>NC_073302.1:346712890-347022128 GCF_027595985.1 Sorex araneus
GAGCGGAGATGGGAGAAGCCGGCAGAGGAACAATGCCCTCAGCCAAACCGACTCATTAGACCATATTGAGACTGTTTGATATGGCGGGGGGGGGGGGCAGGAAGTCCATATCATGCTGACATATTTCTCTACATCTCTTATCTTTCAGTCATTCAAAATGTATCTGAACACTGGAGGTTGGTTCTAGCAAAGCTTGAGCTCAGGATTCATTTCTAGAGAAATCACATCATCTTTAGCTACTGGCCCTACACCACACGGGCACGAAGGAGGGATCTCACTGGGTGAGATCAGAGCCTTGGTGTCCCCTCTTGGCCCACCCTGACTGTTTCAGGGATGACAGACCTTGCTTGCCAAAGTCATTAAAGGTACCTGTCTCAGCTGATTGATGATGATGCCGTCAGCTACTTGTGTCTACTGAAACATGCAAGACTGCATCCAAATTTATAACTGAACCAGCCCTTGTGGTACTTGTTATGTTTCAGGAAGCACTTAAACAAACCGTCAGGGAACTCTGAAGAAGTATATTTATTAATCACAGGTTCTGTGATTAATAAATCACAGGAAATCCACAAAGCAAGGTTCCAGGGACACCTAGGACACTGCCTTTATAAGGATCAAGGTTGGGGTGCCAAGGGTTTCATGGGTTCATTAGTGGAAAATTGCAAACTTATGAGTGGGAATTGGGATGGTGAAGGGAGCAGAGGAGTTACTTATGTAACTGAAAATTGACAGTTATCTAAGTTAGCTGGGGCTTTCTGAAAGGGGTGTCTCGTGGGTGGGTGGCCCAGTTTCTTATTTACTTTTACAAGTTTTTTTATATAGACCATTGGGCAGCATGCTTACTTTGATGGATGTCTTGTTTTGTCTTTAGCAGGGGCTGGGTTACACCTGGCAGGGCTCAGGTCTTCCTCCTGGCTCTCATTTCTGGTGGGACTCCAGGAAATACATGGAGTAATGGGGGTTGAACCTGGATTGGCCACATATCAGGCAAGTGCTCTACCACTGCTCTCTCTGGCAATTTGAGGGATGTTGTTCAAGGAGATGCTGCAGCAAGCAAAAGCCCAGCATCAGTCCCTTTACTGCAGCCGCCCAGCCTCTGTCTGAGGACTTTCCATCACAGGAGATCTTCTGGCTGGGCACATACCAGACCAGAAGTGTCACAGAACATCTTGGGTTGAAGACGCCCAAGCATCAATGGCTTCAAACCCACCTTTCTCATTCCTGAAGGAGACTGTTCTGACATAGTCTACACAGTTTCACTGAGTTTCCTCAATGGGCAGAGATATCCACAACTGTGGCCTCATGAAGAACTGCTTCTTTTAAAATTGAGGTACCATAGATTCACCTACATTTCCGGAGTACCACTTCATAATCTGGTGTGTATTCCACAGAACTCCCACCACCACGGGTCTAATTACTATCTAGTAGTATCCACTCAACTGACCACACACTCACACGCGTCCCTTGTGTTCCTCTTTACCTTCCCCGCTGGTAGATGTGCCATGTTGTGGACAGGGGCTTCAACTTTGGTTTTTCATTTGTTCGTGTTCATTTACTTTGTTTCTTTCTTTTTTTTTTTTTTTTTTTTTTTTTGCTTTTTGGGTCACACCCGGAGATACTCAGTGGTTACTCCTGGCTTTGCGCTCAGGAATCATTCCTGGTGGCGCTCGGGAGACCATATGGAATGCTGGGAATTGAACCTGGGTCGGCCTATCACTCCAGCCCCTACTTTGTTTCTTTATATTCCACAAATGAATAAAAATCTTGTAACATTTCTCTTTCTCTTTCTGACTCCACTTAGCATCATCTCTTTGGGACCTCTCCATGTTGTCGTGAAAGACAAGAGCTCATCTTTCTTCTTAAAGTTGAGCAGTGTTCCACCTAAGGATACAATAGGTTTTCTGTTGGTTTATTTGTTTTTTGTCTGTCTGACCTTGTAATCTGCTGATGGGTGCTAAGGTGGTCATCATGTCCTGGCTATTGTGCCTATTGTGCTATAATGAGCACAGGAGTACAGCTATCAAAAAAGACTCTCTTGAATTTTCTCTCCCTTGTCAGATTTTTCCACTCCTTCAGAGTTGTTTTGTTTTATTTGGGTGTGGGTTCTTTTTTGTTTGTTTGTTTGTTTGTTTTTTGTTTTAGGGCCATGTCCAGGAGTGCTCAGCGGTTACTCCAGGCCCTGAACTCAGGAACCATTCCTAGCAGGCTCAGGGATTGCCAGGGATTGAATCCAGGTAGACATGCAAGGCAAGTGCCTACCTGCTGTACCTACCTCCAACCCTCAGAACATTTTCTGAATAAACTGCATACCCCCAAATCCTTGTTTTTCATATCATTGTTTTCGCTAATAACCAGGGTTGCACTGAGTTGCTGTGCTCACCAATGGTCACACACTTTGTGGAGTGGTAACAGGGACTGTAATCATAGCCAAATGCCTACAAAGCTTGAGGAGCTCAATTTTTGAACCACATCCTCAACCTCCCAGATCTTAGTCTTAAAGAAGAGGTTTGAGGGGTTTAAGAACTAGAACAAGGGGCCAGAGGGGTAGAACAAGGAATAAGGAACTTAGCTTTCCTCCCAATGATCCCAGTTCAAATTCCTGGAACAACATTTGATGCCCTGAGCACCTCCAGGAGTTATCTGTGAGCATAAAGCTAGAAGTAAGCCATGAGCACCACAGGGCATTCCCCCACCCCCTGAATGAAAGGAACTAAAAATAAGTTGCAATAATTCATTAGAGAATTGGTTTTCTCTTTTTCTTCTAATATTATCATTCCTTTCAAATATGTCACCCCATGGGCTCTAAAGTTTTCAGTGGACAGATGGGGATTTTGTGCAGGAGTCAGGACACATACCTTCCATGCACCAGTCCTCAGTTCAAATCCTAGAATTACATGGCCTCCTGAGCACCAGTGAACACAGACAGCTCCGGAGTCCCAGAATACCAGCAGGGTGGAACACGTGGTCCCCAGAGCCCAAGAAGCACTGCATCTCTGGGTCCTCACACTGACCCCCATGGACCATGACTGAGTACTGTTGGGAGTGAACCAGGGGTTCTCTGACATGACTTGGGAGGTCTCCATCCCAGAATAAAAGTAATTGGGGGTGCAGGGGTAGCTGGAAATGATCACTCTGGACAAGAAGTGAATGTAGAAAGGAGGTAAAGAGACTTACATAATAACCTGTCAGTTCTGTATTGCAAACCATAATGCCCAAAAGGAAAGAGAAGGAAAGTGCCTGCCTTAGGGCAGGCTGGGAGTGGGGGGCGGCAGGAGGGAAGCTGGGACATTGGTGATGGGAAACATACACTGGTGAAGGGAGGAATGTTGGAGCATTATATGATTGAAACCAGTCATGAACAACTTTGCAACTGTTGTGGGTGGGGGTATATCTTTGAATGTGAGATATATTTTGTTATTCATCAGAATAAATACTGAAAAATTAGATTCTGTAGGTTATAAAGCCAAACTAAGAGATTCATTCACAAAAGATATTTGAGATATCTGGACAGTGGGTAAGGCGTTTGCCTTGCACGCAGCCGACCCGGGTTCAATTCCTCCATCCCTCTGGGAGAGCCCGGCAAGCTACCGAGAGTATCCTGCCTGTACAGCAGAGCCTGGCAAGCTCCCCGTGGCATATTCGATATGCCAAAACCAGTAACAAGTCTCACAATGGAGATGTTACTGGTGCCCGCTCGAGCAAATCAATGAACAACGGGACCACAGTGCTACCGTGCTACAGTGCTGTACACCAAATTGTGTTGAGCTGTACGTGTCATCTTCCAAGAGATTAGTATTGATACTCATATTAATCTCTCAGTGGTAATAGTATTAATAGACTTACCTTCTTCTCCCCCAAATCACTTAGCAGCTCCATTTTCCTTATTTGTGAAGGTCAGCAGGCCGCCCCGGTCCCCGGAAGATGTGGTGAGGATGGATGAGTTCAGCTGGGGGACACGTTTCTGCCTTAGATGAGAGTGGCTATATAAATGCAAATATTTGCCTCACCGCTTGGCTGACGTGTCCAAGTGCAATAGCTTTTAGACCTGAAATTCTCCCAGAATGCTGAAGGAATCCATTCTCATCCAGCGTATACCTTTCTCAGGTGTTTTTTTTTTCTTTTGTTCAAGAGAAAGAGCAGTTGGCGTGAAGGGCAGCCATGGTGCTTGACGCCCTGTCTCCCTGCTGGCCCAGCTGCCCGAGTCTCTCTCAGCTGCTGAGCAGTTTGCTCCTCCTGCTGCTCCAGAGCTTCCCGGGTTCCCCTCATCTCATTTAAAGGATTATTTAAATCTGCTAAATGTTTCTTTGGAAAGAGAATCCCAGAACACTGTAGCATTATTTGCAATAACCAAGATGTGTGTGTGTGTGGGGGGGGGGGGGAAGTAGCCATTGACAATGGTTAAAGAAAATATGGTGGAATATTATTAGATGGTGAAAAAAGGTGAGCCCTTGTTATTTGCAACCTAGGTGGACCATGCAGCAGTATGCTCAATGAGATAATTCAGAAAAACAAATGCCATACCATAGCACTTCTATGTGAAAGCAAAAAGGGGAAAAAATAAGATACAAAGTACATAGTGAAAATTGTGGTCAGAAAAATTGGAAATAGGGGCTGGAGCAATAGCACAGCAGGTAGGGCATTTGCCTTGCACACGGCAGACCCAGGTTCGATTCCCAGCATCCCATATGGTCCCCTGAGCACCGCCAGGAATAATTCCTGAGTGCAGAGCCAGGAGTAACCTCTGTACATTGCCAGGTGTGACCCAAAAAGAAAAAAATTGGAAATAACGCTGGTGGGAAGGTGCAATTATGGTGGGATTGGTGTTGGAACATTGAATGTAACTATTCAATATGAACTACTTTATATTAAATAATTAAAAGCTACAAAACACTTTTATCTTCATATCTAAAAAGAGTCATAATGAATTAAAAATCAGTTTGTGATAAGACATGTAAATTGAATTTCTTACATTATAATAAAAAATCTATATTCTGGGGGCTGGAGTGATAGCACAGCGGATAGGGCGTTTGCCTTGCACGCAGCCAACCCGGGTTCGATTCCCAGCATCCCATATGGTCCCCTGAGCACCACCAGGGGTGATTCCTGAGTGCATGAGCCAGGAGTGGCCCCTGTGCATTGCTGGGTGTGACCCAAAAAAAAAGCAAAAAAAAAGTCTATATTCTGTTTTTTTAAAAATTTAAAAATGTAGTGGGCTGTTTGCTTAAATGCAGCCTACCTAAGTTCAATCCCCTGCACCACATATAGTCCTCGAGTACCACCAGAGTGCTCTTGAGCACAGAATCAAGAGTAAGCCCTGAGCACTGCAGGGTGTGGCCCCGATACAGATTGGTGGTTGCCAGATAGACTGATAGAGCGGGCAGATACAAAGGATGAAGAGGGCACAAATATACAGTTTCCAATTATAAATAAGTCATGGGATTAGAAACTAGAATGCAGCCATAGCTAAAGTTGCCAGGGACATTGTTTGTTCTTATGTCCACTGATGGGTGTTGACTAGACAAAATGAGTGTCTGATATTCTTGCAATGAAATGTTATGTAAGAAATAGCAGATCTCAAATTATGATTTTGTCTACTTGAAACTAATATTTTATGTCAACTATGCCTCCATTTTTTTAATGGTGGGGGGATGTTGATGCTTACATTCTGTAAAAAACTAAAGAACGCCGAGGGGTGCGTGCACTCGCGGGCTCTCTAGGCGGCTCTGTCTCACCGCCCGCGTCCGGTGCCCCAGAACCGTTGTGTGTGCCGTCGGTCGAGGGCAGGCGACGGAAGGAAGAAGGAAGAAGGCCAAACTGGTTGCTCGATCCGTTTATTTCATTCTCTCCCTCCGCTTCTCTCCCGCTCTCCTGGGTCTCTCCCCGTGGATCTGCCCCGTGGATCTGGCTCGTGGATCTGGCTCGTGGATCTGGCCTCCCAACCCACTCTCACAGCCTAGTTAAATCTCTACAGTATCAGGGGGTTGGGGCCTACACGTAGGTGTGGTCACCATCAATAGGGTAAGGTTCCTTTCCCTTAGGGGATGCTTCTCCTAGGACTTAATTCTCTTTCAGCAGGAGGATCCACCCAAGGGCGGAGTCCCATGAATGTGTTTCTCTTCTCCTCAGCCAGCAAACATATAAGAATTCATAATATTAATTATTTTGTATGGACACAATAAGAGATGCATTAAAGCTTATAGAATTGCTCTCCTGGGGCCATCTCAATCTCAGACTACAGTGCTCAGGCCAGATCAGTCTTTCCTATCCCTGGCAGGGTCCCAGTCTCATAATTACTATTGGATCATGACAGCATTTGTCTATGATCAAGCTCTTAACTTATAGTTAAGAATTAGGCACTTTGGCCAGGCCCATCTCGATGCCAGGGTAGCACATAACTCACCGCTTGCCCTGGATCCTTCCTGTCCCACGTCGGGGACCCTACTTTGGGGTGCTAGGAACTGAGGGCAACTGAGGCTTAAGTGGAGAAAGCAGAGGCCCGGGAGGGAATATTCGAGGCCAATTAATTCCCAAATTATAAAAACATAATATTGTCTTCTTGTGTCTATACAAAACAGTCATAGCTTTAAAGTAAATTATTCAAAAGGCACAAGAAGAAGAGAAAGGCAATATTAACTTATATAATATAAATTCAGTATCCTAGGAAGGTCTGACCTTGCAAATTAGCAGAGTCAGATTAAGGGAAAGACGCGGATTAACTGTTTTGGGGAAGAGAGCATGGAGAAGTGATTATAGCTAAACAAAGGGATGGGAGAGATTCGGGAACACCTTGATGGGTGAGACTGAGATTCGGGAACACCTTGATGGGTGAGACTGGGGTAAGCCTAAACTCTGGGTAAAACCGGGACAAGCTACTTGTGGCAAGGAGGGAAAGGACAAAGTAATGTCATCC
Source organism: Sorex araneus (assembly GCF_027595985.1). Lineage (NCBI taxonomy): Eukaryota > Metazoa > Chordata > Mammalia > Eulipotyphla > Soricidae > Sorex > Sorex araneus. Next base: position 346,719,801 of record NC_073302.1, read on the forward strand.
TACAACATTCTTTGGCTTTGTCTGATGTTGTCGCTGTCATCCTCCCAACACTTCAAAGAATCATATGTAATGTTGTTTTTCACATTGTCAAAAGCATCAGTTCTGAATTTTGTATTTTCTTGAATCCCACTAGTCTAATTAAATATGGTTGCTCTTTGAGCTTTTTGTAAAAGTGTCATTGTCAGGGAACTTCTTTTATATCTTAATTTATTTTATTTATTTTAGGTAACATGTTTGCAATAGTGTTAACACTTATGATATTAATGTACCAAGTTACAGCACATCACACCACCGAAGTACCCAAGATCCTTTGGGGTGTTGAAAAAAAATTTTCCTTTTGTTGAATTTTCCAGTTCCTTGATCTCATGTTCACCTCACTGCTACTGCTACTTTACTTTTTCATTTTGATATACACCTGAAGTGACTTCCTGACGAGGTGAATTTTCATGTCTGGAAATAACTTTATCGTTCTGCAAAAACTTTTTGTTTAAGCTTAATCTAGACAGGAAATTCTACATCCAACTAATGACCCTGAAGACTTGGAAGACACCTCTGTTTTCTTGCTTGTAGGGCTGTTATGACAAGTCTGACACATTTCCAATTCTTGATCTCTCTGAAAATGTTAGAATTTCTTCTTAATCCCAGTAAGGAAGATTCTGAAAAGACAGTAACAGAATAGCTTTTACATCTCTTCAAATCCCTACATCAAAACACAGAATTTTATAAGGGTGGGAAAAAGAAAACAGGTAATTATATAGCTCTACAAACCCAAACTATAAGAAGATAGGAACTATGAGCAGCCCTAAGATCTTCTATTATACAGCAGAAATGAGGACCAGGAGTTCTGGGCCATGGTTGTGAGCTTTCCACAAGGGGGACGAGTGTGGAGAAATTAGGATAGAGAAAGGACCACTATGACGATGATAGTTGGAAATGATGACTCTGAACTGAGAGTTGGTCAAGAGATATACATGATAACCTTTTAGTACATGTATTGCAAACCATAATGCTCAAAAAGGAAAGAGAAAGAAAGAGAGAGACAGAGAGACAAAGAGACAGAGAGAGAAAGAAGAAAAATGCCTGCTATAGACACAGGCCAGGGGTGGGGGATCTGGTGGTGATAGGGAAACTGAGGACATTGATGGTGAGAAATGTACACTGGCAAAGGTGTTGGAATAATGTATGGTTAAATCTGATCATCAATGACTTTATAACTGTGCATTTCACAGTGATTCAGCTGCACTGTAGTACTATCGTCCCATTGTTCAATGATTTGCTCGAGCGGGCTCCAGTAACGTCTCCATTGTGAGACTTGTTGTTACTGTTTTTGGCATATCAAATAGTAGCTTGCCAAGCTCTGCCGTGCAGGCAGGATACTCTTGGTAGCTTGCTGGGCTCTCCAAGAGGGATGGAGGAATCAAACCCAGGTCAGCTGTGTGCAAGGCAAACACCCTACCCGCTGTGCTATAGCTCCAGTCTACCACTGTATTTGCACAAAGGCAAAGGGAAGCAACCAGAGCCCAGAAAGCCCCAAACCAAGCAAGTTCCATAACAGCTGAGAGTTGTTTGCTGGAAAACAACGGGTCCGAGTTAGAGTGTCTGAAACTGGGTCTGAAACTGGGATGGGGTTTTGGCCACTCAAGCAGCAAGTGAGAACAAAAGGTTCTGCCCCTATGAAACCAGCTGAACCCAAAAAGCACGGAAATCTATCAACTTTGCTGGCAAAAAATTTTAAGCAACTTGAAAGTACATGTTGAAAGAACACACTATATACCTAAAGTATACCTTTGGATCACCAATCCAAAACACAGTCTAATAAAATTACTAACTTGAAAGAGAAAATATTGTGAGCCACATCTAGGCAAGAACAGTGACTGTTATAACCACAATGCGATTATCAATCCCCTTTGTCAGCAATGTTGATGCCAAGAGAATGGAATAATAAAATTTAAGATATTCAAGGAAAGGAAATGTGAGTCAAGGGTATTATATCCAGCAAAATTGGCTTAAAAATATAAAGGGGCATAAGAAAACTATTATCAAGATCTGAAGGCTTTGGGACATGATGTTCCCAAGGATCCTTCCTGCAAAATCTGCCAGAGGAGCAGCTTCAAGCAACCCATGAGACTCCCGTACCTAGCATTCTTTACATCTTGGGACATGTTTCTTCTTTCACTCTCCTGGCATGGCAAAGGTGGATTTCAGTCTTCAAACAGTTTCTTCCCTTGAAAATTTCCTCTCCAGCCTTTAGTTCTGCATAAGACTTCTCCTTCATCTCTTTGTCTTCTTGTTGTACCTTTTGAGAGGTTCCTGGCTTTGTTTCTGTATGCTGTTTTGATTTAATTTCTCATATTTTAAATTTCAAAATGATCTTTCTGACGTTTCTTTTTTCTTTTTTTCTTTCTTTTTTTAATTTTATTATTATTATTATTATTATTATTATTATTATTTTGCTTTTTGGGTCACACCCAGCGATGCACAGGGGCTACTCCTGGCTCTGCACTCAGGAATTACTCCTGGTGGTGCTCGGGGGACCATATGGGATGCTGAGAATCGAACCCAGGTCGGCTGCATGCAAGGCAAAGCCCTACCCACTGTGCTATTGCTCCAGCCCCTGATTTTCTTTTTTAATCAAACATTGCTTCTTGAATGGAGCGCCTTGTTAGACTTCTTCAAAAGTATTAAAATCTTTTCTTCAGCTCTGTATAATAACTATGTTCCCACAGCTGTTTTTCTGTTTTAATGTCTGCATTTTGGGACATTAGCTTTCTTCCAATGTGCAATAACCTTTCCTTAACAACCTTTGGTGTTCATTCATGTCTAAGTGCAATACAAAAGCCAACTGAAGCTCAGTGTGTACACTAGTTTGGCCACCAACGGCACTCAAGCAGTGCCCTGGTGATTTAAGAGCTCTGAAAAAATGGGTTAGCATTCCTGACTGAAATCTCTGGGGTGATTCCAAGGGTGTGGGCCAGTTCCCACTCTAACAAAGCCCCAGCAACTAACTGTTCCCACACTCCAAAGCCGATATATCCTCTGGCTGGACCCTATAACCACAGGGCTGAGCATCCCAGAGAACTTAACGCGCTGAAAACTCCAGATACATTGAAAACTCCAAGACTTCTTGTAGTTGGGATGGGCAACCTCGCCCACCTCCCTGTCCTTCTGGGGACCAAGCGGCCATGCCAGATTAAATATTTAACTGCCAGGGTAAGTGTTCTGGATTTTCTGGAGTGACAAGTCCAACTCCACAGTACTGATCCCAATAGGAGCACAGCATATTCGATGGGATTGGATGCAAAGGCTAACCAATGTCAACTAACAAAACAGCAACACAGAGGGCTTAACTTGCAGCAGCAGCTCAGTAAACCCTCGACAAGGACTTAATGTCTCCATTGTGAGATACAACAATTTTTACAAATTGTTTTCTATGGAAATAGGGTTTTTTTTTATCATTCCATTAGCCATTTAATGATAACAAACAACATAAAATAAATTATTGTGGGCCTGAGACAGAGGCAGCTTGAGAGGTGGTTGGGGAAATGGAGACAGTTATAGTGGGATTAGCATTGGAATATTGAAAGCCTGTAACAAATAATCATAAACAACTTTCTAAGCCATAGTGTTTAAATAAAGTGTGTGGGGGGGGAATAAAATGAAAAGACAAATCTTACAGCTGTTACAAAAAAATGGGTTGGTGTAACTTGCCTATCCCTCAAGGAATACTTTTTTCCCCCAGGGTATTGTCATGTACATTTTTTGTTTGGCCTGTGAGGTATAATCTTGATTGCTTGCTCTCTGAGGGAGGGGGAGGATGGGGTGGGGAGCAGAAATGGGTCTGCTTTTCTGTGTGCAGATTCTGACTTACCCACCTCTCAGGCCTGCTCTAGACCCTCATCCCTCGTTTGCTAGTGTTTTCAGACACAGAACCTGCTTGATTCCATATCTGCACGTTGGGAACCTCTAGTGCCCACAGAGGCTGGGAAGAGTCTTTGCTAAGAAGCTTGGGAAAAGACTTGGACTATGTTTCATGAACAGATTTCTAACTAAATTGTTTCAGTTCATTCTCCTACTCTAACCACCCACCACCCTCCAGTCCCTTCCTGTGATTTTATGGGAAATATACTTATTCTTTTTGTAAGTCTCTTAAATAAGCATTTGAGGTTTCAACTTTCTGTGTCAGGATGCTCATTCAGCTTTCTCTGTCAGGAGAGGGACAGACATAGAAGGACTGTACTCATTTGTGGAATATAAAGTAATATAGTGGGAGACTAACACCAAAGAATAGTATAGATAAGGGCCAGGAATAGCTCCATGGCTTGGAAGCCGGCCTCAGATACTGGGGGAAAAAGGCTGCTGAGATAGAGAAGGGACCACCAAGTAAATGATTCTTGGAGGGCTTGCTCAGGATGGAAGAGGTGTGCTGAAAGTAGGCTATAGACCGAACATGATGGGCACTTAGTACCTGCATTGCAGACCACAACACCCTAAAGGAGAGAGAGAGTAAAAGGGAATGCACCTGCCACAGAGGCGGTGGTGGAGAGGGGGAGGGTGGATGGCAGAAAAGATACTGAGAACACTGGTGGTGGAGAATGGGCACTGGTGGGGGGTTGGGTACTCAATCATTGTATGACTGAAATGCAATCACAAAAGTTTGTAAGTCTGTAACTGCATCTCATGGTGAGTCATTTAAAAAAAACCCAACTTTCTCTATCAGGATATTCATAACCACTTCCCTCTGCTCTGCTTACTATTGTCCAAGAAGAGTCAACATCCCCAGCCTATTGTTGATTCGGGTTTTCTTTATCCTTGTGACTTCATTTGCTGCAAATTCATTTTCTGCCACTCCCTAGTTTCCTAGTGGTTAGGAGTTACTACCTTCAAATGTATTTTCTATCCCTTAAGAGGGTCTTAGAAGGGAGCAGTTATAAACTAACCTGTTCCATTTGTGCCTGGAAGGAAGCATGCTGGTCTGTTTCTTGGATGAAGGTGTTAACTTTGCATAATACTCATCAGTCATGCTATTTCTCCACTATAAAAGCCTCTTCTTCTTCCTTCCTTTCTTACACACATGAGAGAGAGGAGAGAGAAAGAGAGAGAGAGGAGGGGGAGAGAGAGAGAGCGCATTCTCATCATCCCAGTTCAACACAGCACAACAGATCTACGAGCTTGACCCTGATGTTGACCGTGATGATGAATGAAGTCTGGTTTCCTCCCTTACCCAAGTGTCCTACATCCTGGCAACTGGGAAAGTCTGCTGTCTTCTTTGATCAATATAGTAGACATCTGATTCCTTCAGATTTCTTTTATTATTTTGAAAAGCCCTCCCTGAAGCTCCTGTGTTTTGAACAACCCACACCAGTAATTCTCTTGAGAGCATCGGTCAAGGGTTGTTGGAGCCAATTTGCCTATAGCACACCTGCAGAAAGACCAATGTCACCTCCCCAAAGGGACCCTTAATCAATGGCAGACTCCTTGGGGATGTCTAGAAATGCATCTCCCTTCACTAGATTGGCCTTAAACCCAACAGTACTGCAAATTACCCCAGGGACCCAAATAAGGACATGCCAAAGTTGAGATTTTTGCCCCCCAAACTGCACACTCATTTCACTTCCTCCATCCTGCTTCCCCATTTTTGCAGGTGTTTCTTGGAAACAGCTCATTATAAAATCACTGGCTCAAAAAACTTGTCTTGATGTCTGCTGTGAGGAACGGTTGTGAAAAGGCTTCCAAGGACCCTGACTCAGCACTTGGGGCTTTGAAGCTGACTCACTTGCCAGCCAGGTGGCAGCCAGCACATCGAGGTGGAGTGTGGAGAGCGCAGACACACTGTAGAGTTACGATCACTCAGCCCTTCGCCTCTGGTGGAGATGAGACACTGCAGAAGGAGAGGCAGGAGCCGGTCCAACTCTTCAGTTGTGTGAGGAGGTGGAACTGGTAATGACAAAAACTGTGAAATCAGATGACTCTTTCTGGGCATTCCTGACACAGGGAAGAGAAAATTACAGGCTGAGGAAATGGAAGTCAGGCCTTCTGAGCACCACTTAGATACCTCCGTTTCCCCAAACTGAGAATGTAGCGTGCTAAAAACAAGCTAGGGCCAAGGTGTTAGAGTAACAGAGCTTAAAATTAGAGAGAGAGGCACACGAATGGCTCTTCCATTCCTGAACGCCCATAATCCTGGAGGCCAACTAACTACTTTTGGTGCCCAGTGGCTTCTTGCAGAAATGCCTCTAGACTGTGAACTAAGCCCATGCCGCCCCAGGAGGGGAAAGGTTTTTCTCTTTTGGCCTTTCCTTTCCCTGGCGGCATGGCAACCACCATCTTATAAGGCCAACTAAACAGAGGTATGAGCTTGCAATGATGCAAATTTTGGCAGAAATTTATCTGGACTTAATTACTAAAATTCCAGAAATCAAAACCACGCAGCCATGACAGACCTCATATACTCTTCATTCTCAGCAATCGAAAACAAATTATCAAATGCTGCCTTTTCAGCAAGTCTGATTGTTGGGGGAAAATTCCAAATAATAATAGTGAGTTTCCTGTTCCACTATTGAATGTAATCAAAGTAAAGAGAAAGTAAAGTGAAAATCATCAGCCACACAGGCAGGGGGTGAGGGAGGAGAGGAGGTATACTGGGGATCTTGGTGGTGGAACATGTGCACTGGTGAAGGGATGGGTGTTTGATCATAGTATGACTGAGACTTAAGCCTGAAAGCTTTGTAACTGTTCTTATGGTGATTCAATAAAAAAAAAAAATTTAAATTAGAGACAGAGTAAGAAGGGTGGGACCTGCCACAGAGGCAGAGAGTGGGGTGGGATGGGGGTGGCGGGTGGGACACTGGGGACAATGGTGGTAGGAACTGTGCATTGGTGGAGGGATGGGTGCTCGAGCATTGTGTGACAGAAACATAGTCATGCAAGTTTGTAACTGCATCTCACGGTGATCCAATAAAACTTCTTTAAAAAATGAAAAAGAAAAAAATGAAAAAGAGTAACAGAGCTTCAGGGTCAGGAGTGTGGCCCCTGGGGGCCCCACAGGCAGTGGGACTGCACAGCCAGAACTGCTTCTCGGGAACAATAGAAGAGGCAGAACTCTAGAGAGGCAGGATCTGCAGCTTGTCAAGCCTCTCCCGGCAGGGCCTTTCAGGGGGAGGAACGTGAAGCTGAGACATAGAATGGTGACATTTAGGCAGATGCACTTCAGACCCTCAACCCCTCTTGTCTGTCCCAAATGGACTTTACACCGCCAGAAGTGATTGACACACACACCCTTCCCTTACTAGCAACCCACCCCTCGCTTGAAGATGACATAAGATCTCAGATGAGATGCCATATGCTCCTCCACACATTGTCCCCCTCACCTCCTCCCTCCCAGACACAAGACCTCCCAAACTAGGACTGTGAGGCCCAAAAGCAGGCTCCTCAGAAGCCAGGACAAGCTGCAGCTAACATTAGGTCTCAATTCAGCCTCAGTTTCTGCTTCCCCAGAGCAGGACTTACAGTTTCTGGTAAACTCCCAGTTGAGTAACTTGCCAAGATAAGGAATTTGGCAGTTGGATCTGGCCAGTCATAAGGGGTTGCCCACCCTTTTTCGAAAGAACCCCAAACTGTACTGATACCTACTGTCTAATTGCTGACCACTGTTGTAATAGGGCAATGCTAAAAATAGACCAGTATATAAACTGCTTCTTGACTGAACCCTATATAAACTGCTTGTGATTCGGAGTCGGGGTCCTTGTCAAGACACCACTATGTTGGATGAAACTTGGACCCTTGCTTGAGCTAGCGCTGGCTCGGGCTAATAATAAGATTCCTTTACTTTTGCATTTTTGTGTGTGGAACAGGGTCTCTGAAATTGGGGATCTGAATCTCGGGCACAACAGGACACATCTCACAATGGCCCTCTTGGGGGAATTGCAGGTCCTGCCACAGAGACAGTGTTCACTGAAGGGGGTTCTGAGGCCTGGCTAACACATCTGGGGATGGATCTCAAGGGACAGCGCCCTTCCCTAGACAAAAATGAGTGGTTTGAAAGAGGAAAGCACCGCTTGCAATCTAATGCCCTCTCCATGAAACCATCCTAATGCGCCAAGGTTGGCTTTTTAAAAGTTTGTGGGAAGAAATGGCCTCCATTAAAGAAGTAGAGATGCCAGAAATGCCTTGGCAGTGGGTGGAGGATGGTATTAAAAGGCTCAGAGGTAAGAATCTGTCAGAATGAATCAATGATGTAAGACTTGAGCACCCCCACTGGCTTCTATGTTTTTGGAAGGTCCCAAGGACACTCCTTTTGCTTATACAACAAACTTCACTGAAGGCGATCCAGCCCTCTTGAGATGTTTCACTACAAGGTCCTCTGTGCCTCTGGTTTCAGTTCTGAGTGATGCCATGGAAATCTCTGTCATCACAATGGCTGAGAGGGGAATCTGGAGCTCAGGCCTGCGTCTTGAAGTAGAACAGTTCTGTTTGGTATGGTTATTTTGTAACCTACAGATGCTATTCTCATTGATGTATTGGTAGATTTTTGAGCCTTCCTAGAGCTCCAAAATAACCTACTAAATAGGAACATCCAACTTTCAAAGGGCCAGGAAAACCTTTAGTATACACCAGGAAGGCCCCTCATCTACCAGACAGGAAGAAATTACCATAATGCTGGCAAGGTTGGAAATACTCGTGGAAGACTCAGCTATTGACTGAGTCACAGACGGAATAGGCAGTAAGATAGCCCCAGGCAGGATGGTTCCAGGAAGAGAGTGGTGAGGGGAAATCTTCAGTTTTAGACAGCGCAGCAGATCTACACATATGACCGATAAATGGTCTGTATACAGATATGTGCGGGACGTTTGGCAGCTGCTGTGATTAGACACCAATTTTGATCATGGCTCTGTGAGAGAAGTCCACCCAGTAGGTTTAGTTTAATACTGACTGTTTAGAATTGCCACTTTGCAGAGACGATAAAAAGCAGACTGGCTTTTAGGCAATTTTATTATTGTTTGTAAATTCTTGATAGTCTTCAGACCCACACCCTTCTTACCAGTCTTTCCCACCATTCTCTAATGCATCATTGTTCCAAAGTAACAGTGGAGTTCAGATGGGTGGTCAGAAGTCTAAAAGGAGTAATTTTGGGGTCCCTGGTGTGACAGAGGCCTGGGAGCTAGAGGCATGTGTTCAAAGTGTAACGGCGATTCATCTTCCCCATGAATTCCCACCAGAAGGGATCCTTCCTTTTTATTCGTCACCATGAAATTATGAAGTTACTCAAGATTGGGTTTCAGGCAACCCCTTATCAATACCAATCCCTTCTCCAGTGCCCAACTCTCTGCACCAGTTTCTCTCCCCTGCCGATTGCCTCCCACCCATCAGTCTCAACTTTTTAAAATATATAAATGAAGGGCACTTTTTAAAATATAAATGTTTTGACTTGTGGTTTACTGTACTATTGTTTTGTTTTGTTTTTGATTATTTTTTGCTTTTTGGGTCACACCTGGTGATGCACAGGGGTTACTCCTGGCTCATGCACTCAGGAATTACTCCTGGCAGTCTCGGGGGACCACATGGGATGCTGGGAATCGAACCCAGGTCGGCCACGTGCAAGACAAACGCCCTACTCACTGTGTTATTGCTCCAGCCCCTTTACTGTACTATTGTTGATAGAATTTCATGCTCGACCACCTTCTAGCACCACCTTCTCCTTCTGGATGATCTTCCCTTCACTGTTGCTGTTGCCCCCTTCCTGTCCTATCTCCCAGCATCCACAGGTGACATGTTTCCCAGCTGAGTGTCAGTTCTCATATTCCCTGTTTCCATTGTCTTTGGATCCGCATTATTCCTCCATTGTCTCCCTATACTCTGCATATGAGAGTGATGCACATCATTCTGTGTTGGTCTCTCATCCTCTGACTACCTTCACTCAGCATGTTACTTTCCAGGCCCTTCCAAGTACCAGCAAACTGCATGACTTTATCTTCGTTTGGCTGAGTGGATGTGTACCATAGTTTCTTTATCCAGTCATCTATTCGTGGACATTTGGGTTGTTTCCAATTTTGACTATTGAAATGCTGCAAGAAACACAGTCATGCAAATGTCTTTTCTCCATTTTGTTTTTTGGACCTTGGAATATATTCCAAAAGGTGAATCCCTTTCAGAAGAGACATAAAACAAATGTCAGACTTCAAAACAAAATCATGATGCCTGAACAAAGACGGCCAAGATGTAGGCTGTGTTGAGTGCAAGCCTTAAGTCTCTGTCACCAAGGCTGACTGAGCTTGTGTTCCTGCTAAACATCTAACATCCCTTATAGATGCCCCAATCAGCTCACTATGGAACGTTGGTTTCATCCAAACCTTTCTACCTGGTATGATCAGTGCTTCATCTTGATAGGTTTGACATGTCTTCTGAATCTGATTTCCTTTTCCCCAGTGTCTTGAGAGGAAGGGAGGAAAAAGCTGTGACAGTATGGAGCAAATACACAGGGAGACTGGGGCATATCTGAGGGTTGGAGGGAGTGAACAGTACTGTCAACTATTGGTATTGACTCAATTCCCTATATGTCTTTAATTTTTTCTCTCTCCATAATTTTTTCAGTGCTATTGTTTTTTGTTTTCATTAAGTCACCATGTGAAAAGTTACAACGCTTTCAGGCTTAAGTCTCAGTCATACCATGATCGAACACCCTTCCCTTCCACCACCAAGATCCCCAGTATACCTCCCATCCCACCCCCACCCCCCCGCCTGTGTGGCTGATGATTTTCACTTTACTTTCTCTTTACTTTGATTACATTCAATATTTCAACTGGAAACTCACTATTATTATTTGGAATTTCCCCCCAACAATCAGACCTGCCGAAAAGGCAGCATTTGATCATTTGCTTTCCATTGCTGAGAATGAAGAGCATATAAGGTTTTGGATTTCTGGTATTTTAGTAATCAAGTCCAGAGAAATTCCTGCCAGAAATTGCATCATTGCAAGCTCATACCTCTGTTTAGTGGGCCTTATAAGATGGCGGTTGCCACGCCGCCACCAGGGAAAGGAAAAGCTGAGAGAGAAAAACCTTTCCCCTCCCGGGGCAGCATGGGGCTGCTTAGTTCACAGTCTAGAGACATTCCTGCAAGAAGCTGTTGGTGCCGAAAGTAGTTAATTGGCTTCCAAGATCATGGGCATTCAGCAACGGAGGGGCCGCTTGTATGCGGCTGCTCGGGTCACATCTGGGTGGATGTGCAATTGTTCTTTATTTTATTTTATTTTATTTTATTGACTCACCATGTGGAAAGTTACAAAGTTCTCAGGATTATGTCTCAGTTATAAAATATTCAAACACCCATCCCTTCACCAGTGCCCATATTCCACCACCAAAACCCCAGTATACCTCCCACCCCCTTCTCCCCACCCACAACTGCGTAACTGATGAATTTCACTTCATTTTCTCTTTACCTTGATTACATTCCATATTTCAATACAAAACTCACTATTGTTGTTGGAGTTTCCCCCCAAGAAAGACAGCCCTACTGCCAAGGAAGCATTTGATAATTAGTTTTCCATTGCTTAGAATGAAGAGATATGTAGTCCCACTGCTCCAAGTACAAAACTCTTTTTTTTCCTTTTCCCTTTTTTTTTTCTCATCCCCCTTCCCGCACCTCATAATATGGTGGACGCCATGCCTCATTTCTTCCCGAAAATGGGAAGAGGGATATTTCCTCTTCTCGGCCGGCATGGGGCTATAGCTTAGTTCACAGTCTAGAGAAATGGCTGCTACTTTGATTACCTTCAATATTTCAACAAGAACTCAGTTATTGTTTGGAGTTTCCCCCCAAAGTCAGACCTGCTAAAAAAGGAACCGTTTCACATTGCTGACAATTAAGAAATGTTAAGTCCTGCGCGGTTTTGGATTTCTGTATAAAGTCCAGGGAAAATTCTGCCAGAAATTGCATAGCCCAGCTCACAGTCCCAGTGCATTGCTGTAGGAAGTCGCTCTGGATGCCAAAATAGGTTAGAAGACCTCTGGAATCAAAGTCTTTAGCAGCAGAGGGTCCTATCATACTACTGCTTAGCTACTGGAAACTCTTAGCTGATATTTATTGAGAATCCAATATACCTAAGAGTTTAATCCCCTGTAAAGACCTTTAATTGATGGTTAAATGGGTGAGAGAATATGAAAGCCAGGTTTCTATGAACTTAATCATTTATATTCTGACTTTTCCACATGCAGATGATAGTAATAGGTTATGATAGGCAGAATTCTAAGATGACTTATAATATAATCTTCCCTGGAGCACGGATATGCAGGACCTATGAATATGAAGCAATATCAAGGGTCTGAAAACACGTGCAACAGTTAGGGCACTTGGCTTGCCCATGCCAATCTGGGTTTGATCCTCAACACCACCACGTATGATTCCCTGATCATGGTCAGGACTCTGAGAACAGAGTCCAGAGTAAGCCCTGAGCACCACTAAACAATGCCCCCAAAAAAAATAGAAAGGAAGAAGCAGCAGCTGCACTATCGCTCTTGAGATTATGCTTCATTAAATAGCAAAGGAGAAGGGATCTCGTATGTAACTAAGGTCTCTAATCAGTTGAGTTTTAGTTAAGAAACCAGGAGATTTCTGAGAACTGAGGATCAGAGTCAAGTAGCAAAACCCACACTTCACATGGGTAAGTCCCTGAGTTTTACCCCTGGCACCTGATGGCCCTCTGAGCATCACTGGGTATGGTCCTCCAAGCACTGCACCCCAAAATCCACACTACCATGACTCAGAATCACCAGAAGTGGTGATTTAGAAAATGGTGGGGAGGAAAGAAAAGGTAGGTGTGTCAGAATGGTCATCATGAACAGACAAGAAATTAATGTTAATGAGAATATGAGAGGGGGGTAGATCCTTGTACACTGCCAGTAGAAGTATAAATTGGTATAACCATTCTGGAAAACAGTATGGAAGTTCCTAAAAATATTAAGAAGGTCCAGAGCAATAGTACCATTGCCTTGCACACAGCTGACCTGCGTTTGATCCCTGGCATCTCATCCCCTAGCCCACCAGAAGTGATTCCAGAGACCTGAGCGCAGAGTCAGGAGTCAACCCTAAGCATGCTAAGTATGGCCCCAAAACCACAAATAAAGAAAAAAATGAAGAGTAGAACAAGAATAGAGCTCTACAACAGAAAATAAATTATCTAGAATTGCCTGTAGTAGGCAGGCTTGAATGGTGGTAGGGAAATTAAAAATAATGGTGGTGGGAAGGTGTAATGGTGGTGGGATTGGTGTTGAAATATTGAATGTCATCAATGTGAACAATCTTATGAAAATAAAATTTTTTAATTATTTTTAAAAAACAAAGGTAGATGTTTTACAGTGCCTGTAGTCTAATTTGCTGTAGTCTAATTTGTAGGAGAGCTGTGGCCTTACCTAAGATGAAGATGTTTTACGGCTGCCCCTGATAAAGTAAGTCACTGTAATCCCCATAGCTGCAAAGAAATAAATTCTTCCCACCATCTTGTGAGTTTCAAAGAGACCTTAAGCCACAGCTCCAGAAACACTCTGGTTATAGCATATGGAACCTCAAGCAGCTCACCCAGTTGTGTTGGGGGAGGTTTCATTTGTTTGGTTTTGGGTTTGTTTTTTGGTTTGGTTTGTTGTTGTTGTTGTTGTTGTTGTTGTTTGGCTTTTTGGGTGACACCCAGCGATGCTCAGGGGTTACTCCTGACTCGACACTCAAGATTACTCTGGTGATATCACTGTGTCACTGTCATCCCGTTGTTCGTCAGTTTACTTGAGCGGGCACCAGTAACATTTCTATTCTTCTCAGCCCTGAGATTTTAGCAGCTGCTCCTTCCTCATCTTTCCCAACAATTGGAGGCTCTCTCAGGGTCAGGGGAATGAGACCTATCGTTACTGTCTTTGGCATATCGAACACGGGTAGATTGCCAGGTTACCATTTCCTTATGCACTCTGGTGGTCCTCAGAGGAATACATAGGATGCCGGCAATCAAACCCGGGTTGGCTTCCAGCAAGGGAAATACCCTACTCGCTGCACTATCTCCCTAGCCCACACCCAGTTGTCCCATGCCTGGACTTCAGGCTTGCAGAAGCCAAAAGGGAAGAAGTGATTGTTCTAGGCCACCCAGTTTATTGCAGCACTCCGGAACTACCCCCATGCCTAACTACTCACTTCTCCCCAGCTTTCTGCCTGTCACACTCCCCACACTCCCTTTATAGTTTCTCCTGAAAGCATGTCTTCAATAAGTCACGTACACAATAACCCTTGATTGGTGTCTGCTCTGGGCGCTCCAGCCTCCAACGGTCACCCGCTTCCTCAAATGCATTTCAGCCACAGCTCCCGAATGACCTATCCTTCTCCTCATGCCCTCCCTTTAGCTTTGGCTTGTCCCCCAATGTCCTCTCCTTCAGAGGTGGAGCTTGCAGAGCACACCCAGCTCTGGTCACAGAGGAGGACGTACTAAAACAGTGTGGGATGTAACAGAACCCAGGCCCCTACCCTCTGCAATGAGGTCGATTTGAACCAAGCCTTCGACAAGTGTGTTCTCTGGGTGTGGAGGCAGGGAACACTTGAAAAAACATTATGAGCTGTAAGAGATGAACATCAGAACTGTGTCCAGGGAAATTTTGGGCTTGGGCTGTATGAAAACATATCTCACATGGAACACTGAATCAGTGGTACTACGGGAAAATCAGAATTCAAAGAACTGAGCAACAGGGAAGGTGGAGTTTTAAAACACAATCAAAGTGACCAAGGGTAAAAGAAAGTCATCTGAGTGGAATAAACTTTAAGTATAAGCCAGTTGCCTCCAGTTAGTTCCAGGAGCCAGAGAGGGAGCAGGCAGTTAAGTGGAAACTGGCCCTTTCACGTTTCCTAGCCCATTTCCCACTCAACATAGGAATCTCGTCAATGGCATCCTTGACTGGTTTTCACACCATTTGATTTTGGAACAGATCAAATGGACAGAAGCTTCTTTACATTTGTGGACCAAGTCAGCCTCGTAGACAGCCATTTTCTGCTGCTTCCATGGAGTGAAATCCAGGGTTTCTTGACCTTTTCCCAGCTGTGGTCCCCCTCAAGCCTGTTTCATCCCAGTGACCCTCCTGTCCAGTTGGTTAGAGTTCTAATCAAATTCTGTTCTTTCCCCCTTGATGGTCGGTGTGGTTTTCACCTATGGCCTCCTTGGAATACCCTCAGGGCCGTATAACTCTGTTAAGAAAAGGTGGCACAAGTCACTGATCCTCAACTGTCTGCCTTTTGGGGGTGGAGTGCAGGGCCGTCTGGGGAAAGAAGGCACGTCTGATTTCACTAGGCAAGGGGAGAGTCAGGCTTCCACCTGGCAGTTTGGGGGTGGGGAGGGGCCACCCCACTTGGTGCTAGTACTGGGATCAAACATAGGGTCTTACACATGCAACATATGAACTATGTCCACCGTTAGTTAGACCGAAATATTTTTTATTGCCAAGGCATCCAGTTTGAAGACAGCTTCCTCAATCAGACACATTTCCAGTAGAGGCATGGAGGATGATCCGGCCCCCGAACCCTAGAATTTTTCTTTATTTTAGACATCTCTGGTTACTGAAACAACTAGTTCCCTCCTTTTCCCTTCCCACCCCTGAACTCGCACACGTGTCTTTTAAATCCTCTAGTTGACTGAATTCTAGAAGTCTGTGGTACCCACCCGAGAGCAAGGCACATGCCTGCTCCCTCCCCACAGCCTGGCTCAGGGGCCCTGGAGTACTGTGGACTCTGCAGGACAGCCCTGCCTCTCCACTAAGTTCCCTCATGGTTGTTACTGAGGTAGTTCTTGAGATTGTAGTAAGACCCACAGAGGCTGACTTAGAGATGTGACTGTCTGGAGGGCTCACCTCAGGCCCAAGTGAGCATCTTCTAATTTTTTTTTTCTTTTTGGGTCACACTTGACAATGCACAGGGGTTACTCCTGGCTCTACCCTCAGGAATTACTTGTGGTGGAGTCTCACGCATGAAGGAACCAGTAGAGGAACTCAGGTGTATGGGACCTGGGGCTGAGATCTCCAAGCCTGCTTGGATCAGGTCTGGGCCTCTTCCGCTCAGATCCCCCATTTTCCAGTAGCTAGGCAGTCACACCCAGAAATTGCCCCCGGCACCGTGTAATTCCATAAATGGCCAACATCCAGAGACTATAAAAACTGAGTTCCCATCTTATAGCCTAGTTCTCCCTCTCGGAGAACCTGGCAAGCTACTGAGAGTTTCCTGCCCGCGTGGGAGAGCCTGGCAAACTCCCCGTGACATATTCATATGCCAAAACCAGTAACAGTGATGGGTCTCATTCCCCTGACCCTGAAAGAGCCTCAAATGCGGCACCATTGGGAAGAACGAGTAAAGAAAGGCTGCTAAAATCTCAGGGCTAGGACGAATGGAGATGGTACTGAGACTGCTAGAGAAAATCGATGATCAATGGGATGATGATGATGACAATGGTGCTCAGGGGACCATATGGGATGCTGGGAATCGAACCCAAGTCGGCCATATGCAAGGCAAACATCCTACTCGCTGTGTTATCACTCCAGCCCCTCTTCTAATATTTCTAACTAATCGCACCACATCACTGCAGTGGAGAGAGATTTGGATGTCTTCATAAGCACTGAGCAGCAGTGTGCCTGGGTCTGCACCTCCGGCAAACCATCTCCCAGGTACAGGCAGCCAGATGGGGGCCTCAATTCACTGCTTCCCACTGGAGATAAATTTTGACCCTGAATCCCAGCTTGGTAGACTAGAACATAATGTCCCTTCGCCATGCTTGTCTACTTGCTTGCCTCTGTGACTCTCTGTGTTCTTTCAAAAACATCTTGAAGTCCACTCTGATGGGTGATCCTGGAAACTGTACTAAAGCTGAGAATCACTTGTCAGAAATCCTGGTTCTCAGTGAGGGGCCACTGTCCTCAGGCTCCCCTGCTGGAGAAGACAGCTGTACTTTGTTGGTTCCACACAACACAGTTTTCTCAGCTGGGAACTAATGTCCCTGGGATTTCTTCAAGCGGGGATGGTTTCTGGTCCTGGTTCTTAGTAGAATGCCCCCAGCATGCTGTTACTCAGAGTGTGAATTATGACACGTAATTGGGAATGTTAGAACTTAAAAGAATCTAAATATCATCATGAGTAGTGTGTCAAGCTTTTCTCTGAACTACAAATCTAAGGGAGAAACACAAATTGTCATTGCTACCTTCTCTTAAAAGACAAGAAAACAGGGGCTGTAGCGATAGTACAGCGGGTGAGGCATTTGCCTTCCATGCGCCTGACCTGGGTTTGATTCCCAGCATCCTATATGGTCCCCCAAGCACTGCCAGGAGTAATTCCTGAGTGCAGAGCCAGAAGTAACACCTGTGCATCCTGGGTGTGACCCAAAAAACACAAGAAAACAAATCTAAATGCTAAGTACCTTGCCAAAGATCATCTTATTGAAGGTCATTATTAAGATTTACCATGGGGAAGTGGGAGTGCAGAGGAAGAATTACCATGGAACCTGAGAGATAGTACAGCACATAGGGCACTTACCTTGCACACGTCCAACCTTGATTAGCTTCTCAGCATCCCTACGGTCTCCAGAGCCTGCAAGGAGTGACTCCTGAGTGCAGGCCAGAAGTAATCTGAACCTGCCGGGTGTGGCCCAAAACGAAAACAAAACAGAAAAAGAATTATGGGGCATAGGGCTTGGAGAGGTAGTGGGGTGTTAAGGAAGTTGCCTTGCAAGGAACTGACCATGGTTCAATCCCCAGAACCACAGATGATCCTTCAAGCACCACCAGGAGTGATTCCTGAGCATATAACCAAGCATAAGCCCTGAGTATAGCCAGGTGTGTGCGCCCTCCCCTGAAAAAAAAATCACCTGACATCTAGAATAGTGGTTTATAGAACATTAAGAATCACACTTGTGGAACAGGGGCAATAGCACAGCAGGTATGGCATTTGCAAGCTGCCGACCCTGGTTTAATCCTCGACATCCCAGATGGTTCCCCATGTCCCACCAGGAGTGATTTCTAAGTGCAGAGCTAGGAGTAAGGTCTGAGCACCATGAGGTGTGGCCCAAACAATAAAAACAAAAACAAAGGATCCCAGTATACGTGAGGCTGTGGCTCAAGTGAGCCTTGCATGTGTGTGGCCCTGAGTCTGATTCCTGGCACTAGGTGCTCCTTGCCCAGTACTTCCAGCAGTGGGCCTGAGACTCCTGAGCCCTGCCAGTATGGCCCCACAACAATTTCAGGAAAAGTTATTCATTTGCATTTTTCCTGTTATAAGAATTCACTGCCAACATGAGGGTTGTGAGAATTAGTGCCTGCAGGATAAACATTAAAAGTATCTATTGATCTGTATCAGGGATCATGCTAGGATGGAAACAATGATATTTGCGAATAATTCTTCTTTGAGCTGAGGATACAGTTCAGCAAAAGATGCCTTGTGTACTAGAAGTCAAAGCGTGGGAGCTGGAAAGGCAGGCCAGTGGTTAGCGCACATGCCTCACACACCTCAGCTTTATTCAGACATGAATGACATGTATATTGCAGACAATACCATGAGCAGTATCCATCTTTAACCTCAAATGACCCAAGTTTAATCCCTGGTACCACATGGTTCCCAGGAATCCCTGGGTGCAGTCCTGGAGGCCAGGTAATTGGAGGCGCCACAGGATGGGGTAGGACAGCATCCTCTGGCCTCCCACTAAATCACACTGCCTGATGGCCAAGAATTACTGGAAGGGAGTCCTAGGCCTCCTGAGCATTCCCTCCTGAGCCCCCAAAAGAAGCCTGAGGTTTGAGTCCCAGCCTCACAAAATAGCACGATAGCATTGTTGTCCCATTGCTCATCGATTTGTTCAAGCAGGCACCAGTAACATCTCCATTGTGAGACTTGTTGTTACTGTTTTTGGCATATTTAATATGCCACGGGGAGCTTGCCAGACTCTGCCGTATGGGAGGATACCCTCAGTAGCTTGTTGGGCTCTCCTAGAGGGACGGAGGAATTGAACCTGGGTCGGCTGCATGCAAGGCAAATGTCCTACCCACTGTGCTAACACTCCAGTCTCCCACACAATAAAATGAGGAAATATTCATTTTATAAAATTATTTTTCTAGTGACTGGAGCAATTGCACAGCGGGTAGGGTGTTTGCCTTGCACGCAGCTGACCAGGGTTTGATTCCCAGCATCCCATATGGTCCCCTGAGCACCACCAGGGGTAATTCCTGAGTGCAGAGCCAGGAGTAACCCCTGTGCATCGCCAGGTGTGATAAAAAAAAAATTCTAGCGATTGGGAGATGGTGCTTTAAGACTCAAGTTCAGACCTCAACATCAAATCACAATCTATAAAGTACATCAAAGACAAGGTCAGCAAAATCCTCCACAGTATTGAAGCTAAAGGTATCTTCAAATATTATATGCAACTGATCAACCAAATGGAAACAGAGAAAAACAAATGGGACTATATTAAACTAAGAAGCTTCTGCACCACAAAAGATACAGTGACCAGAATACAAAGACAATATATAGAATGGGAAAGGATATTCACCCAACACCCATCTGATAAGGGGTTGATATCAAAGGTATATAAGGCACTGGTTGAACTCTACAAGAATAAAACATCCAACCCCATCAGAAAATGGGGTGAAGAAATGGACAGAAACTTTCTCAAGGAAGAGATACGAATGGCCAAAAAGCACATGAAAAAATGCTCCTCATCACTAATCATCAGGGAGATGCAGATCAAAACAACCATGAGATACCACCTCACACCACAGAGAATGGCACACATCCAAAAGAACAAAAGCAACCACTGTTGGAGAGGATGTGGGGAGAAAGGGACCCTTCTACATTGCTGGTAGGAATGCCAACTGGTTCAGCCCTTTTGGAAAACAATATGGACGATTCTCAAAAAATTAGAAATTGAGCTCCCATTTGACGCAGCAATACCACTTCTAGGAATATATCCCAGAGATGCAAAAAAGTATAGTTGAAATGACACCTGCACTTGTATGTTCATCGCAGCACTGTTTACAATAGCCAGAATCTGGAAAAAACCTGAGTGCCTGAGAACAGATGACTGGTTAAAGAAACTTTGGTACATCCACACAATGTAATACTATGCAGCTGTTAGAAAGGATGAAGTCATGAAATTTGCATATAAGTGGATCAACATGGAAAGTATCATGTTAAGTGAAATGAGTAAAAAGAGAGGGACATCGAAAGATTGCACTCATTTGTGGAATATAAAGTAACAGAATGGGAGACTAGCACCCAAGAATAGTAGAGATAAGTTACAGGAGGATTGCCTCAAGTTTGGAAGCTGGGCTCACATATTGGGGGAGAAGGCAGCTCAGATAAAGAAGGGGCCAGCAATTAAAGGGTGCTAGGAGGGCCCACTCTGGATGGAAGATGCGTACTGAAAGTAGATTATAGACTGAACATGATGGTCACTTGATACCTCTGTTGCAAACCAGAACACCCAAAAGGAGAAATATAACAAAAGGGAATGCCCTGCCGCAGAGCAGGATGGGGTGGGGGGATGGGATTGGGGGGTGGGAGGGATACTGGGTTCATTGGTGGTGGAGAATGGACACTGGTGGAGGGATGGGTTCTCGAACATTGTATGAGGGAAACACAAGCACAAAAATGTGTGAATCTGTAACCGTACCCTCACAGTGATTCTCTAATTAAAAAATAAATTAATTAATTTTTAAAAAGACTCAAGTTCAAACCCAGGCACAATACACCACCCTTAGCATGACTTATACCTCTCTGGAGTGCCCAAGCACCCTGGGGTGTTCCTGGTGGTGGCTGTGACCCAAAGGTCCACTCAGCTCTGCATCCTTTGACCCTAGTGTTGAACCGTCTGGGCTGGTTAAGAATCACCAGGAGTAGCCCCTAGGCCCCAGGTACAGCTGGAGGCTCCTCCCAAAGTACTTTGAAAATTATCTTCCCAGCTTTATTTAGACATGAATGACATATATATATATATATATATATATATATATATATATTGCAAAAGATACCTACCATGATCAGGGTAACCCATCTTTTACCTCACATGATTGCCATGTAATATAAAAAAGAATTTATTTTTATTTAGGTAGCATTGACATTGAGAATGTAAATGTTTATATATTTTAGGGGTACAATGTTACCACCACCCGAATTCAAATATCCCTCCACCACTGGCCTTCACACCTTTTTAGCCCACTCTTCCCAACCCTAGTACCTCCATTCTCTGGTCAGAGTAAGGAAAACAGAATCCTTTACTCCTGAGACTTACTAAAGAAACTATAACAATTCTGCTAGATAGAAATGATAATCTTAACAAACTGACAAGGAAATTTATCACGTTTCTAATGGGTTCAGATAAACAACATAGAGAATATAAAGAAGAGAACAAATATGTTATGGTAACAAAAGTATTTCAGCATTTTGGTTTAAAATCAAAATTCTAAGCTGTCGTTTTCATTATCAAAGAACAAAATCACACTGTACTTCCCTTTTCTTCAGTTTCTTATCTTAAGGGTATATTACTATATTTTAATAAAAGTGCAGAAATCAAAAAATGATAAGAAATGATTGAAAAGGAACAAGATTGAGAACAAAAGATAGAGATGAGACAGAATGTTGAGCAGAATTCCTTAAAATTAGACAACAGGGGATCTCAGCTGAATATAAAGAAAATTAAAGAAAGGAGCAGAGGCCTGTATTAATCTCTGTTAGGATTGGCATCACGGAATACTATAGACTGGGTGGCTTAGAAACACAAATTCACTTTTGTACAATTCTGCATCTCAGAGTCTGGGTCAGGGTACGCAAGGCTGGCCTCTGCAGGGTCCTCTGCTCCTGCTTGCAGGCAGCAGTCTTCTCTGGGTTCTGGAGCGTCTTTTCTTCTGAGGCTGTGCCTTGAGAGAAAGCCCTGGGACCTCTCCCACTTCCTAGCTGGGTACCTGTCCTGACAGGAAAAGTGGCTTTCAGGCCCATCAGGTTAAGGCCCCACTTCGATGACCTCATTCACCTTTATTACCTCCTTAAAGGTTCTTTCTCCAGATATGGTCACCATGAGAATTGTTGTTTTAAATGTGGAACGCTTCATGAATTTGCATATCGTCCTGTGCAGCGGTTGTGCTCATCTTCTCTGTGTCATTCCCATTTCAGTGTGTGTGTTGCCAAAGCTAGTAGGAAACGGGAATTTTTAAGAGGTTCCTTTGTCTGTTTGTTTTGGGGGAATAGTGAGGGGCTATCCCTCACTACCTGTTGGTGCTTAGGGTTGCTCCTGACTCTGTGTCTAGTGATCACTCTGGAGTGCAGGAAGTCAGACCCAGGTCAGCTGCATGCAAGACAAGTGCCCTACCCACTGTACCCTTTCTCTAGCTCACAGTGGAATTTCTTTTTTTTTTAATTTATTTTATTGAATCACCAAGTGGAAAGTTACAAAGTTCTCAGGCTTATATCTCAGTTACACAATGCTCAAACACCCATCCCTTCACCAGTGCCCATATTCCACCACCAATAAAAACAAAAACAAAACAAAAACAAAAACAAAAAAAAACAGTATACATCCCACCCCTCACCCCCCAACCCCCCCGTGCGTGACTGATAATTTCACTTCCTTTTCTCTTTACCTTGATTACATTCCAGATTTCAACACACAACTCACTATTGTTGTTAGAGTTTCAAAACAGACTCACTATTTTTGTTGGAATTTATCCCCCAAGAATACAGTTCTATTAACAAGGAAATATTTGATAATAAGTTTTCCACTGATGAGAATGAAGAGATAAAATGTCGCGCGGCCGCAGTAGCGGCCGCAAGGTTTACAATTTCTGTATTATAGTAATTAAGTCCGCGGAGATTTAAGTTGGAAAATGAATCATTTCCCTTCCTGGAACCAGCAAAAGCTCAGTTCACAGTCTCCATACATGGTTGCAAGCACTTGCTGGAACCCCAAATCCTAAAGCTGTCTCTGGTTCCCGCTAGTTCCACATCCACCGGTTGTGCAGAGGCATGGGCACCTGGGCCAAAACTTCACAGTAGAATTTCTTGGGTGACACATTCAGTTCAGAAGATACTTCCTCTGCCTTTTTCTTTCTCTTTTCTTCTTTCTTTCTTTCTTTCTTTCTTTCGTTCTTTCTTTCTTTCTTTCCTTCCTTCCTTCTTTCTTTCTTTCTTTCTTTCTTTCTTTCTTTCTTTCTCTCTTTCTCTCTCTTTCTTTCCTTCTTTTTGTCTTTCTGTCTTTATTTCCTTTCTTCTTCCCTCCCTCCCTCCATTCCTTTCTTCTTTCCTTTCTTTTCTTTCTCTCTTTCTTTCTTCCTTCCTTCCTTCCTTCCTTTCTTTCTTTCTTTCTTTCTTTCTTTCTTTCTTTCTTTCTTTCCTTCTTTTCTTTCTTCTTTCTTCTTTTTTTCATATTTTTGGTTTGGGGCCATACCTGACAATTCTGGGGGGTTACTTCTGATTCTGCACTCAGGAATAACCCCTGGAAGTGCTTAGGGAACCATATGGGATTTTGAACCCAGTTATTGAAGCCTGGTGTATCAAAGGCAAGGCACAAACCGTACCTGCTATACTACTCCTTTTTCATCACTATGCACTAAACTCATTCCTTTTCTTGAAAGTGTTCTGGTGATCACATAAAACAAAACAACAGAGAATTAGTGTTCAGGCTTGGGGGGATATCTCAGAAGGTGGGAGGGCATAATCAGCATGCTCGAGTTTTTAACCGATTCTGGACACCACGTGGTCCCCAAGCACTGTCAGTGTGGTCATAAGGGCCCCTGGCATTGTAAGACTTAGGCAGCACTGTGGCCCAGCACAAGTCACCCCTAGCACCTGAGAACTCAGGCCAACTTTTATCAGGAATAAGTCTAGGCTCCCTAACATTGGGGGCAAGCACACCCCCTCCCCAAAAGACACACTTTATCTGTTAGGGTTGTAGCTGCACGTCATGCTTCAAAGTGTATTTTGTGAGTCAGGGGCTTATTTGTCTCTGAGGAGCTTCACCTCTATTCATACAAACCACAGTAACAGAGGAGTGGGACCTTTCTCAGCCTGTGACAACTAACTGCACGGAGCCAATCAATTATTAACAGTTCCCAGCCTTACTCATAATTTTGTTCAATCCTTTGCTGTCACTGAATAGTTTCGATTTCTTTTCTGGCACAACTATATATTTTCTGCATATGGTTACATCGACAGCATATGTATTAAAACTACTGCAGTACATTGTTGATATCTGACACAACAGAAAGAGGAAGCTGTTATGAAGGTCATAGAGAAATGCTCTATTGAATTTCTCCTTTGGATGACAGAAAATCACTCAGGGGCTGAGCACAAGCGTTGCGTGCAAGAGGCCCGGGTCCATCCCCAGCTCTGCAGGGTTCCAGGCACTGGGGAATGACCTCCAGCACTGCCAACTGTGGCCAAAAATAAGCCCTGAATGAATCAATGAGTGAAAACATTTTCCTCTTGGCAGTGTATTTAGTAACTGAAGTTAATAGAAGAATACTATTGACTAATGTGGTCAAGCTCTTCATGTCAAATGCTTTCTTTTCAAAATTAAACTTTTTATTGCAAAAGGAAATGCAAATAGATGGGACGATAGATAACTCTTGGTTAAAGAAAAGTTGAAAATAAAATTACCCAATGAAACAGAAGAAAAAAACCTGAAATGGCAGGTGTTTATAGTATAGCCACAATGTCACATTATTTGTTAAAATTTGGGAGAAATAGCTAAAGCCATATTCAGAGAAAACTCCAGTGCTTTATTAAAAAGAAGAAATTTCAATGCTTTAATTAATGCTTTAATAAACAGGATACACCAAGGCTAGAGAGTCTGTACAGCAGGTAAGGCACTTCTTCTCACGAGGCTGACACTAGCTTGATCCCTGGCACCGCATATGATCACCACCCAGAACTGCCAGGAGATCCCTGAACACAGAGCCAGGTGTAGACCTGAGCACTGCCAGGTGTGGTCCAAAAATTATTTTAAATATTTTAAGAAAAATAAACAACAATTATGCATTTATTTCAAGAAAATCAAAAGAGAGTAGGGCGAAAGAACGTTCCAAGCATTATACTAAAATTAGAAACATTTGGGTTTGGGAAGTATCTGACATGTGAGACCCTGAGTTCAGCCCCTGGCATTGTCACACACACAAAAATAATCAGGAACTTCAAAGGTGAATATTGGCAGGGTCAAAAAAAACTACAAGTTTATTTTTAAACTTCTAAGACAAAATATATCATGCATAAAAATAAAATGCAAATAACAGACTGGGAAAAGTACATGCAACATATGGCAGAAATATAATTAGCATACTCAATATGTACAAATATCCATTAAATCAATAAAAGTAAACAAATGCATTTTTAAATGGTAATTAGACAGAAAATTCACAGACATCAAAAAACTATCATACAGATAAAAAGAAATAACTAAATTTACTGACAAAGAAGTACACATTTAAAAAAAATGATTTGTATCTAGGAGGTTAAGAAAAATATAAAGGACAGATTTTGCTGCCATGAGAAGGGAAATTGGCATCAATCTCGTGGACAGTTCATAGAAATTTAAACTGGTATCACTTTTATTTGGAAAAGTTGATTTTGACAGTATGTTTGCATTTAAAATTGGAATATTAACATGTTCAAGACTGTGGCCTGAGCAAACACGTACATTTCTTATATTGGCAGCATTGTGGATGTTTAGCATCAGGCAATTCACTGCAACCTTGTCAAGCACTGCAGGTTAAGCATCATTTCGAGCTCCACAACCAGTTGCCATTAGAATCCCCAGCATCACTCTTTCCTCCCCAAAAGACAACCAAAAGTACCAAAATAGTGGCACATACATTACCAAGTAGAGGGAAACATTGCCCAGAATTGAGAATTATTAATATAGATATTGAACTTCTTATGACCTATCTACATCAAGTATTAATAATGGTCTTCTTTGTGGTATAGGATTATAGAGTTTGATCTCTTATGTGATACTTATTGTATGTATATGATATTTGCTATATAATGTATTTAAATACAGACATATTTATATACCTAATATATGTTGAATATAACAGACAAATGTTTAAATATATTATTTATATTTAAATTGAAAGGCTGGAGCGATAGCACAACGGGTAGGGCATTTGCCTTGCACGCAGCTGACCCGGGTTCAATTCTTCCACCCCTCTCGAAGAGCCTGGCAAGCTACCCATGGCGTATTTGATATGCCGAAAACAGTAACCAGTCTGACAATGGAGATGTTACTGATGGCCGCTCAAGCAAATTGATGAGCAACAGGATAACAGTAATACAGTGACAGTAATTTAAATTCATAGCACTCATTATTATTACCCAAAAAAATGTTAAGAAATAACTGGGCACCAGTTTATAGCTATTTATTTTAAATTTGGTATAATTAAGCCTGCATATTACTCAAAGATTACTCAAACTATGAATCTAGAGCTGGAGGGATTGATCTACTTTTCAGAAAAGGAACAAAAATAAATCCTAAGAAAATATGTCCGTGGCATTTTGTGAGTGACTTCATTCTGATTACTTTATTATAGTTGTGTGGGTCAAAAGATAACACGCCATAGAATAAGAAATTCAACTTTGGCATTATTTTTCAGCTAATACAATTCACCTACCATCCAATTCACCCTCTTAAGCTTTACATTCTTATGACTTTTAAGAAATTCAGTATGTTTTACAACTAGTTCTGTTATCTAATTCCAAAACTCTTTTCATCATCTCACAGAACAATCATATTTGTTAACAGCCACTCACGATCTCCCCACCTCTGCTCACCCTTCAGCCCTTGGCCACAACTACTTTATTCTCCATCTCTATGAATTTGTCTATTCTAGGCATTTTATATAAATGAATCATACAATACATGACCTTTTATATAGGACTATTTCACACAGTGGGATGTCTTCGGGGTATGTCATGCAGTAGTGTGATTTATACTTAACTCCTTTCTATACATGAAAAATACTCCATGTACGCATAGATTGCATTTTGCCTAAACATTTATTACTTAGTGGATATTCGGGTTGCTCCCATTTTGGAACTATTACAAACAGTGATGCTGTGAACACTTGAAGCAAGCTTTTATATATGTCCTCTTTCTCTCCAGTATAATTAGCAATATGATTGCTGGACTACGTAATTCTACTTTGTAAGTCCTTATTTAATGTAACAGAAGGTAATGTTACTTGGAAATTGGCACATCAATGGAAAACTATGACAAAACTGATTTTACCATAAAGTAATTAATGTAAACAAGTATTTAGTACTTAAGCTTGTTTATTTTTTGCTGTTGCTGCTTGTTTTTTTTTTTGCTTTTTGTTTTGGGCTACACCCCACTGTCTTACGCCTGACTCTGAGCTCAGGAATCATTCCTGGTGATGCATGAGGAACCATATAGAATGTCAGGGATCAAACCAGTATCTGCCACATTCAAGGCAAACACCCTACCTACTGTATTATCTCTCTGGCCAGAAATTTATTTATTTGTTTGTTTGTTTATTTGTTTGTTTATTTATTTATTTATTTTAACCACATTAGCTGTGTTCACAGCTCACTCCTGGCTCTGCACTCAGGGCATCACTCCTGGTGGGCTCGGAGGACCATATGGGTTGCCAGGGATCAAACCTGGATCGCAGTATGCAAGACAATCAACCTCAAAGCTCATTTCTGGTCACAAAAACATCACCAAACTTCTGAGTGTTGACCCAAATCTTCCAACATTAAACAATCATTCACATTCATTCATTCAACAAAACTGTCTTTTTTTTTCCGCTTTTTGGGTCACACCCAGCAATGCACAGGGGTTAGTCCTGGCTCATGCACTCAGGAATTACCCCTGGCGGTGCTCGGGGGACCATATGGGATGCTGGGAATCGAACCCAGGTCGGCCACGTGCAAAGCAAATGCCCTACCCGCTGTGCTATTGCTCCAGCCCCGCAAAACTGTCATTTTCTAACTTGCTTTTCCAGTCAGGGTAGTTCAGATACCAGTTGGATTCAACCCTGAAGAGAATATCTTTCTGTGGCACACCACACACACACACTTGCTCACACACACTCACTCAGGCTGGCACCATTGCCACATTAATGAATCCAACCAATATGCGCCTATTTGGGCCATGAGAGGAAGCAGGGACCCTTGAACAGATGAGGATGTGCTAACTCCAGACAATAGTGTCTAGCTCATAATCAGTGCTTTTTCCCCAACACCGAAATGAAAAAATGCTGAACAAAAAAAAGATGTTACTTAAGGACCTGTGGGATTTAATTTCTTGAGGAACTGCCAGATCTACCATGTGATCCAGCAATCCATCTCCTAGGTATCTATCCCAAGAAAGCAAAACCAATAATTCATGAAGATATATGCACACCTCTGTACATTTCCACACTATTCACAGCAGTCAGTTGATGAAAACAATCGAAGTGCCAATGAGAGATAGTGGGTAAAGAAGTTAGGATAGTTATACAGTAACACTTAGCTTTCTTTTTCTTTGGGGGGGGGGGAGGTCACACTCCACGAAGAGCCATGCTTATTCCTGTCTTACTCACTCAGGAATTACTCCTGGCAGTGCTCAGGGACCATATGGAATGCTGGGAATCGAACCCGGGTTGGCCACATGCAAGGCAAACAACCTGCCTGCTGTGCTATCACTCCAGCTCCAACACTTAGCTTTAAGAAAAGAAAAAGTCTTGAGTTTTACTACAGCACGAATGCAATTGGAGTGTATTTTGTCAAAAAAAATTAGTCAGAAGGAGAAAAACAAACATCAGGTACTCACAGGTAGTATATAAAGCAAGAAAATAGACAACGTCCAATGAAAATAAAGCTGTGTGTTCTGAGGACAGAACTGAGGTCATCTAAAGTTGGAGAAGTAGACAGGATAGGCAAGTGGGAGGTATTCTGGGGGTGGGTCTGTAATGGCAACATTACACCCCTAAGTCATAAACTTTTACACACAAGTAAAAAGTAATTACATAAATAAAAAGGTAAGAATAATGTTCAAAATGACACAGATTTAGATCCTATATCTTTACAAGACATCTGACTCAGACCCCAGCAGTAAATGCTG
Organism: Sorex araneus; assembly: GCF_027595985.1. Lineage (NCBI taxonomy): Eukaryota > Metazoa > Chordata > Mammalia > Eulipotyphla > Soricidae > Sorex > Sorex araneus. The sequence continues at coordinate 346,748,899 of NC_073302.1, forward strand.
TTTCTGCAATTAAAAATTATTGTTATTGTTATTATTATTATTATTATTATTATTATTATTTTGCTTTTTGGGTCAGACCTGGAAATGCTCAGGGATTACTCCTGGTTCTGCACTCAGGAATTACTCCTGGAGTGCTTGATGGACCATATGGGATACCGGGGATGGAACCCAGGTCAGCCACATGCAAGGCAAACGCCCTCCCCACTGTACTATTACTCCAGTCCCTAAAAATTAATTTTTTAACAGTGATGTTTTGGGGACTGGAGTGATAGCACAGCGGGTAGGGCGTTTGCCTTGCACACAGCCGACCCAGGTTCAATTCCCAGCATCCCATATGGTCCCCTGAGCACCACCAGGGATAATTCCTGAGTGCATCGCCAAGTGTGACCCAAAAAGTAAAAAACAAACAAACAAACAAACAAAAAAACAGTGATGTTTTGCAAATATAAGTAGTACTTTAAAATAAATATAATAAAAAACAAAAACACTAAAAAGAATAGAATAAGTTAAAAAAAGAAAAATAAAAAACAAAGAAAAAGGAAAAATTAAAAAGCAGATAAGTTAGTGAGTTCAAAAAAGCAGATGATCCATGTGAAGATGTAGTTTAAAATAAAAACAAAACTTCGAGGGGCTGGAGCAATAGCACAGCGGGTAAGGCATTTGCCTTGCGCTCGGCCAACCTGAGTTTGATTCCCTGCATCCCACATGGTCACCCAAGCACCGCCAGGAGTTATTCCTGAGTGCAGAGTCAGGAGTGCAGAGTCAGGAGTTAACCCCCTGTGCATAGCTGAGTGTGACCCAAAAAGAAAAAAACATAATAATAATGAAATAAAAACTTAAAAACTAAAAACAAAACTTTGAACCCATTGCCAAAAAAATGAAAAGAAGACATTGCACAACAAAGTACAGATTTAAACAATAACCAACTTAATTACCCCAATTAATAGTTAAATACCATAATTAAAAGTTAAGTGCTTCATATCATAAAACCCAGAAAATCATGTATCAATTCATTAGCTATCTAATATATCTCTAAATACATATTCCTTCCTTCCCTCCATGTTTAGGCTTCATTCTCTCCTAGTGCCTTTTTTTTTAAAATTGAATCACTGGGAGATAGTTACAAGATTTCATGTTTGGGTTACAATCACACAATGATCAAACACCCATCCCTCCACCAGTGTACATTCCCCACCACCAATATCCCCGGTATATCCCCCTTTCCCACCCTCCCACTGCCTCCGTGGCAGACAATATTCCCCATACTCTCTCTCTGCTTTTGGGCATTATGGTTTGCAACACAGACACTGAGAAGTCATCATGTTTGGTCCATTATCTACTTTCGGCGCACATCTACCATCCTGACCGATTCCTCCAGCCATCATTTTCTTCGTGATCCCTTCTCTATTCCATCTGCCTTCTCCCCACCTGTTCGTGGGGCAGGCTTCCAACTAACTATGGAGCAATCTTCCTGGCCCTTGTATCTACTGTCCTTGGGTGTCAACCTCATATTATGTTATTTTATACTCTACAAATGAGTGCAGTCCTTCTATGTCTGTCTCTCTCTTTCTGGCCTTTTTATGACATAAATATTGTACTACCTTTTCCCATAGGAAAAGAAGACTGGGGCAACAGTATAGTCGGTGGGATATTTGCCTTTCAGGTGACCCCCAAGCCTGCCAGGAGTGATCCCTGAGTGCAGATTCAGGAGTACACCCTGAGCATAGCCTGGTGTAGCCAAAAGCAACAACAACACCAAAAAAAACAAAAGAAAAACCCAAAACAAAACAAAAAATCCTGCAGTAATGGATACATTAAAAAAATGGAATTATTTAGTCTTTCTGTTTGATTCACTGGTTTATTTTTCTTATGGTATCTAAGTGTAGGGAGCCAGAGCACATTGCGCATGTGCGCATGCGCATGATCGCGCATGCGCAACAACCACATTGCGCATGCGCAACAACCACATTGCGCATGCGCAACGACCGCATTGCGCATGCGTGGCGAGAGCCAATAGAGCGCCACCTCATATGGGGTGATTGGCGAGAGCCAATAGAATGAGCGCCACCCTATGGGGTGATTGGCGAGAGCCAATAGAATGAGCGCCACCCTATGGGGTGATGGGCGAGAGCCAATAGAAGATGAGCACCACCTTAGAGGCGGGGCAACCAGGCTATATAAGGACTGCCATTACCCAGGTTGTGGTTCTTTCTCCTCATGAAGTTAATGGAATAAAATTACTGCAGAAGGATCCTCAACCCGTGTCGTCTCACTCTTTGCTGGCGAAGGGAAATCGCGACGCGGGCCACGAACAACTGGTGCCGAAACCCGGGAATTTCATCTTGCACCGCGAGGAAGAACCCCTCCTTTTGGAGGGAGGATTCAGAACTGCAGGACGATTGCTCGGAGAGGCGTGCTGCGGACCACTGCCCAGCGTTGGTAAGAAAAGAATGCCCATTTCCTGGTGGTGGGGAGCACTCTTTGTCCTCCTTATTTGGATTTGCCTTCTCTTTTGCTCTTGTGTCTTTACTATGGGCACTGAGGCGATTTGGAAGATGGTTCAAAATTGTTTGGAGAATGAGGCATGCTCCATAGTGGTCAGGGAAGGCCGGCAGGTGTTGGGAAAGGTCCAAAACAGTTTGTCAGAAACCGAGCGATCAGAAGGGCTGGGCGCGCGTATGAAAATACCCAGCAATAAGGAAAAAGGACTGCCCGGTGGGGGCAAGAAGTTAGAAATAAATAAGGAAAAAGGACTGCCCGGTTGGGGCAAGAAGTTAGAAATAAATAAGGATGAAATCAATGGGAAGGTGCTTTCGGGTTTGATTGACACTGGTGCAGATGTAACGATCATTGCCAAAAAAGACTGGCCAAAAGAGTGGCCCCTCACCCCCTCACTGACTCACCTTCAGGGTACAGGCCAATCCCAAAACCCTATGTTAAGTTTGTCCCCACTTGATTGGCGCACCGAGGAGGGCAAATCTGGGACTGTATGCCCTTATGTTCTGCCTGGGCTCCCTGTCAAACTCTGGGGCAGGGATATTCTCTCACAAATGGGCTTTTTACTAATTGACACCTAGGGCCCCCTTCCCATTGAAAAATTACAGGCCGCCAAGTTGTTAGTGCAGGAACAGCCCGGCACCCCACCCCCATTTTTGTGATAAAAAAGAAATCCGGTAACTGGAGGCTCCTCCATGACCTCCGGGAAATAAATAAAACTATGATCCCCATAGACGCCACCCAGCCTGGCACCCCTTGCCCGTCGGCTATTCCCCACGGCAGCTCTAAGATTGTCCTTATTCTTAAGAATTGCTTTTTCTCCATTCCCCTCCACCCAGAGGATTGCAAGCGTTTTTGCCTTTTCTCTCCCTGTCACAAACTGCGCTGGGCCCCAGCCCTCGCTTCCATTGGAATCATTTTTTGGGGTATGCACCCTCCCCAGCTTTTCCTTGGTTTTGAACTTGCTGCCGTGTCCAAATTATTTGCCTCGACCCCTCATCCCTTTAATCTTTATACAGATAGCTTTTATATTGCCACCCCCCCTTTTGCCTCTAGATTGCTAGCTTCTTATTAGAAAGAGCCCGATGTACATTGTAGCAACCCCATTGTCAGGGGGACAAGACCAAAGGTAATATGGACGCCCGTAGGGCAGGTTTAAGAATTTCTGTGTGAATGTGGTGCGTGGGGTGCGCACCGGAATGAAAGAGGACCGGTCCGAATGAGTGCAGGAGTGTGATTTGTGCGAGTGCCTTTAGTGTGTGTGTATATTTGTCTCATTATATTTCTCTTAGTTATGCTTATTATTATCAGCAGAGAAGTCAGGAAAATGCAAGATCATGTGGTTGAGTGTTTAATAATATCAGGAATGAAAAAGAGTGTCGCTAAGGTGGTCTATCCACCTCAGAAGTAGTCTTGATCTTAAAATTGTAACATCTGACAACTTAGGTTTCAACAACTTTGTCATGGATTGTTTTGCCGGCTTATATCAACAAAAGCGCTTTCTTGACCCAATAAGCAGGAAACTGGCTGGTCAGGCAGAGAAACGGGGAGCAATGTTCCCAATCGGCCGACAGGGCTTAACTTTGCCCTGGGGACTTGTTCCTTCCTTTCTCAGTCTATCAGTTTTTTCCCTGCCATTTCTGAAGGGTCAGATCGATAGATCAACTGCAGATGTGTGCACATGTACATGTGGTGTTTTTAGTGAACTTATTGTCTGTCTGTTTGTCTGTCTCTCTATGTGGAACACTTGAGTGCTGGAGCCAGAGTGGGAATCAGTGGTAAAAATTAGGCCTGGGGAAAACAGGATCATCTCAAGAGATCAGGGTGATATGCAGTTCAGCAATTTAAAGGATCTATGTGATTTTGGAACCTGTTAGACCAGGTTTAATCAAAGATTTCTAATTAGAATATGGCGCCTACAACGAAATTGAAATTTTTAGTCTAAATTTTTTATTGGAAGAACATTAATAGTTATTACCAATTGAAATTCTTTTGAATTCCAGTATCTGTACTATCTAGAAACAGCTACAGAACTAGAGCCAGAAATCTAAAAGTGAATTGGGAATTCAGAGTGCAAGGTTTATCTTATAAGCCTCTGCTAATTTTAATGAGGAATTTAGCTGTTTTTCAAACAACAAAGGTACAGAAACCCTCAAAATAAACAAAGTTACTTGTGTTTCCGTAGACATTTGATAGTCAAAAATTTTTTTTTCTATGCTATTGTCGAAGTTTGGTTAAAAAATATATATATATACATATATATATATATATATATATATAAATACCCGAAGGGCTCTTTCTGTGTTTGACAGCATGCTTGTATTGTGGAATTGATAAAGTTAGAAAGCTCATGATTTGAACTAAGGTACAAAAACTGTTGAACTTAAGCCAAAGAAGATTTACTCATGTTTCATGAAAATTGATGGTTTAAAGGTCTTATGCTGTTGTGTCAATGTACTTATACATCTGCATTGGATTATTAGAATGTGAGCTGAAATAATTGTAGTAAAAACAGGTTCGAAGAGTAATGGTTTAGTTAAAACATGAGTTTTTTGGAGTTCTAATATTGGTTGCAAAACTTGTCCTACCAGTGTTTTATTTGATTTGAGATAACAAAAAAAAAAAAAAATTTTTTTAAGCTACTTAGCTAAGGGTGATAAGGAGTGAGAGTTTTTAAAGATTTCCGAGTCCGCAGAATGCTCCAGGGGGAACCCCTGAGAGGGATTCTCTCTTTTCTTCTTACAGAGAACATGCGGCTCGTCGTCCGGTGCCGACTCTGCGGGTTTGCAATGATGATCCTGCTGCTGACTGTGCAACCGACGGAGGCCGGATTGGGCCGGCCGGCTGACCCTACACGCCTCCTACAACAGCTGTATGGGAACCTGTGCAACTGTCAGGGAGGACAATCTTCGGTGACCCCAACGAGCTACACGAAAACCGTGGACTGTGGGACTCTGACTATATATCTCGTAACGTGGCCCAGTGCTCGGGGCGGACTGACCCAGTTTTGGCAGTGCGTGCCCAAGCCTACTTTTATAAATAAGGGGGATCCCTGTCCTCAAAACTGTCAAGTGGTAGACCAGATGAATGCCATGTGTTATACCAGCTATTCTGAATGTACCCTAGGAGGAAAGAGGTATTTTACTGCAAAGCCCCATATGTCCTACGTGGAAACCGCTTGATGCTATGTTGGTTGATTGCATTTCTGATTTTGTTTTGATGGTTGTATTTTTTGATTGTTGTTTTGATTATTTGCTTTTACCTGGGTTATGGCTGACTGCTGCCTGGTGCCCCAATCCTCTGGTGGGGGCTCGGACTCGTTGGGCTCCCGCTATCCCTCTCTATCTTGCGCTCATGGCTCCTGCTCTGGGAGCAGCCCTTGCACGCTCGGAGCCACAAGGGCTCATTGCACGAGTACGGGTGCTCCCGAGTATTCTTCCTGAGAAGGGTGTCAGGCCGGAGAGCACTGCACTGAGTTGGCCCCCGACTCAGGGTGGCGAGCCACTTGCATAGGGCCGCCGTCGGATTTTGCCCTGCCTGGAAGTGAGGACGGCGGGACAGGTGGAGCCTTGGCGCGACCTGAAGGGGACGTGCGGAGGCCTCCTCAGTCCCTTGTAATACAGGCAGTGGTGACCGCCACCCCCTTCTACCAACAGGATGGCTCCATAAACAAAGACATAAGGGGGAGATGTAGGGAGCCAGAGCACATTGCACATGATCGCGCATGCGCAACAACCACATTGCGCATGCGCGACAAACACATTGCGCATGCGCAACAACCACATTGCGCATGCGTGGCGAGAGCCAATAGAGCGCCACCTCATATGGGGTGATTGGCGAGAGCCAATAGAATGAGCGCCACCCTATGGGGTGATTGGCGAGAGCCAATAGAATGAGCGCCACCCTATGGGGTGATGGGCGAGAGCCAATAGAAGATGAGCACCACCTTAGAGGCGGGGCAACCAGGCTATATAAGGACTGCCATTACCCAGGTTGTGGTTCTTTCTCCTCATGAAGTTAATGGAATAAAATTGCTGCAGAAGGATCCTCAACCCGTGTCGTCTCACTCTTTGCTGGCGAAGGGAAATCGCGACGCGGGCCACGAACATCTAAGAACATCTTAAACATGAATTCATACAATATACTTGCTGTTTGAAGCTCTAGTGCATATTTCTGTCCTAAAAATAGAAATTTTGATAAATATTGATGTTGAGCATGATGGGGCTCACTTGAATCACAATATCTCAACACATAAATATCCACAAAAGTGACTGTGAAACAAAAATATATCCAATAAACTCAATCTAATATGTTCCTTTAAGTCAAGATTCCCAGAGTCATAGCCCAAGGGTACCGCAGCTAGTTCAATGCCAACCTAAGGGAAGAGAAGTGGGCGAGGAAAAGAAAGGGGAACCCATGATCTTAACCAATTGTCACAAAATATCTCAACTGTGCACCTTTTAACCAAAATGTGGTCATACCCACTAAGTAAATGATGGATGGAGGGATCACTCAGGGTTGAGACATGTACTGAAAGTAGACTATGGACCAAACATGGTGGCCTATGAGTATCTGTATTACAAGCCATGATGCCCAAAAGTAGAGAGAGAGTAAGAAGGAAGGTGCCTGCCACAGAGGCAGGGGGTGGGGTGGTCTGGCGGTGGTGGGAAGGATACTGGGGACATTGGTGGTGGAAAATGCACACTGGTGGAGGGATGGGTGTTTGATCATTGTACAACTGATACTCAGTCACGAAAGCATTATAACTGTATCTCACAGTGATTCAATAAAAAAATAATTAAAAAGAAAATTGTGGTAACAAACACAATGCTGTAGGCCCTTGCAGGACCTTGAGGGGTCACTCAAGTGAGGAACATGAAACTGAGCGTGGATTTGCTTCCTAATAAACCTGTCTCACACAATAGTTCTGAAGCATAATACATGGCATGTTAACTATTCACTTTTGTTTTGCACAGTACTTTATACAGTTCAAATCACCCTAGCATACATCCCTTATATTTTCATAGAAATTATTGCATCACACTGGATACTTTTTTACTAGTGGAGAAACAAGTATATTTACCCTTCCCCTCTCTCTGGTTACCACATAATAATCCATGCATGACCATAACTGCTTGCAAATACTGTCTGATATATAGCGTCCCTCTTGGAGAACCTGGTAAGCTACTGAGAGTTTAATGCCCGCAAGGGAGAGAGCCTGGCAAGCTCCCTGTGGCATATTCATATGCCAAATACAGTAACAATGATGGGTCTCATTCCCCTGACTCTGAAGAGCCTTTAATGTGGCGCCATTGGGAAGGATGAGTAAAGAGAGGCTGCTAAAATCTCAGGCTAGGATGAATGGAGATGTTACTGGGCCCGCTTGAGCAAATCAAAGATCACTGGGATGACAGTGATACAGTGATATTGCATGTTAGATGAGCAAAAAAATTTGCATAAAACTGATATTTTCAGATTAGCACTGCACTGTAGCACTGTCCTTCCGTTGTTCATCGATTTGCTCAAGTGGGCACCAGTAACATCTCCATTGTGAGATTTGTTACTGTTTTTGCCATATTGAATATGCCACAGGGAGCTTGCCAGGCTCTGTCGTGCTGGCGGGATACTCTCAGTAGCTTGCTGGGCTCTCCGGGAGGGACAAAGAAATCGAACCTGGGTCGGCTGTGTGCAAGGTAAACGCCCTACCTCTGTACTATCACTCCAGCCCATTTTCAGATTATATTACATAATATGTTAAAAGGTGATGGCAATATATAGAATATTTAGAATTATTGGGGCAGGAGTGATAGTACAGTGGGTAGGGCACTGAGGAGTGATAGTACAGGGGTAGGGCACTGACCTTGCACAACGCCAACCCAGGTAAGATCCCCAGCACCACATATGGTCCTCCACGCCCTGCCAGGAGTGACCCCTCAGCATAGAACCAGATGTGAGCCCTGAGAACAGCCAGGTGTAGCAAAAAAAACCCATAAAAATAGAAATAATAAAATGTGCTTTCATTATTTTAGAATAGAAAATATAATATAAAAATATAATATGATAGAAAAAATTAAAATATGCTTTAAAAACATATTTAGAAATCTCTAATAAATGTATCATGCATACTGTCACTTAAAAAAGAGATCAGCAGGTGGCTGGAGCGATAGCACAGCGGGGAGGGCATTTGCCTTGCACGTGGCTGACCTGGGTTCGATTCCCAGCATCCCGTATGGTCCCCCGAGCACTGTCAGGAGTAATTACTGAGTGCATGAGCCAGGAGTAACCCCTGTGCATCGCCGGGTGTGACCCAAAAAGCAAAAAAAAAAAAAAAAAACAAAAAAAAAAACAAAACAACCAGAGATCAGTGGGGCTGGACAGTAGTACAGCAGAGAAGGTTTGCAGGTGGCTAGCCAAAGTGCATTCCCGGGCACCCCATATGGCCCTCTGAACACCACCAGGAGTGATTCCCTGAGCACAGAGCCAGGAGTAAGCCCTGAGTATCATTGGGTGTGATCTGAAAAACAAACAAACAAATAAATGCCTATATTGCTTAGGGGGGGTTGGAAATGTTTTCTAGAACTTTCCCCCTCAGATGGCTCTGTGTTTCTGAACTGAGAAGAGAGACAAGTTGTTTTTGGTTTTGATTTTCAATAAAACAAGAATTATGCAGGCTGTATAAGCCTCTTCTAGAGTGCTATTAAACCTACACCTATATGGGTGTATCCAGGGGATGTCGGTGAGTTGGAGGAATGACCCGCTTTGCACCCATTTTAGAGGAAGGTACAGAACGTTTCCTGTTTCCAAGGCTTTGCCTCAGCCCTGGCGTGAGGTTGCTCTATACAACACTGCACAGCTGCCCTCTACTGGATGCAACAGCAATTTGCGTTGAGACTTAATTGACTCAACTATTCACTTAGGAATTAAACAAATATGACTCTCCTGGATGTTTTGTAGCTCTGTAGGAATAGAAACATAGATAAAACACCTTGCCGTCTGTCATTGTAGGAAGAAAAACTGGGAGAAATTCATTGGGAAAAGACAGCAATGTTGTTAAGCATTTTAATGATACTAGGTACAGACACAATTGTAGGTTCAGAGAAAATACTCCACATGGCTCCCTTGGTCTTATTAACTGATTAGAACCCCTGCTTGAGACTTTTCAGAGGTGGCAAAATTATACATAAATTCTGTGATTTTGCGTCGAAGTTCAGGTTGAGAGAAACATATAAGACACTCCAGTTTGAATTTCAGATAAAATTTACGTAGAACATACTTAAAGTGAAAAATTATTTATTTTAGAGATTAAATTCAACTGGGAATCTTCTTTCTCTTTTCTTTCTTCCTTTCTTTCCTTCTTCCTTTCTCCCTTTCTTTCTTTCTTTCTTTCTTTCTTTCTTTCTTTCTTTCTTTCTTTCTTTCTATCTTTCTTCTTTCTTTCTCCTTCCTTCCTTCCTTCCTTCCTTCCTTCCTTCCTTCTTTTCTTTTCTTTTCTTTTCTTTTCTTTTCTTTTTTTCTTTTTTACTACATGTGGCAGCCCTACTTGCAGGCCACTTTTCTAATATGATTTATTCAAGACTTCCCAGAAGTCTAAGTATGAAGAAGCAAGCTTGGCTTTGAAAAAGAGAACTGAATGGCAAGCCCGCCGAGTGGGTAGTTCTTATTTCTTGGCGAGGAAGGGGGGTGATGGGGGGCGGGGGGGGAGCAGCATTCCGGTTGTCCTCAGAACTTATGTCTGTGCTCAGGAATCCCTCCGGGTGGCATCCACCGGAAGATCATCAGTGCTGGAGACCACGCCCGGATCAGCCACAAGCAAGGCCATATTCACTCCGGCCCCTGGAGTGCTCCTTCATGCAGCTACACTATCTAACCCTGTCTCTGACACACTGTTTTCCCCCCAAACAACAGTATCTGCGTTATCTCTTTCCCTTGCTATGTCTGTAACAGAGCCTCTATTGTTATTTAGCTTCTTGCAGAACCAAAGAGACTCTCTGGGGAGAGAGGCCTGAGAGAGCTTCTTCTCTCCATCCTCGGTACCGAGCGCTCCTCTGAGTGGTGGAACACGTGGTCATGGTTGCGCTCGGAAGAGCATCCAGCTCAGCCCTACATCAGGTTGGACACGGATGCTGACCACAGCCCCTTCCGTCTCTCCTCCTTCATGTACGCCAGCCCTTGGGGCTCCTTGGGGGAGATATCCTGCCAGTATATCCTAGTGGAAATCATCTCGGTTTATCAAAGAAGTCTTATGCAACCCTACAGTAAGTAAATCAAGGCTCTCTTTTTGCTCACAGAAAGATCATTGGTTTCAAAGTAACTTTCATGCATTTTCTCCCAATGTCAAGTTTTTCACCCCTAGGGGTTTTGCGAGTTACACTCATTTTTAAACCACAAAGAGTCATAAATCTTTAATTCACACACACACACACCAAAAAAATTATCACTACACTCTTTCCCTAGGGAATTGTTTGAATCAGTTAGGAAACTACTCAAGTGATTCTTTTTAGATTACTTACTATGCAAAGAAGATGCTGGAAGCTTGTAAAGGGTATCTTCCTTACCAGGAAATTAATTAACTGATCAACAGGAGATCTCATTTCTTTGTAGTTAAGTCTACAGCATTTGTTACACAATCCCTTCAAGTGTTCACCACTCCCTTGGAACTACTCTAATTAGCTAAAAGCACCAAAGGGGGCAGAGAGATGCCCAAAGGGCATGCAAAAGGCTGGATTCAAACTAAGCATCACCTATGGCTGGGGGCTCTACTGGGGCGTAAGCCCCAAACAACAAGTGGCAATTCACACTTTACAAATATTTACAAAGATTGAAACATTTTGGGTAACCATGCAGCTGGTCCAGGTTCAGTCACAGCACCAGATATGGTCCCTTCGAGCACCGCTGGGTATGACTCAGAACCCAAAATGAAATAAAACATTTGGGGAGCTGAAAACAACCTTTGAGAAATGAGCACTCTAGAATTTTAGTAGTTTGCAGGAAAATGACTCCTTTCAAGTGTAGGGCAGAAACAGAGAAAGTGGGGTGTAGACTCAAAGTTCTCAAATTGGAATTTTAGTTTTACCACTTATTATCTATATGTATTCAGGAAATGATTTTTATCTGGGCCCTAAATTCTTCAACTGTAAAATGGAAGTAATCTCTATTTGAAGATTAAACAACATATGTAAATAGCAGTGTCTTATAACAAATATAAAATGGCAGTGTCCCTCAAAAAAATCTTTATTAAATTTTTATTTAATCTTTATTAGAGCCCTAAAAAAAGTTACAAAATACTCCATAGAAAATCAATATGACACAAAACAGGTTCTATTGTTAATTCAAGGTGAGGGAGTAACTAGAGTGGCATACAGGAATTGTGTACCCCCTGCTGCAATTCCTAGGAATGGGGTACATCTCTGAAGTTAAGGGAGGAAAGTTGCGCACCCAAAGTAGGCAAGTATGGGCAACTCTAAGGTGAGATGAAGTGCGCTGTGCTTCTTCAAAGCTAGTCTTAGAAGTTTCTCCCCAGCGGCCCCACCTGGGGTACTCCTGGTGAGTGTTGTCAAAGGGGCGCTGCTCAGTATCCCTTGTTTGCGCCTTGAGACACAGCTGTCAATAAGGCTGAGTTCAGGCCTCCCATAAGCAAAACGTGTAGCCTGTTGTGTCACGCCTCCAGCACCAAATGTCCCTTGATGAGTTAGAGCTGATGCCTGATGAATTTTACCTGAAATTCATTGTCACACCGACACCCTCCACAGGAACATTAAATGTATCAATGAAAAATATGTCTCCATTTTTTTGTTGTTGAAGAATATTTGCGTTCTTTCCAATGTTGGGCTGTTGTGAATAGCCTTGTTCTGAAATACTTAGGCATGTCTTTTGGTTGTAAAGCACCCCAACACCTATATTGTTTGCTTTTTTTTTTTTGGTGACAGATGAATATTAATTAAGCGCACAACATAGAAATAACACAAAATTATCGTTTGCTGAGTTAAGCTTTTGAATTTCCTTGAAACAGGTCATAATAGGCTCCACTATCAACTCGGATATGTTATGTAAGCCATCTTTATGAAACCTTGGTATTTTAGCTCTCCAATCATTTGTGATTGGGTTGCTCCCTTCAAACGCCAGCCTTAAATTAACTAAGGGAGGTAATCAGTGGATGAAGAAAAACAAACTTCCAAAACTTTCTTAACTAAATTACAAAGTGAAGGGACGGGTGTTGGAACATTCTATGACTGAAACTCAATCACGAACAGCTTTGTAACTGTGTGTTATTTTGCAGATTCAAATTTTGTAAAGGTTTCTTAAAAAGAAACGATAGCACAGGGGAAGGACTGGTATTGAAACATTGTATGCCTGAAACCCAACCGTTACTAACTTTATAATTCATGTGATTAAATAAGAAATCAAAAAAATAAGAACCCAGGGACCCTTCTAGATGGAAAGCATGTCACTAAACATGACGATACATTTCAGCAAGCAAACATTTGTTGAGGGCCTACTATGTGCACGGGTTCTCGCACTTAACATGGTTCGCTCTAGAACCCGTTGGTGGGTGCAGTGGGGCTTTGCCGCCCATCCTCCCTGCACTCTCGCCCTATCCGCGCAGTATCGGCTGCAGGACACCGGCTCCACCCAGACAGGCGCAAAGGGCCTCCAGCGCGCGCGGGCGAAGGGGCCTTGGTGCGCGCGGGCGCGTACGGTGCCGGGGGCGGATGCTGCTCGGTTCCCGAGGCTCCCCCGCGAGCGCTAACAGATCTTCTGCTTAGCCGCGGTGATGCTCTGATTTCTGTGAAACCCACTGGACGAAAAAGGCAAGTTAAGGTTTGTTGGGACTAAGCCGGGTGCAGTGAGACGCCAGTAGAGCGCAGTGAAGGAGGGTGAGTGGGGCAGGGGCTGGCTAGGGTTCGATTCCATTCGCCCCATACGGTCCGCAGAACCTTCCAGGCGTGATTCCTGAACACCGAGCCAGGGGGATGCCCTGAGCACCGGAGGGGACCCACAAACCCACATTGAGAGAGGAAACAGTCACCACCACCAGGCGGGCGCGGCACGCGGACAGGCGCTTCCCTTGCGCGCGGCCGGGTCTACCCGGTTCGGTCTCTGGCACCCACGGGGTTCCCTCCGCCCCCAGGAATGACTCGGGGTGCAAAGCCGGGAAGAGTGAATGAGCCCTGAGCGCCGCCGGGTGTGCCCCCCCCCCCAGACCTCCAGCGCGGTGCTCTAGTGCGAGGGTCCCGTGTCCCCCGCCCGCACCCGGTGTAAAGCGGAATCTGGCCGGGGTCAGCGGGGCGCCGCCCCCACAGGGCGCCGCCGGTCCTGGGGCGCCGGGGTCCGGGCGCCGGGGCTCGAGGGCGGGGCCGGCGAGGCGGGGCTTCTCGGGGCCGCGCCCCCCTCTGGGCGGGGCCGCGGGACCCCCTCCGCGCCTCCTGCGGGCCCGGGCCGTGGGGCCCGCGCGTCCTGGCGCTGCGGCCGTTGCCGGGTGGATGCGGGAGCGCTTCGCCCAGGTAACTCGCCTCCCGGGCCGGGGCGGGGAGGGGTGCGGGCGGCGGGGCCCGGGCTCCCCGCTGGGGGCTGAGCCTATTCGGTTAGTTCGGAGGATTCGGCCCGAGGGGCGTGGCGTGGAGAGCCCCCTTAAGGGTGAGGGGCAGGGGGCCGGGGGTCTCAGAGCATGCCGGGCCCCACGGGCCGGCTCCGGGTCGAGCCCCAGGCAGAAGCGCGTCGTTTGCGCCTGGCGGTGATGATGCTCGGACTCTCAGGGGTGTCAGAACTGGGAGACAGAACTGGGAGTCGCTGAATTAAGGGTTTGCTTTCCTTTGAGAGGGTCTTGAGTGTAGGTGCTTGTCGGGGGCACGGAAGGGGTGCGTTTGCGTCGCCGAGTTCCCAGGTAGGAAGGAGGTGTGCCTGTCAGGCAGCTGGCAAGGCTTTAGGCTTCACCCCAAGCGCATCTTTGCTGCGGGGGCGGGGGGAGAAGGGTGCACTTGGCACTTGGGGCGGTGGGGACGATGGTGTGGAGCCGGTACCAAGTGTTACCAACTCGATTACTGCTTGCTGTCTTGAAGAGTCTTTACTTAAGGAACAGCGGCCTTTGCCATATTGCCAGATAAAGTCTGAGCCTCATACTAAACCATAGATATATCGGAAGTTTGGAGAAAAATAATTTTTTAAGTTGGGAAAAAATGATTATGCTTCTTGAATACCCATGCACGTGTTCTGTTTAAGAACTGAAGAACTGACTGGCAAAAATCAGAATATTTGTAGAGGTTAGTTGTTGACCAGTAGAAAGAGCGGCATGATAATTATTTTTTCTAGTTTTTTGCTCCAGAACCTAGTGTTACTTTCCTATCTTAGAAATATTATTGGGTCATATCTTATAGTTAAAATATATATCTTATATTCATGTATATTATATATTTATATATACTATAGTTAAGTTCAAATATCTTTACCGATTGCAGTATCAGCGTATGTCAAATCATTATGTTGTACGTTTGAGACTAGTGGTATAATTCAGTTGACATTCTATCAATGAAAAAAAATATACAACCAGTAAGATGTAATTATGATACAAAAAAATATACATCCAGTAAGATGTAATTATGATACAAAAAAAAAATCTTTTTTTTTTACAGTTGAATATAGTTTATTTATATAGTTGTATATGTAGAGTGTATAACTTTGTATTTTACCTCAATAATTTTACCTTGATAGAGAACACCTAATAAGTATACTTAAAATAACCAAAACTTCTAGATGTGGGTGTGTTATGAATTGCTGAACTCAGGTTTCTAGAACTTTAGATATATAGTTGTGAACTTGTAAAATGGCTCAGTTGCTTTAAAGTATTTGGTGGGCAAGTGCAAGGTTGAGAGTTTTAAACCTAGCATCACTGGCACATTCCATGGTGATCTTGATATTTCTGCTGTTTGAGATTCCTGGTGAAAATGATCTCTGAAGATGATAACTCCAGTGGCTTAAAAACTACCCCAGGACAACCTTGAGGCCTCAAAATAAATCCCTTCTTAAACTCAGCATCACAGACTGGCATCCCAGGGATAACAGATACAGTTTATCTGAGTGTAACACATAGATGCATCAGATTCTTGTATTGACAGTTGATAGTTATGACTAACCTTGAAGAATAGTAAATTGCACATGTTGTGGCTAGGGCATTCTATCATTCTTCATAGAACACCATGGAGTTAGACTCAGCATGCCACTAAAGGGTCTACTTATTCTTTAAAAAAAAAAGAAATCTTTATCCCTTAAATATTATTTAAGAAATTTGTAGCTCCTCATTGATTCTTGGCCTTTTGGCTAAGATCAAGTGTAGAAATTTGTAGCTCCTGCATATCTATACTGTAGGAACTGATGGAATTTTGTTAATCTTGAAAATCTGTGTTTCACAGTTGAAATTAGTTTTCCAGTTAATCTTACTTTTTTTTCTTTTTGGGTCACATCTGGCGATGCACAGGGGTTACTTCTGGCTCTGCACTCAGGAGTTACTCCTGGCAGTGCTCGGGGGACCACATGGGATGCTGGGAATCGAACCCGGGTTGGCCGCGTGCAAGGCAAACGCCCTACCCACTGTACTATCGCTCCAGCCCCAGTTACTCTTATCTTTTTAGAATTCATGTCTTGTTACTATTTTATCAAAAAGAAATTTTTTTCTTTAATTCAACAAATGTTTCTAGAATATGTTTCCATCATTGATGTTATGTATTTAATGGGTGACTTGCTCTTATTTTGTAATAGTTTGTATTTTCTAGTTATACCAATCAGAGGATTCGATTTTTGGCAATTAACTTTTCAGAAATGGCTTTTTATAAGGTGAGGTAAAAGGATGCACGGTAAACTGAGCAAAATTCAGTTAAATTTGATATTTGTTTTAATGAGCAACTTTCCCATTAAATTGTCCCTGAAGCCTGGTAGCAACTCTATATCCTTGGAACGTAAAATCCACATAATGCAAAGCCTTTGTAATTATTGCTCTTTGAAACTAATCATACCTGTTCCTGAGAGTCTGTCTTTAATTACAACAGCTGAGGCTTTGGCAAAGCTGCCGCCCCTGCTTCCACTGTGTCTTTGACAATATGGACAATTAAATCCTTATCAGAACCGTTTTGTTTTGGTAGTGCTTATTAGGTCCTAGTAACAAAAAATATTTTGATTTTGCTTTCTGCAAAAGGTCTAACCATGCACTGAAGATTTTGAGAACCATAGTTGTACAGGAAAAAAAAATCACTGAATTTCTGTCTTGAGAGGCGATAAACTTAAAACTAGGTCACACACGTTAAGTGGGGAAATAATTTCCTTTTGTCAATGAAGATAAAACTTTTACACTTTCATAAACATAGTCTTATTAGCCCTAGTATGTTTACAAGGTGACCAGAAAATCAAAGGAAATAAGAGAGAGAAGAGAGAGAGAGAGAGAATGAGAATGAAATTTTATATTAAAATCAGTAAGAACCAAGAACTGTTGTAATTCTCTAGCCAGAGGTTTTTAACTGGAAATTACTTGCTGGAAGGCTTTTTAAAAAATCATATCTTTTTTAATTTTACAAACTGAAAAAGAGCTAAATAATAGCAAAGTTAGGACTCAAATCTACACTGACACTTCACGCATTGCCAGGTCTTCTTTCTGATTAGGTGGTCTTTGCTCTGGGGTTTGCAAATGAAGTCTTCTTTAGAAAGTCACACTGAGTTCATTAAACATTTTAACATCAGTCTTAGTAGGAAGTTTCTGCTAAGTTTCTAATCCATCAAAAGGTGAATTGTCTGTAGAGATTTCCTAATAGATGAAAACATTACCACAAAATTTAATATAACAAATAAGGAAGGAGCAGAGCTTTTTAAAAAGCAACCAAGTCTTTGCAGTAGAATTACATTCTGTGATGGTCATGGGGCTTTCAGCCCAGATGATACTCTTCATAAGGTTTTATATCCTTTACATTCTATGTGGTGTGTTTTGTATGAAATCTTATTTAGCTAGGGCATAAAAAGAACTTCAGCGAACAGCAGAACAAACCTATCTTCATTTTTCTCTACAAAAGCCTCTTTTGGGGGTTGGGGGGGCACATTCAGTAATGCTCAGGGTTAACTCCAGGCTTTGCATCTAGGAATTACTTCTGGCAGTGCTTGGGGGCATATATGCGATGCCAAGGATTGAACCTGTGTTAGTCCGAGGAAGGCAAGTGCCCTACCCACTGTACTGTGTCTCCTTACAAACCCCATTTTTGCAGGGCTGGGCAAATGTAGCGCAGTATTAAAGTTCTGCTTAGAAGATGAGCCCAGATTTCATTCCCAGCACCATGGTCCTTGCCACAAAACAGAACAAGTGTGTTTTCGTGTCTTTCAAGCCCATTTCTTTCCAATAAACTCTGAACTTTATTTCTTTCAAATTATCCCTGTACATCTAAGTTATTTTGCCCATACTAATTCGAGCTCTTTATATTGTTGTCTTTTTTTTTTTTTGGTATTGTTTTGCCTTAAGGCTAAAAACAGAATGGGCCCTCACAGGTCAGTAACTGGTCATAAGTATTTAAAGGAAAGAATAGAGAAATGTTGAATGATTAACATTAACATATAAGGACTTACAAAATTACACCTCTTTATATGATTAAACATGCACTAGTAACTTGTGAAAACTATAAATTGAGTAAATGAATGAAACAGGAGAGGGTGTTGATTAACTGAATTATCTTGTTAAGTGGATATTTGTTCATTTTCCTGATTTCATATAGAAAGAGAGATAACTGATCCAAAATTGCGGTTAGCATAACCTAAAACAGGATTTAGAATCTGGTCATCTGACTTTACCAAACTGTCACTAAACATTTATATCTGATTATGTTTGCGAAAGCCAAATAATTTTCTTTTTTAAAATAGTCTGGGCATGGAGAGTATCATACTAAATGAAATGAATCAGAAAGAAAAGGACAGACATAGAATGACTGCACTCATTTGTGGAATATAAAATAACATAACATGAGACTGACACCTGAGGACAGTAGAGATAAGAGTCAGGAGTATTGGTCTATGGCTGGAAGCCTGTCTCATGCGCTAGGGGAGAAGGCAGCTGGGATAGAGAAGGGACCACTAAGTCAGTGATGGTTGAAGGGATCGCTCAGGATGGAAGACGTGTGCTGAAAGTAGACAAAGGACCAAACACTATGTCTTCTCAGTATCTGTATTGTAAACCATATGCCCCAAAGTAGAGAGTAAGAAGGAAGGTGCTTGCCACAGATGCAGGGAATGGGGTGGGATGGGGTGGGATGGTGGGAGGGATACTGGGGACACTGGTGGTGGGAAAGGTACACTGGTGGAGGGATGGGTGTTCGATCATTGTATGACTGAAAAATGAATCGTGAAAACTTTGTAAATGTATCTCACAGTGATTCAATAAAAAATAAATAGTCTGGGAAGTGGATGGGAATAGTCAAAAACAAAAAAGATCCCAAAATTATCTTTACTTACACTAATTTGTCGGGGGGGTGGGGGCATACCTGGAAGGGCTGGGGTCACTCCTTAGCAGTGTCAGGGGACCTTGTGGTGCTGGGAACCTGACCAGGCTCTTTCCTTAAGCCAAACTCTCTCCTGCATTAACTCATGCTGACTTTTAGGGGAAACTACTTGCTGCCAGTTTGTTGAGTCTGAAAAACAGCTAATGGGAACTAATTCTTTGGTTACCTTCTATTTAATGTGACTATCCGAAAGCTTGACTTAATTTCTGTAGTCCAAAGGAATAGCATTACGAAAGTCAAGGACATCGACTGTGAGACCGGGGAGGTGAGGGCTTGGAGGACTGGCCTGGGGGTCGTGCACACAAGGGCCTGCCTGGGTTCGATCCCTGGCGCTTCATGACCTCCCATGCACGGCTTGGTGTAGACCTCCTGGCCCTCACCCCAGCTGGGAAGACCGAGAACAAACCAGCCAAAACAGAAAAATGGTTGAAGTTAATTTCTTCGTCTAGAGTATTATAACCAGGATTCTACTTAATTTTCCCCTGGTGACTTGCTAATCAGATTTTGCCTACATGTTTCCTTGAAGTTTTTTGTTTAGGGGCCATATCTAGTGGTGGGCAAGGCTACTCCTGGTGTAGTGCTTGGGAGACCATGTGGTGCTGGCCTCGTGCCTTCCAGCTCTCTGAGCCATCTCTAGAGCTTAAGTCCTTACGTCTTGAAGTGTTTTAAGTCCTTAAAGCTCCAGGTCCTTCTTGTTGATGGAATCCTCCCCCCAGGTTTATTTCATAAAGATTGAACTACCTCCGTGGGATTTTTTAAAGAACCCTAATGGTTATTAACACCAGGTGGAATCTTATAGTGAAAGTGGTGTTAGGAATATTAAAATATGTAAATATAGAAGTATGCAAATATTTTGTGGAAGTCCACTCTTGACAGGAGAACTTCGAGAATGTACATTCTTAACTTGCTGGTAGGAAAGATTGGGTGATTGGTTGCTAGTTTGTTTCCTTTTCAGATTTAAGTTTAGAGCCAGGCCTCTGGCTCCGCAGTGACACTCGTTAGGCCCTGCACTCAATCCTGGACCTTAAATAAAAAACAAAGAAGTAAATCTGAAAAGAAACCACCTATTCTGTGATTTAGTCAAATTTTAATGCAGAAAAATAGATCTTTTTTCTGCTTTTATAAGAAGGGTGTTTATTTAAACTTTTCAGGAGCTATAATCATGTGTTACTATTTCATGGGCCATTGCAAATATAGATAACCTATTATTAAATAGTTATCTTTTAAAAATGTTATCTTTAAAGATGTGTGCTGAAAGTAGACAAAGGACCAAACACTATGTCCTCTCAGTACAAATGTTTTTGTACCTTTCTGGTTAAGTCATATTTTAGATTCAGCAGACCATAACAGTTGAATGATCAGTGACTGTGTTTTCCATATTAAGATTTAGAGAAAATCAAATTACTGTTCAACTTTTTAGATCAAAACATGAAGATAATATTTTAAGTGAGAAAAAAATCTTTAATAGCATCAATTATTTAATGAATCATTCATTCACATTAGAAACCAATCCAGGAATATTGAGTTTCAACTAGAAGACAGTCTAATACAGCAGAAATAGGTTGATACAGTGTGGATTCAGTCCTACTAAGAAATTTGTCAAGCCATGTCTCATTTTTTTACTTTGTATAATTAGTTGTTCCTATATTAATAAAAATGGATTGTGTAGATTTTTAAAGATGACCAATTTTAGAGATAACATTGTTGAGTAAAGGGGAAAATGTTATACAAGAATTTAAATAGGGTGTTTTTATTATTCTTTCTCTTTCAGTAGTTTTATAATTTTTAATTCCCTTGGAAATTGTGTCATTATCTTGAATCATCTGAGTATTCCTTTGTATTCCCTGAAGTATTTTAAAAAGTCTCATAGCCATAATAGATTAGCTACTAATCTTATCCCTGTACCTTTCAATAATTCCCTGACTACTTTTGCACCTTAATTTCCATCTGCTGAGTAAAGAATGCACTCAGTTTGGGGATATATTGATTGCTCTATTCCTTCTCTTTCAAAGACTGCTAGCATAATTAACCCCCATATTTTTCATACCGTTTTAGCAACACACCCAGTTCCCAGGGACTTTGGCCAGGCGTATCATATTTATGTGTGCCCAAGGAAGAATAAGAAGTGGCTGTGAAGAGACATTATGGCTATAAACTGACCTTCTTGCTATTTTAATTTACTTGTCCCTGTTTTTTTTCATTGCAATAACCAAGGAATATGATGGTTGTGCTCACTAGTAGGAACCGTCACACTCTTGTGACCATCTTGTTTTGAAAGAAGGTGGATGGGGGGGCCGACCTGCAGATCTTCCTTGTGGTGGGACAGTTGGCAGGTTCACTTCACTAGTTAACTTCGTAGTAGTGGCATTTGGATTTGTTAAACCCAGTCAGAGTTGAGGCATTTAAGAAGTAATGCCCAAGCTGAGAGTTGAGCTGTTTTCTCTCCTTTCTCTGTAGTTTGCATGACCTTGGCCGCATTGTGGAACCTGATCTATTTTTGCCAAAGCTTCTAGACTCCAAAGGGGAGAAGGCCGCAGGGGGTTCTAACCCTTGGGAGCCCTTAACTTTAATTACTCACCGGTGAGAAGCAGCTGGGCTGGAGTAGTCTTGGCCGCTGCCTAAACTCCAGGGAGAGTCTTTACGTGGTGTAAATTACGTTTAACTTTACTCTCATTTGACTGGGGGTAATTAGAAATAGGATCCTCCTTGGGCCTAGATGGAGAGTCTGCCCCAATTTTTCAGAGAAAGCTGTGCAGATAGAACCAGAGATTTTTAATAAAGTGAGAACTTTAATCACCACAAAATCATGGAAACTTTTGACCACTAGTTTTCTTTTACTTCTACTTTATGAAATAACTCATATTGGAGGATGATTGGTTCAACCTAGAAAATGGAGCATGGTATATTGTGATAAAATATCGTTAAACCACATCATTTAAAATCTTTGTTGGAGGCGAGAGGGCTAGCACAGCAGGTAGCTTCCCTTGAAACCTGCATTCAATCCCACGTGGCCCCCAAGCCCACCAGAAGTGATCTCCTAGCACAGAGCCAGGAGAAGCCATGAGCACAGTTAGGTATGGCCCCTACCAAAAAAAATCTCTCCCCACTTATTCTTTTTTGCTTAAGTAGATCAAATCTCTGCAGTAAACAGAAGTGGATAAATCTTGATATATCTTTTTGGATATTTTTGGATCTTTTTGCCTTGAGTTGTCCCCAGTATCTAGATAGGCAGCTCTTAAATTGTGGGCCCTGGACCATTAGCATCATCGGGGGGTTATTCACTGTATCACTGTCACCTGTTTATCGTTGATTTGCTCAAGCAGGCCCAGTACCATCTCCATTCATCCTAGCCCTGAGATTTTAGAAGCCTCTCTTTACTCGTCCTTCCCAACAGTGCCGCATGGAGGCTATTTCAGGGTCAGGGGAATGAGACCCAGTATTGTTACTGTTTTTGGCATGTGAATATGCCACGGAGAGCTTGCCAGGCTCTGCCATGCAGGCAGGAAAAGTCTCGGTAGCTTGCTGGGTTCTCCGAGAGGGAGAACTGGACAATGAGCTTTCAGGAGCTTTGTTTTATAGTCTCTGGATCTGGCCATTCATGGAATTACACAGCACCAGGGGCAGTTTGTGGGTGTGGCTGCCAAGCTAATGGAAAACGGGGGATCTGGGTGGAGGAGACCCAGTCCCAATCCGAGCAGCCTTGGAGATCTCAGCCCCAGGTCCCACACACCTGGGTTCCTCTGCCGGTTTCTTCATGCGTGAGTCTCATCCAAGTGCGTGGAGAGGGGCCTTGAGCATGACTGTGGCTGGGTTCTGGAGGTCTTCAGCTGCCGGGGCTCTGCTTGGGGCGGGGAGGGAAACCAACCTGCCCCCCTGAAAGGAGCCCCGGTGAATATAGCCAGGTGTGGGGGCAGGTGACTCTGGGGATTTATTAGAAATTAAAATTTGTGGTTTTTAATCTCTGACATACTGCATGGAAACTGGAATTGTTACTCTGTCATCTTAGGTTTTTAAAAGTCCTCTTAGTCTTTCTGAGATGTGAAAATTTGAGAATTGCTAACACTAGGTCATCAGGGATGAGTTATGTTTTATTATTGTTTCTTTGTCTATTGTGTCATTAGAAATAACATTTTTCCAGATGCACACCAAAAATATGCAATTTTATTATTAATATTTAAACTGAATGATACCCAAGTAAAATTGTTTTTCCTTCTCACTGAATGACTTGGAACAAGTTGTTGGTTAATATTCTTTTTAAAATTGAGCAAAGAGTTGGGGCTGGAGAAATAGCACGGCAAGTAAGGCGCTTGCCCTGTATGCTCCTGACCTGGGTTTGGTCCACAGCACCTCATATGATCCCCTGAGCATTGCCAGGAGTAATTCCTTAGCGCAGAGCCAAGAATAACCCCTGGGCATCACTTGATATTACCCAAAAAATAATTACCCAAAACCAAATTGTTTTCAATTGATCAAAAAGTTTGTTTTGTAGCAGTGTCACTTGTTAAATCTTGACATTTGAATTAAAACATAAATTGTGGTTACAACTCAATGCAAATTCAACCATTGTATTTGATATTAAATTAAGATATTAAATTATTTTAGCAGATAAATTTAATGAGAAAATACTTATTCAGTGAACATCTGTCTCGTTTCCCTTCCCACCTAGGCAAAACTTTATTCTTTACAATTGAAAGAGTTGGGGAGATTTTCCATCACCCTGGATGCTTCTCTCTGAATTCTCTCAGAATCAGTGTGTCTCAGGCTTCAGGAACAGGAAGAGAACTAGTTAGGCCACAGATTGCCCAGCCCAGCCCCTACCTTTTCTGATTTAGTAGGTCTAGGATGGGACCCTAATATTTGCATTGCAAACAGAGATATAAGGTTAAAGTAGTTGCCTGCCATGTGGCCAGCCCAGGTTTAATCCCCATGCTGCCTATGGTCCCCTGAGCCAGGATAATCCCTGAATTTAGAGCCAGAAGTAACACTCCACAACATGCCACTGAACACCACTAAGTGTGTCAAAGATTAAGGGGGGGGGAAATTGCATTGCATTGTTGTCATGTTTCCATATACTTACTGTTGGCCAAATACCACAATTTGAGAACCACTAATGACTGGTTCAATAGCGCAGTGGGTAGAGCGTTTGCCTTGCATGTGACCAACCCGGGTTCGATTCCAGTATCCCATATGGTCCTCTGAGCACCGCCAGGAGTAATTCCTGAGTGCAAAACCAGGAATAACCCCTGAGCATTGCTGGGTGTGGCCCAAAAAGCTATAAATATATATACATATATATGTGTGTGTGTATATATATATATATATATATATATGTTTTCTCAAATATATCAGCTTGTTGAAAAGTGGGAAAGGTAACACCACTTTTGAATTCCTTCTCAGTTTGGGAGGTTTTTTTCTTTCTTTTTTTTGGGGGGGGGGTTGGCTTTGGGGGCAAACCCAGCAGTGCTCAGGACTTTCTCATGGCTCTGCACTCAGGGATCACTCCTGCTGGTGCTCAGGGAGCCATATACAGTAGTGGGGATCAAACCTGTTGCTCCAGTTCTGATTTTTGTTTGTTTGTTTGTTTTGTGGGTTTTTGGGGGTTTTTGCTTTTTTTGCAATGCTACGGCTTGAACTCGGAGCCTCAGATATGTGAAACCTGTGCATTACCTCTGAACTGTATTCTCAGCCTGCATCTCATTTTTTAATCCCAGTTTTTTCATTCATTTTACTGAGAGTGGGAGACTATACTTCCTCGTAATTATTTCTTTATATTCGCAACTTTGATGTCTTTCTGTCTCACTGGCAGTGACACTTCATTAGAGGATTGGATGCAGGTGACTGACCCTCCTTCCCCTTGCCCCTGCCCTTGGCCTTAGTCTCTGATTTCCAAACCAGCTTCTTCAAGGCAGTTTGGAAGAAAAGTGAGAAACGGAATCATTGAGCTAAAAGATGAGTTCTCTGCCAGGTGACTCACCACTGCTTGTGACTGAGTCTGAGAATTTTAGTTTCTTTCCCCTTAAGTTTTTTTATTCATTTGTTTTGGTTTTGGGGCTACAGCCAGCTGTGCTCAGGGATGACCCCCGGTGGAGGTCAGGGGATTATAGGGTGTGTGGTTAGCATCCTGCCTGCTGTCCTCCCCCTCTGGCCCTTCCCAAACCCCCTCTCTCCCCACTAGGATTTTGTCTGTCTGTTTGGGGGCCACACTATGCTGTGTTCAAGGACTTATCTTGACTCTAGGCCCAGGGATCACTCCTGTGTCCAGTTCTAGACTCTTCTACAGTTAGGGAAAATTTTGCTTTTTTCATCATAGGAAAGTCTTCAGAAACACATCTGAGTTCCTAAGATGTTACTTGGCAGCCCTCAGATTTTTATCTGAAAGTTGGTAACATTTCATAAATATATTACCACTTTCACCTAAGGTTCTAAGATGTTCTTTCCCCCTAAATTGTTCAAGTCAGTACAGTCTTAATAAATTTCTAGGAGTGGGGCTGGAGTGATAGCACAGCGGGTAGGGCGTTTGCCTTGCATGCGGCCAACCCGGGTTCAAATCCCAGCATCCCATATGGTCCCCTGAGCACCGCCAGGGGTGATTCCTGAGTGCATGAGCCAGGAGTGAGCCCTGTGCATTGCTGGGTATGACCAAAAAAGAAAAAAAAAAAACTAAATAAATTTCTAGGAGTTTAGAACTACAATGCAGACTAACGTATGTTACTTTCTCTTGATAATTCTTTCTGGGGGATAGTTAAAATAAAGGTACTGATTTTCGGAAGCACATAGGATATGTTTTTAGGAAGTTTGGGACAAAGGAAAGTGTTCGCTGTTCTTTAAACGACCTTCAGGTTTCTTTCTTTATCTTATTCTTTTTTTTTTGCGTAGGCACTCTGATTACAGTATTGTTACTGAAAGCATTCCCTGTGTTCAGTATTCCAACAACACCCCCACCCTAGTGCTGGCACTTCCGCCAGTGTCTCACAGACTCCCTTCCCCCGCCCCTCACATCTCTTCAGCAAACTGAATCTTTTAAAGGACCGAAGCTATAACACAGCGGGTAGGGCATTTGCCTTGCATGCGGCTGACCCAAGTTTGATTCCTCTGGTGCCCACTCGAGCAAAATCGATGGACAATGGGACGACAGTGCTACAAATCTTTTTTAAAGCTAACTAAAATACACAGCATGTAGGGCATTTGTCTTGCACACAGCCAACCTGGGTTCGATTCCCAGCATCCCATATGGTCCCCTGAGCACTGCAAGGAGTAATTTCTGAGTGCATGAGTCAGGAGTAACCCCTGTGCAACGCCAGGTATGACCCAAAAAGCAAAATAAAAAGCTAAAATACCAACGGAGCAGAGCCATTTGTTGGTGGCTTTGTTGCTTTTCCCCCTCAATCTGATTATTTTCTGGTTCTAAGTACAGCTAGCTGCTGAAGTGGCTGGATTGCTGCCCTAAACCCTTGACTCTGGTTCACATAACAGCCTCCAGGGAAGCCAGGCTCAGCAAGGGCTTGTCTCACCCAAGGATTGGATCATCTCCACATGGTGCTCTCTCGGAAAGATTCTGAGATTGGCAGGACACAGATGGATGGAAAGAAAATGATAAGGGTGTCCTGATGATCCTACTAATACATTTAAGGCATAACAGTACTGCTCATGAGCCTCCATAGCTATTTGTTTCCAGTTTTCTGTTAATTTTTTCAGGAGTGTTTGGGTAGTGGGCTGGGGGGCTAGCAGAGCTATACCCAGCTACACTTAGAGGCTCAGCTGAATTGAATTTAGAGTCTTGCACATATTGAGCTTCTGTTCTTCCACTTGAGTTACCCCCTGGCCCTTTTGTGATCCCTTTCTTTGAGGATGATGGAAATAATTTGGAAATAGTGGGGCCACACCAGAGTGCTCGGGGGAACCGTGCAGTGCAAGGATTTGAAGCCAGGGCCCACAGTCTAAATGCAAGTGTGCAAGTGCTTGTTGGCCCGAATCCTTGATCCCTAGGAACATTTTTTTATTTAGTAAGTTGTACTCTTCTGTATGTAAGAGGAGTGGGAACATATTTAAAAAGAGGCTTTTTTACTATCTTTGTTCCATATCCAAAAACAGTAACAATAGGTCTCATTCCTTTGACCCTGAAAGAGCCTCAAGCCATTGGGAAAGATGAGTAGGAAATGTACCATGCTATCCTGACTTCATAGATGTTGAATCTGAAATCACTAAAGGAGAGGCTGCTAAAATCTCAGGGCTGGGACGAATGGAGACATGACTGGCACACGCTCAAGTAAAACCACGAACAATAGGATGACAGTGATAAAATGATACATTTAAGCATTGCAGATACCTCTTTTTTCCTCCCAAGCTCCAAGCAACCGGTAGCCCAAAACAGAGTTAAAGAACATGAGAAATAACTAAGGCTAAAACTCTTTGAATCTTTAATCATAATGAGTTTTCTATAGATGTATGTGTTCATATGTGACAAACAACCCAAAGATGTGTGTGAGAGAGAAAGAGAGAGGTCAAGTGTCTGCCATAGAGGCAGGCAGGTGCAGGAGGGAAACTGGGAACATTGGTGGTGGGAAATGTGCACTGGTGAAGGGAAGGTGTTGGAACATTGTATGACTGAAACCCAATCATGAACAACTTTGTAACTGTATGCCACTGTGATTCAAAAAAAATTTTTTAAACTGTCGAAAGGTTAGCTGGTAAGCTTGCCGGCACCACACTGTCTACTGAACTGGAAGTATTCCCTGAGTACTGCATGGTGTGGCCCAAACCCCCTTCCCCAACACCGTCCCCCCCCCCAAAAAAAACCCAGCAGTTCAAAGGCTGGCTTGTAAATCTTTTAACCTATAAATTTATTTCTTGGGAAATATACCATGCTATCCTGACTTCATAGATGTTGAATCTGAAATCACTAAAAGGAAAAGAAAATCTAGATGCTGCTCTCCAGGCTGGTGAGCCAGTAGAAGTCAACAGCTTCTTTCACAAGCAACAGATGGATTTACTAATAATGACCAGGTGGATTTTATTTATTCTGCTTAGGAGCATTTTCTGCCCTTTCAACAAAATTCAAAATTTGTTTTTGAGATTTCGGTCTGGGAGAAACAATGCATTGTTTAACTATACTGGTTCTGTTTCCCATCCTAATCCAGAGGTATCTATTGAAAAAAAAAATTTTATGTAAAGTATGAATATGAGCCATTTTCATCTGAGCCATTTATCTTCCCGTCATACAGTTCATAAACCCCTTGGAGGGTGGGAGAGATCCTGCAGATGGTGCATACTAGTGCAGATCCCTGAATTTTGTCCCTGGTGTTGCATGTACCCCCAGCATGCACGTCACACAGCTGGAACATAATTTACATTATGTTATCTGTTAAAAATCTGTTTTTTTTCTCCAAATACACCACCATTTAAGTTAGTACCGTTTAATGAATAAGATGTCTCTTTCCTAACTAGTTGCAGAGGGACATCTTTTTAATATTTTTCTAGATAGGATCTGAGAGATAGCACAGGTGCTTGCCTTGCATATGGTTTTTTGTTTTGTTTTATTTTGTTTTTATTTAATCACCATAAGATAGAGTTACAAAGCCTTCATGTCTGGGTTTCAGTCACAATGATCAAACACCCATCCTTCCACCAGTGCACGTTTTCCACCACCAATGTCCCTAGTACCCCCCGCCCCACCCTTCCCCCCTCCACCTCTATGGCAGTTTCCCCCACACACTCTCTCTACTTTGGGGCATTATGGTTTGCAATACAGATACTGAGAGGCTATCACTTTTGGTCCTTTATCTACTTTCAGCACACATCTCCTATCCCAAATGATCCCTCCAATCATCATTGACTTAATGATCCCTTCTCTATTCTAGCTGCCTTCTCCCCCAGCTCATGAGGCAGGCTTCCAACTGTGGAGCAAACTTCCTGGCCCTTGTGTCTACTGTGTCAGTCTTATGTTATTTTATATTCCACAAATGAGTGCAGTCCTTCTATGTCTGTCCCTCTTTCTGACTCATTTCACTCAGCATGATACTCTTCATGACCATCCACTTATAAGCAAATTTTATGACTTCATGTTTCCTAACAGCTGCATAGTATTCCGTTGTGTAGATGTACCAGAGTTTCTTTAACCAGTCGTCTGATCTCAGGCACTCGTGTTGTTTCCAGATTCTGGCTACTGTGAACAGGCCTTGCATATGGTTGAGCCGAGTTCTGTCCCCAGCATGGTCGCCTAGCATTGCCAGGAAAACCCTGAGCACAGAACTGAGAGTAGTCTCCAAGCAGTGCTGAGTGTGGCACAGAACCCCACCCCAAAATGTGAGAGATGTATCTCTGAACTCTCTTCTAACCCTGCTATCATAATTTCCTGGGATAATGCATACTTTCAATTGTATTAAATTCTAATAACAGTGAGGAGGGTGATTGTTAAACATTTATTCTTCCATATGAAATTTTTTATTAATAAACTTAATATTAACTTAATATTATATTTAATATTAATAAAACTATTATGTGGATAATTGTCTTAAATTTGTCGTTTTTCTCTTAATCTTAGTTTTGTTTTTTTGTTTTTTTTTGCTTTTTGGGTCACACCCAGCAATGCTCAGGGGTTACTCCTGGCTTTGCACTCAGGAATTACTCCTGGTGGTGCTTGGGGGACCATATGGGATGCTGGGGATCGAACCCAGGTCGGCCGCATGCAAGGCAAACGCCCTACCTGCTGTACTATCGCTCCGGCCCCAATCTTAGTTATTTTTCTAAGGTTTTGGGGAGGTTCCTAGCCAATTTTCCAGGGTGGAGAAATAGTACAGAAAATAGGACATTTGCCTTGCACATGGCTGACCTGGGTTCAATTCCCGGCATCCCATACAATCCCCCGAGCACTGCCAGGAGTAATTCCTGAGCATCACTGGATGTAGCACAGAACCAAAAAAATTTGTCACAATGTAAGTTTGTTTTCTTTTTTGTTGTTGTTGTGTTTGTGACTGTCAGTGCTCAGGAGTTTCTCTGGCTCTGCACTCAGGATTTACTCCTGGCAGTGTTCAGGGGACCAGACAGGATGCTGAGGATTGAACCTGGGTCAGCAGTGTGCACAGCAAGCGCCCTGTCCACTGTATTATCTTCTTGGCCCCGTTTTCTTTCTCTTATTTTAATTAAAGAAGATTTTTAGAAACTGATTGACAGTTATGAACTCTGCAAGAATGCCTGGTCCCCAGGGGCTGGAGTGATAGCACAGCAGGTAGGGCGTTTGCCTTGCTTGCGGCCAACCCAGGTTCGATTCCCAGCATCCCATATTGTACCCTGAGCACCGCCAGGAGTAATTCCTGAGTGCAGAGCCAGGAGTAACCCCTGTGCATCGCCAGGTGTGACCCAAAAAGCAGAAGAAAGAAAAAAGAATGCCTGGTCCCCAGCAGGGTTGCGGGGAGACAAATTGCAGAGCACACTTGGCATCAATTCCTGGAAAACTAGATGTCTTGAGAAAAGTAGATGTGTTGACTTTTCACTAGACTCATTCATAGTCATTAGTCGTCTGTCCATCTTGCTAATCTAGAAATGAAAATGTAATGGTGTGGTTCATAATTTACTCGCACATGCTATTAACTGCAAAACCAGAAGACCACCCAACACCACCGCCTTCTGATTGCAGGGAACTCTTCGTTTGTTGCTATAAATGACCTTGCCCACCTTCCCTTGATTGTAAACCCCCATCTTACATTCCTGCTGCCCTTGAGCCCTAATGCCACTGCTGTCCTTGATGCCATAGTATAGCCGATGCTCTATAGAAATGCTCTTGGGCCACAGAGTAGTACAGCCAGTGGGGCACTTGCCTTGCCTGGTCCAAGCCAGGTTCCATCCTTGGCATCCCATATGGTCGTCCAAGCTTCGCTCAGGAGTAATACCTGAGCACAGAGCCAGAAGTAAGACCTGAGTACAGCCGGGTGTGACCAAAGTCTTGGATCCCGATTTCCTGGCCAACAGCTTCTGGCGCTTGTCTACCTCAGGCCCAGCTGCCCGCAGTGTAAATAAAGATCTCCTGTCACCGGGCACAGCTCTCCGTGTGCTTGATTAAGAGAACTCTGGTACAACAGAAGCATGTGTAACATCTGAAATCAACCAGTGTGCTTACCCCGCCTTTAACTCCATCCCTCTGAACCAGCTAGAAACAAAGTAGAAAGGAAATCATCAATAATCCAAACTTTCATTAGGAATGAAATTTTGCTGTTTTCTGCTGGATTTGTTTTGTGTCCTCTGATGAATTTTTATTTATTTACAAAAATTTATAGCACTATGATTTATCAAGTTCTTCACAATACAGTTGTTTCAGGCATACAGTTGTTCCAATCCCAATCCCTCCAGCATTGTGACCTTCCCCCCAGCTACCTGCCCTCTCAGCAGTGAGTGAATTACTTAAGATTGTTACAACATAAAGGCAGATAGAATTATGAAAACTTAGCTCAGTCAACTTGTGATCATTGTTGGAGCTCACAGTGGTGATACTGGAGTCATTGAGGATTTACTGGGCTGGTGGGTGCCAGCCAATTCATGGCAGGGGTGGGGAGGGAGGGAGGGAGAGAAAGAGAGAGAGAAAATAAGATGTGTTACTCTTACTGTGTTAGTTTTCACTCATTGAGCTTGGTGGTCTTCTGTGCAACTTTCCTGTCAGATTTGCTGTGGTCCTGCTGGGCTAACTGTACAGTGGACTTATAGATGTCTCCAAGGAGCTATGGGGACTGACTGCCCTGGTGCTTGGTAGCTCTCTGAGGGCCGTTGTGGAGCTGGCTGTGCCCTCAGGCTGAGTGGGGCCTGTCCGAGAGCGTTAGCCAGCCGGAAGATTTGGCAGCTTCATGTTTTCAAGATTCATTGTGGATCTACTGTGTTTATTTTGACCATTGGTAGTTCCTTCTTATGAGAATACGCTTGCTTTTCTTCCATTTAAAAGCATTCCAGTCCGTCTCTTCCCGGTACTTCTAGCACAGTGTTTAAAGGTCACTGCCGATATCAGGGGAGGTAGGACTGGTCCAGAAATATTGAAGGTAACTAGAGTAGAGAAAGTAGAATTGCAAATTGTCTGCCACACCAGCAGGGGGAGGTATGGAAAGGGGGGGGGGAATACTGGGGATTTTGGTGGTGGAAAATATGCACTGGTGAAGGGGTGGGTGTTGGATGACCGTATGATCGAAGGGCAAACATGAAATTTTTGTTACTGTATCTCATGGTGAATTAATAAATAAAAATTTTAAAAAATAATAATAATAAAGTTGACTGCCAGTGGTGTTGGTGTCAGACCTGGGCTTCCTGCACACAAAGCCTCGGCCAGAGCATTGTAGGCTGCAAGACTTCAGGCATTCTTGGATTATTTTTATTTTGTTTTGTTTTACCTTGTGGGTTATACCCAGCAGTGTTCAGGGGCTGTAACCCGGGCAGCGGGTGGGGAAGAGGGCACTGGAGTGCTGGGACTTGACTCAGAATTCGGGGAAGCAGCCACATGCAAGAATGGGGCTGGACCTCCATGTCATCTCTGTGGCCTGGGCCTCTCAGTCACTGAGACACAGTCACAGCACTGCTCAGGGTTGGATTCCGGGCAGTGTTCCAACACCCACCCCTCCACTGTGTACATTCCACACCATCACTGGCCCCAGCTTCCCTCTCAACACCACCCCCAGCCTATCTCTGGCAGCTATGGTGCTCTCTCTCTCTTGTTTTCTCTCTCTCTCTTGTTTTCTCTCTCTTGTTTTCACTCTCTCTCACTCTCTCTCTCTCTCCCTCCTTCCCTCCCTCTCTGTGTCTCTCTCCCCCATTCCCCTTTCCCTCCCTCCTCCTCTCCCTCCCCCCTCTCACGGTTTTTCTCTCCCCACCCCCCTTTCTCCCCCTCCCCCTTCTCCCTCCCCTTCTCCCTCTCCCCCCTCCTTCTCTCTCTCCCCTCCTCTCTCCCACCCCACTCTCTCTCTCCCCACTTCCCCCCTCTCCTCTTGTCCAGTCACCTCCTCCTCAGGGCAGTCCTTTACCTGTTTTTAGTTCTTTTATTATTATTATTATTATTATTATTATTATTATTATTATTATTATTATTATTTTAATGGAATCACCGTGGGATACAGATACAAAGCTTACATGATTGAGTTTCAGTCTTACAGTGATTGAACTCCCATCCTTCCACCAGTCTACCTTTCCCACCACCAATGTCCCCATTATCCCCTCCCCCTGCCTCTAGGGCAGACAATTTCCTTCTTACTCTCCGCTTTGGGGCATTATGGTTTGCAGTACAGATACTGAGAGGCCATCCTGTTTGGTCCTTTATCTACTTTCAGCACACATCTCCCATCAACTCACAGTTCTTATCCAGAGTGATCATTTCCAACTATCTTTGTCGTGGAGGTCCTTCTCTATCCCAGCTGCCTTCTCCCCCAGCATCTGGGGTCAGCTTCCAATCCTCCTCCTACGGGCACTCTTTTAAATGAATTCTGTGAGTTTAATATAACATCATTGCACAAACAGGTGTTATTCTACAGAGCTTTATAATGGACAAATAAGTATAGTCCAAAAACAATCCCTTTCCATGTACACTTTAAGAAACTTTGTTCATGTTTTTTAATGGGTGGGGGAGGCCTGGGTGCTAAATGACCTGTGACATTATGGAATCTGTCCCTGACCCATGATGGGACAGATAAGATGTTTGTTGGCTGCCTATGGCCGTTTGTCTATATTATATGGCCCATGGATGATGCTATATAAACATTCGGATAGCAGTTGGCAGTAAAATGATTCCCACTTCTGGGCAAATACCTGTTTATTCAAAATTTTGTTACTTAAATATATGGAATTAGTATGTGATCACTTTTTTAAATTTTTTAAAAAATGTTTAATAAAAAACAGTGATTTACAGAGTATTGACCATAAAGTTTTAGATATGTAATGTCCTAGCACCAACCCCACCACAAGTGTCAACTTCCCTCCACAGGTGTTAATCTGAACACTTAGTATCTTTCACAAATTTATTCCTTTTACATTTTCTTTATTTAACAATATCATGATTTTCTTTTTTTGTTTGTTTGCTTGCTTGCTTGCTTGCTTTTTGGGTCACACCCAGTGATGCACAGGGCTTACTCCTGGCTCTGCACTGAGGAATTACTCCTGGCGGTGCTCAGGGGACCATATAGGATGCTGGGAATCAAACCTGGGTCGGCTGTGTGCAAGGCAAATGCCCTACCCGCAGCACTATCACTCCAGCCCCAATATCATGATTTTCTACGTAGCTATGATGAGCTACCCACTTATAAATCAAAGTATAAATCACTTATAAAAATGCTGTCTTCACAGAAACTGACTAATCCAGCAGTCAGGATGGGGCTCTGGAGAGCAGGGCCTGGAATGTGGAAAGTGCTTTGAAGAGCAGCCCCCAAGTCACTGACTACTGCTGGGTGTGGCCGTGGTGGCCACTATTAGAAGGGGAGGGGGATGAATTACACAAATAATCAAATAGCATACAGAATAGAAGAGGACATTCGCTGGACAATACAGCCACCACAGTGACAAAAGCAAGCTCCCCCCACACCCCTCAGAATGCTTTCGGGGCCGTGAGAACTCTGAGATGTGATGTCATAATTCCTGATGACTTCAGATTTCTCCATCCTTCTCTGAAGGAACTGATACTGTTCTCTGTAGGCATCCTATTTCCTATCAAAGTTGTTTTTGTATAACCTAATTTTAATTCACATATGAATATAAATTATGTCACCTTTAAAAGTGACCTTCCTTTTAAATTAGATCATAGGAGCAAAGCTGTATCGTGGAAAACAGTCGACTGTTGTCCTGCTTTCTCTATCATGAGTTTTGCTTGCTAGCACGGCCTCCTCAGCTCCCATAGCTGCCTGCCTTGGAATTTGCCTCCATCCGGAGTTAAGTTGCTTTTACCCATATTCCTTGATGTGTCCATGGTAGAAGTCTCGGACTCTCACCATCCGTGGTAGAAGTCCCAATTCTTAACATCTTACTGTAGAGACAAGAACATAGCTTTTCCATTCAGCCACCTTTCCCCATTTTCCCAAGTATTTAGAAGTTTTTATTTTGTGGAGGGGAGTACAAGAGGCAGTGCTTGGGGGGCCAGCCCCATCCTCTGGAGTCACTCAGGCTTTAATGGTGTTGCACCAGGGAAGGGAGGGGCCAGGCCACACCCAGCAGCCATGCATGGGGGTGGTACTCGGTCGCTTTCTCTTCTGTGGCAGCGCTCACATTTTGATCTGATGCTCTGTTAGCTTATAATTAGTATGGGAGGGTTTTATTTTCAGCCTGCTTTTTTATAGTAATCTTTCCCTACAGTTGTGCTAGTACTTCTCAAAAGTTTATTTCATGGACTAAGGCCTGTAAGTTCTATTTTCTTTTTAACCTTTTTAGAGTCTTCCATTTTTCTGTTTCCTGCAGACTGGAGGCTTCCTGAAACTTTGTGCTACCATCTCTCACCCTCACTTATAACTCTTTGAGCTACTGTTGTTTTTTTTTAATCTCCTGTTGTTTTCATTTTAAAATGCTTCTCTTTTTCCTGAAAGCACATCCTCATGTACCTTTCCAAGAACGGGTTCATATTAAATATAGATGTATTTCATTTCTCAAAATGCTTTCTCTTCCACAAAAAGTAACCTCTCTGACCAGTCAGGCAAGATGAAAGAGCCAACGTTTCCTTTGCTGTGATATCGAAGTCTGATTCCTTCCCATCTCTCCTCTGTTAGCAGTTACGGAACTTTGGTCTGAACAGTAAGAACAGCTGAATTCTGGATGCACCACCTGTGTCTCTATATCTTTCATTGTCAGTGCTAATGATAGAAAAACTATCAAAAACTATAATATTTGATCTTTGTTTTCTGGAAAGTTGTATGATCTAGTACCAGTGTCAGATTGGTCAGCTGTGTGCATGTTACCAGGTCAGTGAACTCGGGCACTGACACTGTACCAGCTCAGGGAAAAACAGTCTGATGATAACTAAGTTTTGTAGTGTGGCCACACATGCCGGTGCTGGTACGTGGAGGGTGTGCTCTGCTGGAGAACTAATGCCAGACCTCCTCTTGGGCCCTTGATAACTCTTTAGGTTTATAATAATTTCTTTAAGTTAAGGAAAAGTACACTGGAAATATTAGGACACTTGGTGATGGTGAGGTAACTCTATGCATCAGTACCACAAACCCTAACACTCTTGTAATCACCTTACCTAAATGGTAATAATAAAATAGAAAAATAGGGGGAAATATTACCATTAAAGGGCAAGGGAGTTAGCTCAGGGACAGAGCACATACTTTGCATGCAAGATCCCCCAGTTTGATCTGCAGTGTGCCTGGTGTGGCCAGGCTCTCCCAAACAAAAGAAAATAATTCCATTTGATGCAAATTTAAAGTCATTTAAAATGAATTTAATGTACCAAGCTCTTTTTTTTATTACAGTATAATTCTGATTGTGCCCACTTCATCCTGAAACAATTTTTTAAATTATAGCATAATTCTGATTATTTCCAGTTCCTCCTGAAACGGGCAGGCCTGTGTTCTAGAGCTGCACCAAGCAGTGTCTTGGGGCTACTCCTGGCCCTGCGCATGGGAATATCACTCAAAAGTGCTCTGGGGACCATGGCATGTAGGAAGCAAACCTGGGTTGGCTGCATGCAAGATAAGCACCTTAATCCTTACTACCTCTCCAGTCTTATGACCTTTGTGTTCTGTTACTAATGGTCTGTGTACCAAATCAGAGTAAGGGAAATCTGAGAGAGAAAAAAAATTACAGTTATACCATTCTACAGTGTAAAATAGAAAAGGAAATTCATTGGGTTATAAAAATATTAATTTCTACCATCAGATTTTGAGGGGAAAGCTTTCACATGCCACTCAGTTGTTTAGTGTGTCACTTGTGGTTATTCTGCCAAAGATTGCAATTTGATACAAAATCTGTCAATATAACAGTAATTTCTTGCAGTAGGAAGTAAAAATTGCAGTATTAAAGTTCATAATTATCTTAATAAATGTCCTGATTCAGGAACATCAACATTGAAAAAGTGTGTTTTGAATTGTTATAATAGTCTTATGAATTATGTTCACATAATGAAATTTCAAGGGTGGGTGGTGGGCTAGAGGATAACACAGGGGCCAAGGTCCTAGCATGCCTCTTGTCCCAGTTCAGCTTCCAGCACTGCCAGGAGTGACCCTTGAGTGCAGGGCTGGGAGTCAGGCCCCAAACCACCTCTCTACTCTCAAACGTGAGTGGTGAGCAGGAGGGGCTGAAGAGGTGTCGGCCACAAATTTGTCTTACCCCTTCTCTTTAACTTCCAGGCCTTCCTGGTGTAGGATTGGAAAATTCTTACTGAGATCCTTTAAGGTTATAAGACATGGAGCTGATAACTAGGCTGCTATAGTTCTCTTTCTCTAAATTGTTGACTTTTGCATTATGTAATGTTTTATGTACATGGCGCCATACCATACGTAATCTTTGCAATTTGATCTAACAATTGTATTGCATGTGACTACATTCTTTTTAACTTGTGTTATATTTTCTGGCGTATAGGATTTACCCTGCTCGTCAGTCTTGGTGGTTTCACGTTTTTAGTAGTAGTGCTGTTTTCAACATTTCCTCCACCTGCCTTTTGGTCTGCATTTACGAGAGCTACTCTGGGACAGTGGTTCTTGGTGTTGTTGACTTTAGAATCTGTTGTTTTCACTCCAACTGGGGTGTGACGCAGTGCCATACAGACACCAATCAGCTGGACTCCAGACTTTTTTTTTTTTTTTAGGTTCTTTAAACAAAGCTTTATGCTCAAATTCTTTTTATTTTATTTTATTTTTAAGTTTTTTATTTTTTATTTATTTATTTTTTTAGCTTATTTTTAATTAGTGAGTCAACGTGAGGGTACAGTTACAGATTTATACATTTTTGTGCTCATGTTTCCCCCATACAGATTTTGAGAGCCCATCCTTTCACCAGTGCCCATTCTCCACCACCAGTAAACCCAACATCCCTCCCCCCCTCCCCAGTCCTGTCTCCCCCCACCCCACACTGCCACTATGGCAGGGTATTCCCTTTTGTTCTCTCTTTCTGATTAGGTATTGTGGTTTGCAATAAAGGTGTTGAGTGGCCATTGTGTTCAGTCTCTAGTCTATATTGGGCCCGTATCATCTTTCCCCCACATGATCTCCAATCACATTTTACTTGGTGTTCCCTTCTCTGAGTTGCCCAGAATGAGAGACCAGCCTCCAAGCCATGGAGACAACCTCCTGGTACTTATTTCTACTATTCTTGGGTGTTAGTCTTATAGTCTATTATTCTATATTCCACAGATGAGTGCAATCTTCCTATGTCTGTCTCTCTCTTTCTGACTCATTTCACTTAGCATAATACTTTCCATGCTGATCCACTTATATGCAAACGTCATGACCTCATTCTTTCTTACAGCTGCATAGTATTCCATTGTATAGATGTACCAGAGTTTCTTCAACCAGTCATCTGTTCTAGGGCACTCGGGTTTTTTCCAGATTCTGGCTATTGTAAACAGTGCTGCGATGAACATATAAGTGCAGATGTCATTTCGACTATACTTTTTGGCTTTTCTAAGGACTCCAGACTTCTTAAGTTGAGAGCTATGTCCTCCATAAAATGGAGGCAGTCCTCCCCAAAACTGCTTGGATACAGATGAGGTCCCCACACTCCTCATGTATTTGATCAACTAGCTACAACTTCAAGGATTCAATGAACCCCACATTTTCAGTTATTTGTTAGAATAGCTCATAGAATTCCGGAAAAAAACTAAAGAGGTTGGAACTGTGGTTTTTGTGAACGGACATACTTAGTGTGAGATGTGGGAGGGACCTGTTTCCTTGGAGTCAGAATGAGTGGCCTCCCACAATCTGTGTAGTCAGTAGAGAGGTGTCCCCAGAGGGTTCATTGGGGTCCATTTAGCAGGCCCACATGATTGAGTCCTTGGACATGCAGTTGAGCTCAGTCATTACCCCTTCTCTCATGAATGGGAGGCTGGTAGACCCACCCCTCTCATCACAACTGTGACCAGTGCCCATCTAGCAGCTATCCCGGGTTCCACTGGCCACCTCCTTAGTCTAACAGAGGTACTTCTGCTAGACTAAGATCCCAAGGTATTTTGAAACTGTGTGCCAAGAGAAAAACCAGACATACTATTATAATAAAGGATCCATTTGCATGCTTCAAATTTAAGATCCTAAGCAACTTTTATTAAGAAGGATTATATCTATTGATACCTCCTATGTATATTTAAAAATTTATTCATTAAAAATAGTGCATATATTATAAATTAGGAAATGGTATTTTATTTTGTTTATTTATTTAAATTTATTTATTTTTAATTAGTGAGTCACAGTGAGGGTACAGTTGCAGATTCACACATTTTCGTGCTTGTTTTTCCCTCATGCAATGTTTGAGAGCCCATCCCTCCACCAGTGTCCATTCTCCACCACCAATGAACCCAGTATCCCTCCCACCCCTCAATCCCATCCCCCCACCCCACCCCACCTCTGTGGTGGGACATTCCAATTTGATATCTATCTTTCCTTTTGGATGTTGTGATTTGCAATAGGGGTATTGAATGGTCATCCTGTTCAGTCTCTAGTCTACTTTCAGCATGCATCTCCCTTCCCGCGCAGGATCTCCAATCACATATTACTTGGTGTTCCCTTCTCTCTCTGGGATGACTTTCCCCCAGCGTATGAGGCCAGCTTCCAAGCTCTGGAGCCAACCTCCTGGTATTATATACTACCATTCTTGGGTATTATTCTCCTACTCTGTTGTTCTATATTCCACAGATGAGTGCGATCTTTCTATGTCTGTCCCTCTCTTTCTGGCTCATTTCACTTAGCATGATACTTTCCATGTTGATCCACTTATATGCAAAGTTCATGACTTCATCTTTTCTAACAGCTGCATAGTATTCCATTGTATAGATGTACTAAAGTTTCTTTAACCAGTCATCTGTTCTCGGGCACTCGGGTTTTTTCCAGATTCTGGCTATTGTAAACAGTGCTGCGATGAACATATAAGTGCAGATGTCATTTCGATTCTACTTTTTTGTTTCTCCAGGATATATTCCCAGAAGTAGTATTGCTGGATCAAATGGAAGCTCAATTTCTAATTTTTTGAGAAGCGTCCATATTGTTTTCCAAAGGGGCTGAACCAGTCGGCATTCCCACCAGCAGTGTAGAAGGGTCCCTTTCTCCCCACATCCTCTCCAACAGCGGTTGTTTTTGTTCTTTTGGATGTGTGCCATTCTCTGTGGTGTGAGGTGGTATCTCATGGCTGTTTTGATTTGCATCTCCCTGATGATTAGTGATGCAGAGCATTTTTTCATGTACCTTTTAGCCATTCGTATCTCTTCCTTGGAAAAGTTTCTGTTCATTTCTTCGACCCATTTTCTGATGGGGTTGGATGTTTTCTTCAACCAGTGCTTTATATACCCTTGATATCAACCCTTTATCGGATGGGTATTGGGTGAATATCCTTTCCCATTCTGTAGATTGCCTTTGTATTCTGGTCACTGTGTCTTTTGCGGTGCAGAAGCTTTTTAGTTTAATATAGTCCCATTTGTTTATCTCAGTTTCTACTTGATTGCTTAGTTCCGTGTCATCTTTGAAGGTACGTTTAGCTTCAGTATCGTGAAGGGTTTTGCCGATCTTGTCTTCAATGTACCTTATGGATTGTGGTCTGATGTTGAGGTCTTTAATCCATTTTGATCTGATTTTTGTGCATGGTGTCAGGTCGAGGTCTAAGTCCATGCTTTTGCATGTGATTGTCCAGTTATGCCAGCACCATTTGTTGAAGAGGCTTTCCTTGCTCCACGTCACATTTCTTGCCCCCTTATCAAAGATTAGATGATCATACATTTGGGGTTGTGTGTAGGGATATTCCGCTCTGTTCCATTGGTCTGCGTACCATGTTCCAGTACCATGCTTTTTTAATTGTTACCACTTTGTAGTAAAGTTTAAGGTTGGGAAGGGTGATGCCACCCATCATCTTTTTCCCAAGAATTGTTTTAGCTATCCGTGAGCGTTTATTGTTCCATATGAATTTCAGGATTGCTTGATCCATTTCTTTGAAGAATGTCACGGGTATCCTTATAGGGATCCCTTAAATCTGTATAATGCTTTGGGGAGTATTGCCATTTTGACAATGTTGATTCTTCCTATCCATAATCAGGGGATATGTTTTCATTTTCTCATGTCCTCTTTTATTTCATGGAGTAGCGTTTTATAGTTTTCTTTGTAGAGGTCCTTTACTTCTTTAGTTAAGCTGATTCCAAGGTATTTGATTTTCTGGGGCACGATTGTGAACCGGATTGCTTTTTTCATGTCCCTTTCCTCTGTCTCATTGTTTGCATATAGGAAGGCCATTGATTTTTGGGTAGCAAATGGTATTTTAATTAAAATCTATTTCCCAAAGAAAAGTGCCTTGGTTATTACATTAATGTAAAATGATGTAAATCAAGGTGTCCGGTGGGTTCTTACAGAGGTGTGTGAAGTTTTTTGCAGCTTTGTGTTATTTTGCTCGAAGACTCTGAAGGAAATCATGCTTCACAGATGTGTGGTTGGAGAGAGGACCTGAGGGACTCCAGGAATTTTCCTGACTACATCTTGTAAATTGGGACTTCGGTTATGTGTATGGAAAATGAAGTTGCTAGGTTAAAACATGCGCATCCCTCAGGACGAGCTCCTCACACATGAGAGTGAATCTGAGAAACCCAGGAATGTGGGTTTTGTGACTGAAATCTCCAGACTCTCATGGAGTCAGGAATGGGCGCCCTCCCCCCATTCCCCTGTTCTTCCGGGAGCCTGGTAGTCACGCCCACAAGCTGCCTTTGGCACCATATAAGCGCATTAACAGCCATGACCCAGAGACTCACAAATAAATCTCGGAAGAGAGCAACAAGCTTCAGAGATGCCTCCAGACCCCAAAGTCACCTCCAGTTAAAAATTTAACTCCAGTTCTATCAGTTTATTTAAATTTTTAGAATTCCTGGAGCGACATCTCATACTCTATGCTACTGATATACAGAGTAGCTCACCACATTTGATGGGATGTAAAGTAGAAGGCAACTGATGTTGATTTAAAAAAAATATATAGATATATATATACGTATATATGTATATATATTAGTACACAAGGCTCAACCTGTAACAAGTTAGTAATCTCTTATACAAGGGTTTAATGCTCCAGGGTGAGACACAAGAATTTTCACATACTTTTCTCCAAGGAAACCTTTTTGGACCATTTTTAGTGGACTACACATAGCAAGCAATACAAAATTTAGAATCTGCCTCTGAGGCAGGCTTTGATGGTAGTGAGAAAATTTAAAATAATGGTAGTGAGGTGTAAAGGTGGTGTGGGACTGGTGTTGGAATAGTGAATAATAAATTATTGTGAACAACTTTCTAAAAATAACATTATAAAAATATAATAAAATAAAATTTCATTGTGAAAAAATGCACATCTGTAGTCATTATTCTCCAAAGTGACTACTATTTTGCACAATCACCAGAAGTGTATGAAGAGGGGCTGGAGAGATAGAACAGCAGTTGTTTTGCACTTCTTCTGGCATTCGATACTAACTTTGTATCTTTGCTTTAAACTTTGTTCCCTTATGAATTAGTTTTTAAAAATACCCTCATCATTTTGTTCTCAAGATGAAATATTTTTTTAATTTATTTTATTCTTTAATTACTGAATCACCATGAGGGTACAGATACAAATTCACACATTTTTAGCTTGTTTTTCCCTCATACAATGTTCGCAGACACATCCTTCCACCAGTGCCCATTCTCCACCACCAATAAACCCAGTATCCCTCCCACCCCCAATCCCATCAAGATGAAATCTTTTACATACTTATTGTCCTCTTCAGTATCTGTTCAGTGTCTTGTCCAGTGTTCCTATCCAGATGTTGCATTTTTAAATGATTAATTTCATTTTGAATTAATATAGGTATAAAGAGTAAAGCTGCAACTTTGTGTTTTTCCACATGGTTAGGTACTTTTTTTCACTGGCTTGAAATACCAGTATTAGCATCTTGAAAATTCTGAGTATTGGGTCCAGATTGTACAGTGGGTAGGGTGTTTTCCTTGCACGCATCCAACCCAAGTTTGATTCCAGCGTCTCATATGGTCTCCTATATGTTCCCCTCATTACCAGGAGTAGTCTCTGATTGCAGAGCCAGGAGCAATCCTGAACACCGCCAGGTGTGGCCCAAAATACAAACAGAAATTCTTTAAGATAGCCAACATAACCTCTCACCTATTTAGAACAGTGGAGGGATAGTACAGTGGGTAGTGTGTTTGCCTTGCACATGGCAGACTCAGGTTCAATCCTGGCAGCCTATGTATTTCCCTAAGCTCCACCAGAAGTGATGCTTGAGTACAGAGCCAGGAGTAAGCTCTGAGCACAGCTGGGTGTGGCCCCAAACAGAAATAAGCAAAGGAGAAAGTAATGAAGAAAGAGATAAATAAAATGAATGATGCACAGAAAAACAACGAAGATGACTTCATCAATAATGGAAATAATGCAGGTGAAACATTGAGTTTCTCTTTATTTGCACAGGTTAATTTGATATTTTTTTTATTTTTAATTAGTGAATCACCGTGAGGGTACAGTTACAGATTTATAAATTTTTGTGCTCATGTTTCCCCCATACAAAGTTTGAGAAAAT
Source organism: Sorex araneus (assembly GCF_027595985.1). Taxonomy (NCBI): domain Eukaryota; kingdom Metazoa; phylum Chordata; class Mammalia; order Eulipotyphla; family Soricidae; genus Sorex; species Sorex araneus. The sequence goes on from NC_073302.1 coordinate 346,792,588, forward strand.
TTGATAAAATATTAATCATTTTATTAGACTTATTTTTTGTAGATAAGAAGAAATGAATTAAAACAGTGATAAGGGCAAGGTGGAGAAAGATGAGTTAAGAGATTGGCAAGTGCCGCCTGTGAAATAGCTGTAAAATTCAGCATTATGACATCACAAGTCAGAAAATTGTTACTTCATGAACACAAAGGTATCAGAGTAGGCCAAGTTAGTTATAACCCAGGAAAGTACTTATGTGCAACGGAGGTAGGTGTGAAACTCCTGGCTAAAGTTTCCTTTTTAGGTAGAGTAATGGAAGTGGAAATCAAAGTAGAGTGTGGATGGCCTGGTAGGTGATCTAAATAAGAGTAAACATAACCCTGACACATTATAATTTTGTCTTTCAAAGATCAGGTTTTAGCCTGTTTAAATGCCCTTGGGCAGAATACAGAGAAGCAAAGAGGGCAGGAATGAAACAGAATATTGTGTAGAGGTAACTGAGGAAAGGCAGGTGGGAACAAGAATCCTGAAATGTAAGTCAGGAGACATAATTACATAATTTTATTACCCCAATTATTTTATGTGGGTTTTTTTGGTTTTTTTTTTTTTTTGCTTTTTGGGTCACACCCGGCGATGCACAGGGGTTACTCTGGCTCTGCACTCAGGAATTACCCTGACAGTGCTCGGGGGACCATATGGAATACCGGGAATTGAACCCAGGTTGGCTGTGTGCAAGGCAAACCCACTACCCGCTGTGCTGTTGCTCTAGCCCCAGTATGCATATTTCTTTTACCAATAAAACATTGGCAGACTTTTTCCTGTTTGGAGCCAGAGGGTAAAAGTTTTCATTTCTGTGGGTAGGCCCCGAGTCCTTTATTATGTCTCTTAAATTGTGATTTTCCAATAGGAGCTCAGCATAGACAATAGATAAGTGTAGCTGGGTAAATAGATAGTTGTAGCTGGGTAAACTGACAGTGAGCAATTAAATCTGAAGTGTGTGTTTGTGGGGGTGGTTGAGGGGTTGGGGCCACACCCAGCTATGCTCAGAGGCTACTACTACTTTTGCTCATGGTCCATCCTGGCAGTGCTCAAGGGACCATGTGGTGGTGCTGGGGCTTGAACCCTCGCCTCTTGCTGAGCCTGGGCACTGGTCCAAGGACAGTGCAGTCAACAGGTGTAGATGGTCAGAACCCTTGAGTCTACCACTGAGATTATAATGGTTGGTTCATGCACTGGTGTAATGAAGAGGTGATGGTCTGCAGGCGTCAAAAGGTTGAAACTGAACTAGCTCTCTGTGCTGTCTTCTGACACCTGTGTTGTTGTTTTTCTAATGACATGAAATAATAGACTTGGATTTTTTTTCCCTGCCATTTAGCTTATTAATCCTATAAAAACAAGTCAGGGAGCCAGAGTTGCCCCACAGGCAATTTTGCCAAACTTAATCTAGAAAATGACGTTGAACTAAACATTTCTACATTGTATAGTCATAACTGGAGGACTTTTCTCTTAACCTAGGTATAAATACAGTTTATCATACTTCCCTAGTTTAACCTTATGAGTAGTCATTCCTGTTGTCATCCATTAAGAACTTAGAATTCATACGTTTATTAAAGCTCTAAGGATATATCTTAAATGCCATTTATTCCTCAGGAACTATGAGATTCCTAGAAGGATGATCATTGCTTTGCCTGAATGCCATTAGAGTGATTTATTTAATATCTTAAAATATATATTTTTTAATTTAGTTTAGTATCATTTGGGATGAATATGAACCATCAGTATTGTTTAGCACAATTTAAAAGTCATTGTAAAAATTCGTATAAAGTTCTGAAATGAAGGCATTGTTTCTTTTTGTTTAAGAGGCTAAAGGGGGGCAGAGCAATAGTACAGCTGTTAAGACGCTTGCCTTGCACATGGCCAACCCAGGTTCAATCCCTGGCATCTCATAGGTCCCCCGGATTCCAGCCAGGAGTGATCCCTGAGCATAGAGACAGGAGTAAACCCTGAGCACCACCTGGTGTGACTCCCCACAAAAAAGAGAAAAGGCGAGAGAGAGAGAGAGAGAGAGAGAGAGAGAGAGAGAGAGAGAGAGAGAGAGAGAGAGAGAGAGAGAGAGAGAGAGAGAGTACAGTGGGCTTGACACTTGCCTTGCGTATAGCTAATGCATCAGTCTTTGGCACCACAATCTCAGCAGGAGTGGTCTCTGAGCTCAGAGTTCTCTGTGATTCATCATCATCATAATCATCCAGTTAATTGTTGATTTTCTCAAGTGGTCTCAGTAACCTCTCCATTCGTCCTAGCCCTGAGTTTTTAGCAGCCTCTCTTTACTCGTCCTTCCCAACAGTGCCGCATTGGAGGCTCTTTCAGGGTCAGGGGAATGAGACCCATCATTGTTACTGGTTTTGGCATATGAATACACCATGGGGAGCTTGCCAGGTTCTCCCGTGTGGACAGGAAACTCTTGGTACCTTGCCAGCTTCTCCAGGAGAGAGAACTAGGCTATAAGATTTCGCGCAGATCATGGTTTCGGGAGCTTGGTTTTATAGTCTCTGGATGTTGGCCATTGGTGGGATTACATGCTGCAGGGGGCAGTTTCTGGGTGTGACCGCCTAGCTACTGGAAAATGGGGGATCTGGGCAGAAGAGGCCCAGTCCCGATCCCAGCAGGCTTGGAGATCTCTGCCCTAGGTCCTGAACACCTGGGTTCCTCTGCCGGTTCCTTCATGTGTGAGGCTCATCCAAACATGTGGAGAGGGGCCTTGAGTATGGATGTGGCTGGGTTCTGGAGGTCTTTGGGTTCTAGGGCTCTGCTTGGGGCAGGGAGGGAAAATCAACCCACCCCCTCCAAGGGGCCCTTGTGAAGACAGCCAGGCGAGGGGGCAAGAGACTCTGAGCTCAGAACTCTCTGTGATTAAGAGAGCTTAATCTCTCACTTAAGATTAAGCCCTGAGCACAGCTGAGTATGGCCCAAAAGACAAGACAAAAAAATCTAAAAGGTAAATTAGCAAGATTATTAATGTAAAATTTTAGCAGAGCATTGAAAAGGACTTTCTTATTACTATTTGCATGGTGTTATACATACTTTAAGACATATTTCAGTTTGGGTCAAAACAGTACAGAAAATCACTAATACTTTATTTCCTGCTGTATAAAATAGTTACACAATAGTCTCTTACGTGTGTCATAGCAGTATGTCTTTAATAAAATGTACCAGGACTAAGGTCCTGCCCTTTGTGCAGCTGATCTTGTTGAATCCCTGGTAGCACATGATCTCCCCAGCACTGCCAGGTGTGGCCTGGCTGGTGAAGGACTGCCTCCAGGCCTCCTGAGCACCACTCCGTAAGCCCAGAAAGAATTGCTTACACCTTAATTTAAAAATACAACATTGGGGCCAGGGAAATAGTACTGCATAGAGCGCTTGCCTTGCAAACCAACCTGGGTTTGATCCCCATTCTGCTAGGTGTGGCCCAAAACCCAAACATAAATAATAATTTAAATACTTTTCTAAAAATGTTCATCATCTTCTATGCCTTCAGTTAATCATGTATATTTTTGCATGTGTATGTAAATAGTACAAATATAATGACCATGGGCTATAAAAACAATGTGTATGAATTTGATATCACTCACATGATTGACTTGTCTGGCCTGAGATGATGTATTAGTCTTACTTGAAAAATAATGGATCCAGCAGGGGTCCCACTTGTCTTGCATGTGGCAGATCCATATTCAGTCCGCCTCGTCTGAGCTCTGAGCTGCCAAGGAGTGAACCCTGAGGACAGAGTAGTGCCCCTGAGCTCTTGACAGCTGTGGCCTAAAGCCCTCTCCCCCTCCAAAAAAAAAAATGGATATGATTTATTTAATGAAGGACATGGAACCCCCTTGTCACCCCCTGAATATTTGTTTTCATTAATTTTTAAATAAGTCACTTTCTAAATATTACCCTAATCACTTAGGACCCATATCTGTGAAATTTTAAAGTATATTAGTAAATTGGAGTCAAATAGCCAGTTTGTTAAAAACCTGTTTCACTGAAATCTTACACACTTTCCTGAAAATGTAACAGAACTTAAAGGCTGTTAAAATTAACACTTGATTCTTGAGACAAAGTATATTCATTATCTTGTAAGATCATTGTGTGTGGTTAATTGAGATTTTTTTATTTGTTATGGTAAAGTAAATTCATCTTCCCTTTTCCTCCTTACTGAACTACTAGCTGATTGCTGAAGCTGGTAGATCTTGAAGAGTTTTCTTGCTGGAAGCAGTACCACTAGTGTCTACAGGTGTAGCCAGATAAAAGGACTGATTCACCTGATTTGCTTCTTTCCTAAGGTCTCTGTACATTCCCTATTATGACCATGGTTTTTTTGTTTATTTTTTTTGCCTTTTGGGTCATGCCTGGTGATGCTCAGGGGTTGCTCAGGGGACCATATAGGATGCTGGGAATTGAACCCAGGTTAACCTCGTGCAAGGCAAATGCCGTACCTGCTGAGCTATTGCTCCAGTCCCCCGATATTCATGGGAAAATTGTACGACTGTATTTCACTGAAGTGCAGAATGTGCTGGAGGAAGTCTTTTTATGAAACTTCTGTAGAGTCTTATCCTCTGTGATCCAACCATGGAATGTTGACAGCTCAGTGGATTGTGAGCTAATATTTGAGCTGAGCAGTTGATAAACCATACTATGAAATGGAAAATAGTGTTTATATATTTCTGTGTTGGCTCCATATCTATTTTTTGGTGTCCTGTTTGAATTGTACTTAAAGGTTAAGAATGTTTGTATGTGTGTGAAGGGTGGAGGTAGGATGCAGGAGGAAGAATCTGTTTCTGTCTGCAGAGTGATATTATAGAATAATAACCGTTGAGCAGTTGACTGCTTTTGGCAGTCATAGTTTCTCCCAAAACTTAAGAGTGCTTTTAGATATCAGGAATATAGCTTAAGTAGAAAGCCCTACTTGCATGCATGAAGCCCTGGGCTTAATCAATAACAATTATTTGATTTTTTTAAAAAAGATATTTAAAAGATTGTCATTCTAGCTGTAGGCATATATGGGAGAAGAGGGAGGGGTTGTTTAGGGGCCACTTCTGGTGGTGTTTAAGGCTTACTCTTGGTTCTTTGTTCAGGGATCACTCCTGATGGTGCTTAGGGACTACATGAGGTGCCAGAGATCAAATGCAGGTTGTCCACATGCAAGGCAAGCACTGTGCCCGCTATACTATCACTCTGGTCCCAAACACATTTTTTAAAGAGTCTGGCAAGAATTATACCAAATAATAAAAATTGGAGGCTACTCAGTTTTTCAAACACAGAAACTTTGAGCTGATGTATTACAATGACATGAATTATAAGGAAAAGGTCTATTAGAAACTACAAAATAACCATTTTTAATGTTATATAAAAGCCAGAGTTGTTCATTTATTTTCTCTTTTGGGCAACCTGATGGAGATTAAAACCTATTTTGAGTGTGAGAAAAAATATGTGTTTAATATAAGAATGTTTAACTGATTTTACTTCGATTCACTCATGTTTATTGACTTTTTTGTGCTTACTATCTTTGGATTGCTTTTAGACCACCAACAAAATGGAAATGAAAGATATTTCTCGGCATAAGACATTATGGAAAATGAACCCCACCAGTGAACCTCTGTTTGTTACTGGTGCAGAAGTCAATTCTCTGAAGAAATTCACTATCCCTAAGATTAGGGGCACAACTGAGAAAGGTAATGTTTCTTTGAAAGGTGGAGCTATTTGTAACTGTTACTGCCTTCCTCTAATTCTTAGTTTATATTCACTTTCTATTTTGATTCCATATAGAACTGCATGTGGTCAGGCCATTAGTTCTTTAAGCCCCCATGTACTTGTGGTTCCACACAAAACGTAATAATAGCATGCTTCTTTTCCCTTGTACTGACTAGACCTTAAAATGCTGACTATAACACATAAGCATAAGACTTTGAAAGATGGAGAAATGATGAGCAACTGAGAGCCTGGGATGCGAGGAATGACATAAAATGAGTTCTCTGGGTTATCTTCCTGTATTCATCAGAGTGTCAGAGTGAATGTACACACCACAAACTCTTAACTGCCACAGACACAAAAAGATCCATAATAAAAACCTCTAGGTCTGGAGCCTATGGGATATTTAGGAGAGTTGGGGCACATCCCAGTTCGGTCAAAGGCACCACATGTCCCATTCAGGTGTCACTGGGCATAGTTCTGGACGTCCTCAAGGTTATCCCTGGCACCTCAGTCCCCAGCAGTCAGCTGTCCTTCCTGCTGGACCAGGAATCACTGGAACCGGCCCCTGGACTGGGGTCTGGGAAAGGGGCTTTCTAGAAAGACAAGAATCTGGTGGACAGGAAACACTGATGGTGGGCAAGGGGATGAGGGTGTAACATAAACTACACCTTTCAGGGGGTTAATTTTTTTACCCACTAGTGCTTTTTCACTCGTGGTGCTCACTGTTGGAAATTCACTCGTGGTGCTCACTGTTGGAAAATCACTCAGCGAAACCATGAAGTGCCAGGAATAGAACCTAGGTGTCCCCAGGTTCCAGTTTTAGCTCTTTGAACTTTCTCCAGTCCTCAGTGATTCCTTTGTCAGCAAAGGTTAAGTGGCCTCTCCATCTCATGCCGTCACATCCCAGAGCCTCGTAGTTTCCCTGTGGTGGTGACGCGCCCCTTCCCAGTACTAGAGAGTGAGCGAAGACCAAGCGTGGAGCTTCTTCGACTGTCGCAAGGATGCTGTTTGTCCACAGAGTCATGGATGCCGAGATACAGGAGACTTCCATCCGTTTCTCCTGGCTACAGGCATCTCCCTTCGGTGTCACTGGAGACACTTTAGACAGTAAGGGCCCCAACCCAAGGAAAATCATCCCTTATCCCAGCCGGAACTAGTCCCTTTTCCTCTCATAGCTCAGATCATGGAATACTTAAATATTAAGTATTTAAAAACACACACAGTTCATGTTTAAATCTACAAAATGGTGGAGAATCAAATCTAAATTAATGGAGAAGTATTCTATGCTCATGGATCAGAGAGAACTCAATGAAGATGCTGTTTCTCCATATCTGTAAATTTATTATAAGTCCTTTTAAAATCCAGCAAGATTTTCAGTAAATCAGCTTAACCTCAGATTTACACGAGAAGGCAAGAAACTAGAAAATCTGGAACATTTTTGAAGTATAAGAAAGTGTTTGAAATTACTCTATACAATGGTAAGATTCTCTCCAGTGATCACAGCATTGTGGCATTTGCAATAATGGTAGAAAGTTAGATTTGTGGAGCAGGTTTCAGAAATAGACCCATGTATGTATGTTCCGTTGATTTCTTTCTAATTCATTTCCAACAAGCAGAAACATTCAGATAAAATGTTGATATTTTTATCAGATGTTGCTAGAACAATTGGACAACACCCATAAGCAAAAATAACATACTTCAGAATTTTACAAAAATAAATTTAAAATGTGCCAGAGTACAGAGGATAAGGCTTTTCCTTACATGCAGCCAACCCAAGATTGATCCCCAGCACATATATGGTTCCCTGAACCCCACCAGGACTAAATCCTGAGCACTGAGCCAGGAGTAAGCCCTAAGCACCGCCAGGTGTGGCTTTGGAAGAACCCATGGAGAATACTGTCAAGACTTATTTTTTATTATTATTTTTTTATTTTTATTTTTTTGTAGTGAGTCACAGTGAGGGTACAGTTACAGATTCACACCTTTTTGTGCTTGTTTTTCCCTCATGCAATGTTCAAGAGCCCATCCCTCCACCAGTGTCCATTCTCCACCACCAATAAACAAAGTATCCCTCCCACCCCCCCATCGTATCCCCCCCGCCCCACCCCACCTCTGTGGCGGGGCATTCCAATTTGTTCTCTCTCCTTTAGGGTGTTGTGGTTTGCAGTAGGGGCACTGAGTGGCCATCATGTTCAGTCTACTTTCAACACGCATCTCCCTCCCCGAGCAGGATCTACAATCACATTATACTTGGTGTTCCCTTTTCTATCTGGGATGACTTTCCCCCAGCGTGTGAGGCCAGCCAGCTTCCAAGCTATGGAGCCAACCTCCTGGTATTATATACTACCATTCTTGGGTGTTAGTCTCCTATTCTGTTGTTTTATATCCCACAGATGAGTGCAATCTTTCTATGCCTGTCCCTCTCTTTCTGGCTCATTTCACTTAGCATGATACTTTCCATGTTAATCCACTTATATGCAAATTTCATGACTTCATCTTTTCTAACAGCTGCATAGTATTCCATTGTATAGATGTACCAAAGTTTCTTTAACCAGTCATCTGTTCTCGGGCACTCGGGTTTTTTCCAGATTCTGGCTATTGTAAACAGTGCTGCAATGAACAACTAAGTGCAGATGTCATTTTGACTATACTTTTTTGTTTCTCCGGGATATATTCCCAGAGGTGGTATCACTGGATCAAATGGAAGCTCAATTTCTAATTTTTTGAGAAACGTCCATATTGTTTTCCAAAGGGGCTGGACCAGTCAGCATTCCCACCAGCAGTGTAGAAGGGTCCCTTTCTCATGTACCTTTTAGCCATTCATATCTCTTCCTTGGAAAAGTTTCTGTTCATTTCTTCGGCCCATTTTCTGATGGGGTTGGATGTGTTCTTCTTGTAGAGTTCAACCAGTGCTTTGTATACCCTTGATATCAATCCTTTATTGGATGGGTATTGGGTGAATATCCTTTCCCATTCTGTAGATTGCCTTTGTATTCTGGTCCCTGTGTCTTTTGCGGTGCAGAAGCTTCTACAACCCCAAATGTATGATCATCTAATCTTTGATAAGGGGGCAAGAAATGTGAAGTGGAGCAAAGAAAGCCTCTTCAACAAATGGTGCTGGCATAACTGGACAACCACATGCAAAAAAATGGGCTTAGACCTCGACCTGACACCATGCACAAAAATCAGATCAAAATGGATTAAAGACCACATCAGACCACAATCCATAAGGTACATCGAAGACAAGGTCGGCAAAACCCTCCATGATATTGAAGCTAAAGGTATCTTCAAAGATGACACAGAACTAAGCAATCAAATAAAAACAGAGTTAAACAAATGGGACTACATTATACTGTCAAGACTTCTAAGAGTTCTTAGACGTGATGCCAAGAGCATGGTCAAAAAATTTAGATAAATTGGACTTCATCAAAATCTTTTAGTCTTTGAAAGACTGATATGGTGAAAAAACAAGCTAAAAATGGAGAAAACATGTAGAAATGAAGTATTTGACAACTCCCTGCTAGAATATAAAAGCAGTTTCAAAACTCAATAGTAAGAAAAGAGGGCAATTCAATTAGAAAATGGGAAAAATGCATGAACATACATTTAACTAGTAATGATGTGCAAAGGGCAAATGAGCACATAAAAAGACAACCAGTGGGAAGTACTAACAATAACACAATGAGATATGACAGCACACTTACCCAAACAATTAACTGAAAAACAGTTAGGTAACTATCTTGAAAATTAAAATGTGCACGTGCCGTGTGACATAGTACTTGCACTTGGGGCATTTATTCTGCTGAATGCTAATTTAGGCTTGTGTAAATATGTAAGATATTTATTGCAATACCCAAGAATTGCTAGCCATTCAGAATTCCATTGTGTGATTGATTAAACTTGGGTGGATCCATACCATGAGTATGTAGCAATAAAAGTGTAAAAAACTAAGGCTCGCTGAGGGGCGAGAGCACACGCGGGCTCTCCGGGCGGCTCTGTCTCACCACCCGCTTTCGGTGCCCCGGAACCACAGTGTGTGCTGTCGGTCGAGGGAAGGCGATGGAAGGAAGAAGGAAGAAGGCCAAACTGGTTGCTTGATCAGTTTATTTCATTCTCTCTCCCTGCTTCTCCCCCGGCTCTCGGTCTCTCTCTGGATCTGTGGATCTGGCCCCCCAACCCACTCTTACAGCCTAGTTAATTCTCCACAGCATGAGGGGGTTGGGGCATACACATAGGTGTGGTCACCATCAATAGGGTAAGGTTCCTTTCCCTTAGGGGATGCTTATCCTAGGACTTAATTCTCTTTCAGCAGGAGGATCCACCCAAGGGCAGAGTCCCATGAATGTGTTTCTCTTCTCCTCAGCCAGCAAACACATAAGAATTCATAATATTAATTATTTTGTATGGACACAATAAGAGATGCATTAAAGCTTATAGAATTGCTCTCCTGGGGCCATCTCAATCTCAGACTACAGTGCTCAGGCCAGATCAGTCTTTCCTATCCCTGGCAAGGTCCCAGTTTCATAATTACTATTGGATCATGACAGCATTTGTCTATGATCAAGCTCTTAACTTATAGTTAAGAATTAGGCACTTTGGCCAGGCCCATCTCGATGCCAGGGTAGCACATAACTCACCGCTTGCCCTGGATCCTTCCCGTCCCACGTCGGGGACCCTACTTTGGGGTGCTAGGAACTGAGGGCAACTGAGGCTTACGTGGAGAAAGCAGATCCCAGGAGGGAATAATATTCAAGGCCAATTAATTCCCAAGTTATAAAAACATAATATTGTCTTCTTGTGTCTATACAAAACAGACATAGCTTTAAAGTACATTATTCAAAAGGCACAAGAAGAGGAGAAAGGCAATATTAACTTATATAATATAAATTCAGTATCCTAGGAAGGTCTGACCTTGCAAATTAGCAGAGTCAGATTAAGGGAAAGCCGCGGATTAACTCTTTTGGGGAAGAGAGCATGGAGAAGTGATTATAGCTAAACAAAGGGATGGGAGAGATTCGGGAACACCTTGATGGGTGTGACTGGGGTAAGCCTAAACTCCGGGGAAAACTGGGACAAGCTACTTGTGGCAAGGAGGGAAAGGACAAAGTAATGTCATCCTACATAAAAGGATTGCATGTACTGATTTTAAAAAGTGCGATTTGGGGCTGGAGTGATAGCACAGTGGGTAGGGCATTTGCCTTGCACGTGGCCAACCCGGGTTCAAATCCTAGCATCCCATATGGTCCCCTGAGCACCGCCAGGAGTAATTCCTGAGTGCAGAGCCAGGAGTAACCCCTGTGCATCGCAGGGTATGACCCAAAAAGAGAAAAAATGTGTGATTTAATCTCAGAAGGAATATACTGAATAAAAGCAGTCCATCTCCCCAGGTAGAAAGTACAGAATTTCATGTAGAAAGCATTTTTGAATTTCTAACTAGAGAGATGGAAAGCAACAGTGTTGTTCTCAGGAGTGAGAGGCAGAGGAGGGGAATCGGGCCAGCACTATGACTCTGTATAAGTGGACTAACACAGAGAGATCTTTGTGGTCCTGGCACTGCCATGGGTAACAATTATAGTGATGGTTCAATGAATTCAAAATAAAATCACATTAAGTTATTTAGGCTTTCACGAGAGTACATAAAATGGCAAAATCTTAATAAGGTCTGTGGATTTTTCTGATTTTGATACTCTATTACAGTTGAAGAAAATATTTCTACCAGGAAACCGAGTCAAGAGTATACAAGACTTCTTTGTATATTTCTACAAGTTCTTACTAATCTATATTCATTTCAAACTGAGCTAACAAATAAAAGCCACAGACCCAGATTGTTTATCTTATGAATGGGTTAAGTTTTGGGATGGAGAGATAGGAGGTAGGATGCAGCCAGACCTGGGTTCAATCCCTGGCATCCCATATGGTGTCCCAAGCATTACCAGGAGTAATTCCTGAGGGCAGTGCCAGGTGTAACCCCTGAGCATCAATGGTGTGGCCCCCATTCAGAAAAAGAAAGTTTTGCAATAATTAGAAGTTGTTCTAATGTGAAAGCAAAAATTGTATTTAGAACAAAGAAGTTTTAAATGGAAAGGGACAAAGACAGTTATTTTTGAAAATCAACTGGGTAATATTTTGTATTAGGTTTGCTGTTAATGTGCCCTATTGATTGTTAAATATCAAGAACTGTCATTCAAGTAGAGGACAGACAAAACCAAACCAAAACAACCCTTGGCTTCCGAATACAGAACTGAGTTTGCTGGAGTCTGGTGTGGGGGTATCGAAGGCTAGAGGTGAGGGTCTAATAGACCTTGGTGGAGGGTGTTGATAGTTCAGCGTTAAGCATAGTGTGACAACATGCATTCAAAGAAGTATGAATTTCTGTGAACATGTATGAACATATTCTTCAAAATGCATGCCATAAACCAGCATTACTTTAATAAATTTTTTAAAATATTTTCTAAAATAATAGAACTACTGTTTGTGTTGGATTCATATGTCTGGAAGTTGCCTTTAAGCATGTATTTTAGAGATAGATAGATAGATAGATAGATAGATAGATAGATAGATAGATAGATAGATAGATAGTGAGAACTCTCTTGTTTGCTGAAATTTGTTAGTTACCCACAAACCACTTCAATATTTTCATAGCCACCTATGGGCACTGCAGAATGGTATGAAATGTGAGTCACTCCACACTCAGGTTCCTGATGAAGGGAGATATTCCTCCTCATGTTGTTAAAAATGTGTCCGTTTCCTCATCTAGTGCTGTTCTGGCATTGTTGCTGCTGGCTGTGTGTTTAAACGGCCCCCACCATGTAATGCTCAGATGTGCTCTAGTGATTCTGAGCTGAAGCAGTGTCTGAGGTGCGCTCTGGAGGCCCAGCCGTGACTGACAGCTGTCTTGCAAGACTGAGACTGCTGGTCCAGTCCCTGGTGCTGGCCACTGTGGCCCCGGGTATACAGCAATGCCATTTTAAACATAAGTTACTGTTTATCCTCTTCTTTAGTTTACTTGTCACCTTGTTACACCAACACTCGAGAGTACAGTTTCATCCGTGATACCCTGAACCAGAGCCGACTTGATGTAAGCTGTGACCTGCAGTTGTCCTGGCAGTTTGGAGACACAAAACTAGTTCACAATAAGGATCTAGAAAAAAAATTTACTTCTAAGCGGTGAGTTACCACGACCTAAGGGAAATTTGGAATTTCTGTGTTTTCACTTCTCCTTTGAAGCCTTACAGGAATTTATTCCTACCACTTGCACTTTGGTACTAACAAGAAATAAGTACATCGTTGGTTTGTTCAATTTTTCCACCTTTTTCTTTTTATTTTGTGTGTTTTTATTTTGGGGGCCTCACCTAGTGAAGCTCAGGGTTGCCCCTAGCTCTGCAGTACTGGCAAGTTCAGGGGACCGTATGGGATGCCAGGGGTCAAACCCAGGCATGTGGAGGCAAGCGCCCTGCCTGCCATACTATCTCTGGACCTTTCTAACTTTCTTAACCATGTGTAGTAGAGAAAAACTAATGTTTGGTGTTAGTTTTTCACATTAATTTAGTCATTATTTCAGATACTCCCGTTCAGTTTTGGGGTGGGGGAGATGGGGGCACACCCAGGGGTACTTGAGCCTATTCTTGTTGGCACTCGAATTCACACACTGTTCTGCCTTAGGTCGGAGATGCGTGAGAACGGAAGACATGCAAGAGAACTTGAAGAACATTTCTGCTTTTTGGCACTTTCTCAGAGTAATGTGGCTGAGATTTATAAGAACGGATTAAGCACCAAAGCATCTTATTTGAAAATATTAGGAAATCCTCTTCTTGGAGTTTATGTGTTTAGACACGTTGATGTTGCCTTGAACTATGCTCACAGTAGAAGCATGACTGTAGAAAACATCATGATTTTTAAGGTAGGTGGTAGCATAAAACATGTTAAGGATTTTTTTTCTCTTAAAATTGACCTAAACAGATTTCATCTTTAATACGAAGAATTAGTATTTAAGTTATATGATAAATAGTAACTTACTGCTCTTATCATCATTCCGACTTTCCTTCTGTGTCTGACGCTGTCTGGGTGTGCGTAGCTCTCAGAAAGCCATGCCTGGGGGCAGGCTACGGGGCCAGGTGTCACAGGGAGTTGCCTCTGGGTCCCCAGCATTGCTGGCGGGGGGGTACCCCCCAGGAAAGAGGCAAAAGCAGTTTATGTTATATTTACCTTTGTAATATGTTTTTCCTTAGAATTGATCTTTTTTTGTCCAGATCATGTCTATTGTTTAAATGTCCTTCAGAGCATTGATTACCATCATTCTAACGTAAGACTCAGTTTCTGAACTCTTCATGCGAACTGAACAGTGTATTATGATGCTACTGTGATGATTTCCCCATGATTATGTAAGATGCTATCCTGTATGGATATAAGCATACAGGACCTCAGAACTAATTTCGCAGCTTTTCTGAAGATCTTTAAATTAGAAGGGAAAATACAACTTCAATATAATTGAAGCTTAAGCATTAACAAATTAATTAATATAATGAAGTTCATAATAATCATTTTTGTTACATTTTTGTTAGTTCAGGGGCCATGCATCCAGTGGTGCTCAGGGGCTGTTTGTAACTCACTGCTTGCCATCACTCCTGATAGTGCTCAGGGGGTCGGGGTGCCAGGACCAAACCCAGGATTCTTGCATGCAGAGCACCCATTCATCCTGTTGAGCTATCTCTCCAGCCCCAGAATAATTTACTTGAAAAAGTAATAAGACTGTTTTAGAAAGTTTGGAATGCATCAAAAATACTCCCAAAACCAAGTAGTAATCAATTTAATATCAGTAATTTTTTTGTATAGGTCTGATCTATAATTATGATTAAAATACGTTTTTTATGTATCATGTAACTTGTTTTCACTTATTTTAAAGCATTTTAAAGCATTTTATAACATGGTATTAAAATATTGTGTATTCATCATCATCATCCCGTTGATCATTGATTTTCCCGAGTGGTCTCAGTACCATCTCCATTCATCCTAGCCCTGAGATTTTAGAAGCCTCTCTCTACTCGTCCTTTCCAACAGTGCCACATTGGAGGCTCTTTCAGGGTCAGGGAATGAGACCCAGCATTGTTACTGGCTTTGGCATATGAATACGCCACAGGGAGCTTGCCAGGCTCTCCCATTGAATGACTGCATGGTAGTATTTCATTGTTCAGCTAGCAACTATACACTTCTTTTAAGTACTTTAATGAACCAAATTTTTTGTTTTGCGGCCACACCTGACAGTGCTTAGAGGACCATATGATGTTGGGGACTTAACCCAGCACTGCCTCATTCGAAGCACACACTCAGCCCTTTGAGCCATCTCCCCAGCCACATGGCATTTTTCTAAGCATGGTAGTTTTTACTGAATGAAACTTGCTTAGAAAGATGCAGGGGTGGGGAGAGGGGAAGTATGTATTCAGGATAGTGGGAAAATCAAGCACAGTTCCATCAAGACAAGCAAGTGTCCAAGGGAGAACACAGACTTGAAAGGCAAGCCCTTATAAATAGATGGACAGAGAATATCATGCTGAGTGAAATGAGTCAGAAGGAAAAGGACAGACATAGAATGACAGGCATAGAATGACATAATACTCATTCATAGGATATAAAAAAGAAGAAAAAAACATAGTTTGGGGGCCAGAGTGATAGTACAGCAAGGAGGGCACTTGCCTTGCACTTGTGACCAACGCAGGTTAGATCCCTGGCATCCCATACAGTCCCCCAAGCACCACCAGAAGTAATTCCTGAGTGTAAAGCCAGGAGTAACCCCTGAGCATTGCCAAGTGCGACCTAAAAAGCCAAAAATAAATAAATATTTAAAAAACGTGAGCTGAGTCATTTAAAAAGAAAAAAAGCATAAGTGAGAGTCTAACATTCAAGGACAGGAAAAACAGGCCAGGAGAACTGGCCCACAGTTGGAAGCTTGTCACAGTATATGGGGCGAGCAGAGGGCTGTTAGGATAGAGAAGGAACTGCTATGACAATAGTAGTTGGCAGTGATCACTCTGGACAAGAATTGAGTGATGGAAGTAGATTAAAGGATATATCTGATAGCCTTTCAGTATCTGCACTGCAAACTGTAATGCCCATAAGAAGAGAGGGGAGGGAAGGAGAAGAGGGAGGAGAGAGGGGGAAAAGTGGTGACTGGGGACATGGGTGGCGGGAAATGCACACTGGTGAAGAGATGAGCGTTGGAACATTGTAGGACTGAAACCTAATTATGAACAACTTTATAACTATCTCACTATGATTTGATTAAAAATAAAGGAAGAAAAACAAGTAACAGTTTTTAGCATTACAGTAACAATTGGGGATTTGTTCTTAACCATATTGTAGGTGCATATTTACCTACACAATGATTATTTGCTAAGAATTAACTGGTTGATTCCTACTTGTCAAATTAGGAATCAACAGTTTCTGTTTCATGGCTTTGATGCCGAATGCCCACTTGTCCTGACGGAGGTTGTACAGTTGGTATCTCTGTGCGTGGTGCGTGGGGATGTCTGTTACTTTATACCTCGATTATATGTGTTACCTTTTTAAAAAATCTTTGCCAGTCCAATATAATAGTTTCTCACTGTGGTTCAGTTTTTCCCCTCTTTATTGCTGAGATTTATATGCTGACTTACTGCTGGCTTTTATGTGTTCTACACTGGCAATTCAAGAAACAGTATCAGTGAATTTATGCATAATTTGAAATAATTTTCAACATCATAAGTATTACAAAGATAGTAGAGTGTGTTTCTATATACAACTTAGTCTAATGTCCTTGGACATTATGCTCTGGACTATTGTGGTGCGGGGGATTGAGCCGGGGTAGGCCACATCCAAGGCAAGCAGCCTTCCAGCAGTACTACCTCTCCAGCATCATGTGGTCATGGCTTTTTTATTAAATAAATATGTAAGCAATTGGTTTTTGTTGTGCAGAAGTTTTGGAATATTTGCAGTGAACTATGTTTTGTATTTATGGTATCTTGGTATATATGCTTAAAAAGAATTCACTGTGATTATATTTGCATATGTTTGTATATTATTAGAATTATTAAAATAACAATATTTCTTTTGAGTCTTTTTATGTAGAAGGGAATTTACTTTTTCCAGTTCCACGATTACTGAATATTTTGGTTTTGCTTTAGTTATTTCAATGGTATTTGTAATATCTGTAGTATTATGTATCTATAGCTTTTTTGAACCGGGCTACAGCTGGCAGCCTTCAGGGCCTCCTCCAGTTCCATGCTCAGGGGCTACTTCTCTTGGTGCTCAGGGAAACAAGATCATAGACTGTGATCATAGGCAGGCCTCCTGTCTTCAAAACAAGCATATGCTCTGGCTATCTCCCTGGGCTGTGTACTATATTTTTGTGTCTGCTTGGGTTGATTTCTGGGCTTTTTATTTTGCTCAGTGATTTTTCTTTCTACAGCCCTTTTTTAGTGGTAATGCCATCCTTCTAAAAAGCATGTAGCACAGCAGATAGTCCAGAAGGTGAGGTCCGTGCCCGGCGTGCAGTCAACCTGGGTTTGATCCCTCCCTGATACTGCATCTGGACCCCTGGGTACCACTAGGAGTGAGCCCTGAGCACAGAACCAGGAGTAAGCCCTGAGCATAGTTGGGTGTGGCCCAAAAACAAACCAACAAAAATTAATAGAACTGTAATGTATGGGGCTAGATAGATAATGCGGCGAGTAGGGCATGGCCTTGCAGACCCAGGTTTGATCCCTGGCACCCCAAAATGCCCTGAGCACCACCAGGAGTGATCCCGAAGTACAGAGTCAGGAGCAAGCCCTGAGCACTGCCAAGTGTGGCCCAAAGAGCAAAACCTTCTACTTTTTTTTTAAAGCAAAGTATTTAATACCTGAAGGTTTGGGATATTTGAGAGGAAAGGCATTTTTTTTTAATACTTTACAGACTATGGGCCCGAGAGCCAGAGCAGGAGGCGGCACTTGCCTTAATGCAGCTGTGACAGTCGTGACCCTGATGTGACTCCTGAGCATCACATACAGTCTCTTGAGCACTGCAAAGGGTCACTTCTGAACACAAAGCCATGAATAGCCCTAACCTCTGCTAGGTATTGTCCACCTCCCAAAATTACAGAATTTTATAGCTATTCATGTTCTGTCTTTGTATATTTTTAAGGCTACAAATAGATTTTCTAAAGTTCAGAACTACAACTTCAGGCTATCCTGTTCATCTGGGACAGGGACATTGTCTTATGTCTTTCTTTTTGTCTGAAAGAGAGTTAGGGGCCCAGGAAGATAGTTCAAAGGGCTGGAGTACATGCTTTGCACATAGAAAGCTGAGGTTTGAGCCCCAGGACCGCATGGTTCCAGAACCACAAGAGTGCTCCCAAAGCAGTGAGCCTGAGGACTGCTGGGCACACCTCCAAAACATAAAAATAAGTAGCACTGCCATCCCATTGTTCATCGATTTGCACAAGCAGGCACCAGTAACATCTCCATTGTGAGACTTCTTGTTAACTGTTTTTGGCATATCGAATATGCCACAGGTAGCTTGCCAGGCTCTGCTGGGCGGGCGGGATACTAAAAATATGTAATGATGAAAATACTAAAATAAGTAGGTTTTTAGGGCCAAAGCAATAGTACAGCCATCAGTAGTACATGACCAACCCAAGTTTGATCCTGACACCCGTTTGGTTTCTTGACACTGCCAGGATTGACCCCTGAACCCAGAGCGAGGATTAAGCCCTGAGCATCACCAGGTCTGGGAACCCTTGCCCCAAAAGAAAGTAGTATGAAATATTTTTTGTGAAAAATATGAGAGTTTCGGGACTGGAGCAATAGCACAGCGGGTAGGGTGTTTGCCTTGCACGCGGCCGACCCGGGTTCAAATCCCAGCATCCCATATGGTCCCCCGAGCACAGCCAGGAGTAATTCCTGAGTACATGAGCCAGGAGTAATCCCTGTGCATCGCTGGATGTGACCCAAAAAAACAAAACAAAAAAAAATTACAAGAGTTTCAAAGTGTTATGAATTTTGGAACTTTGCATTGCTTTTTGTTTTTAGGTTCTCTTTGGAAAAGTGAAAAAAATTCAGCCATCACTGGATAAAAGCAAAGTCTGTTTGGATCCTTCTCCTAACTTTGATTGCCATATGTCAAGAAATGCACCTTCTCTGAGAGATACCATCGAACTGCAAGCCCACGGTTCTGCAGTATGTAAACATCTTAGTTCTTTTCATTAATCAGAAGTTATGTACTTCCCATACAAGATTTTTAAAAGAATTAAAATATGAAATATTGAATGAAAGTTTATAATTCAAGTAAATATGACCTTAAATAATGATTGCTATTTTAATATTTTTCTATGGAAATGTTGCAAAGAAATTTCCAAATTTACATTTAACTTGATTCAAAATACCACTGTTGCTTTTAATTAGATTTTCCACAGATTAATTCCTAACTTACCAGCTTATTTTTTGAACAGAATGAAACAATATTACCTATCTGTTGTTCTTTGCAGAAAGAAAAAAAGCTTATTTTTTAGTCACTAGGTGGTAATTATCTGTTGCATGCCATTCAGACATTTAGTATATTGCTATAAAAGATTAGATTGTATATAATAAAATATTTTCATATATGATTCTTCTCTAACATAATTTTCCATATTTAAATACATTAAAGTATTATCTTATAATTAACTTCTACCAAATAAAATACATTTAGTATTTTTCATTTATCAGTTGAGCTTCTAATGAAAAAATAGTTTTAATCTAAAAATATGAGTCTGATTCTGTTGATTGATATTGGTTGCCTATCAGGGAAAAAATACGTGGTGGAGAAAAACTTCTATATATTTTGGTTGTGGTGTGATTCAATCACCACCAACACACACACACATACACACACAAATATCTTCAAAAATACTGGATTGTGGTGGGATGTATAGTTCAGTGATAGAGTGCATGTCTTGGATGTGGAAGATTGGGTTCAATTTTTAAACCTCCAAATAAATACATAAAAAAGATGCACATAAATACATATAAATAAAATACATTTAAAAACCAGCAGAAATACTCAAGTCCTGAGGCTGAAGTAGGCAGGTCGAGAAGGGTGTTTGGGAGCTGCTATCTTCATCATGCCACTCTGTGCGTCGTCCTCTGGTTTGGGGGCACCCCCGTGGTGTTTAGTCTTGGCTCTGCACTCAGGGATCACTTTCGGCAGTGCTCAGGGGATTGTATGTGGTGCCAGGGATCAAATTTGGGCCGACTGCATGCAGGACCAGTGCCCTGCCTGCTGTACTGGACCCCTGTGCTGCTTCTCAATGAAACCTTAAACTCTAGCCTGCTGATACTAATCAGTATGTTTTCTTTTTTTTTGGGGGGGGGGGGTCACACCCGGCATGCACAGGGGTTACTCCTGGCTCTGCAATCAGGAATTACCCCTGGCGGTGCTCAGGGGACCATTTGGGATGCTGGGAATTGAACCCTGGTCGGCCGCGCGTGCAAGGCAAACGCCCTACCGGCTGTGCTATCGCTCCAGCCCCAGTGTTTTCTTTACCCTCCAGGTGTATGTCTATGAATACAGCATTCTTTCAAGGCCAGTTGATAAACCCAGACAGTGTCTGCCCTATGCAGTAGTAACCGTGAAATTTATTGGTCAAAAAGACAATGGACACCTCATGACATCTTTGAGATTCCTCTCAACGGGATTTCCTAAGAGGGCAGGTAAGATACATTTATTTTTCTACTTTAATCGCATTTTACGCATATTGCAACTTATGGGTATTTTTTTTAAATATTATAAGTCTGTGGGCCCGGGGAATAGTTCCCAATGTGTTTTTGACAATGCCAGGTGCCTGTGGTTAAGCACAGCACCCCATGGTCTCTTAGCACCACTAGGTGTGGTCCCAAAACTAAAATATAAGAAAATAACTTTCTATGGAAAATCATTATTTGCCTATTTGAGTTTTATACATCTAGAATCGTGTGTTTTTCTCATTTTAATATATAACTATAGCTTCATTTTCATTCTTATATATGTATACATAATATTCCTTTTTCAGCTATGCAATTACATCAATTTACATAATAACATCCTTCCCAACATAGTACTTTTTTTAAGTTTCTGGATTAGAGATAGTTTAAAACAGATAATGAACCCATTTCTACTTCAGCCTGTCCATAGTCTTTTTGTTTGGTTAGTTTCGGTTTGGGGGTCATACCTGGCAGTGCTCAGGGATTACTCCTGGCTCTGCACTCAGGGATTACTCCAGGCAGTGCTCAAATATGAGATGCTGGGGATTGAACTCCGGTCTGCCATATGCAAGGCAAGCACCTTACCTACTATTCTGGTCCATGGTCTTACAGCTTATTTCTTTAGGTAAAGGGTGACAGACTTTGGAGAATATCTATATTATGTTCAAAGCCAAAGCCATGTGTGTTAATTACTAGCATGCTTATCTCCCTGTATATTTATTCAGAGCTATTGAGACTTCTTCCACAAATGACCCCGTTTTGCCCAAGAAGTTTTTTAATGATACCAGATAGATCTGTATATAAAAGAGGTATACAAATAAAACATTTACTGATAACATATTATAAAGAATTTTTTTTTTTTTGCTTTTTGGGTTACACCTGGCAATGCACAGGGGTTACTCCTGCTCTGCACTCAGGAATCACTCCTGGTGATGCTCAGGGGACCATATCGGATGCTGGGAATCGAACCCGGGTCGGCCGCATGCAAGGCAAACGTCCTACCCGCTGTGCTATTGCTCCAGCCCCTAAAGAAATTATTTTTTAAACAAAAATTTTACAGTTACACAACATCATATAAGGTTATTACCCATAGTTTAAGAAGCTAAACTCTCATATCCTCTACAATAGCTGTTATTATTAGGTGACTATTTAAATGAAAATTAATAAAGAGAGCCACCCCCCTCATATTGTTATCAAATGTTAATATGTACTTATCAGTTTATAAAACTTAAATAATCAAATTTATTTTTGCATGTTGGTTTGTGAAAATTTGTGTTTTTTTGGAGGGTGGATAGGGTGCACACCAGAACTTCCACTGATTGTGTCGGAAAGTGAGCCTGGGACCCTGTTCATGCTCAGCTTTTGCTCCAGTCTTTTGAGCCCTAACCTTGCCCCTGTATAATCTACCTTTGTCTTTTTGGTAGCTGCA
Organism: Sorex araneus; assembly: GCF_027595985.1. Lineage (NCBI taxonomy): Eukaryota > Metazoa > Chordata > Mammalia > Eulipotyphla > Soricidae > Sorex > Sorex araneus. The sequence goes on from NC_073302.1 coordinate 346,814,461, forward strand.
AAATATTCTGTCTCTGTAGTATTTGTTATAGCACATGCATAGCACTTTTACTGTTGTTATTATTATTGGTATTCCATATTTATTTTCCAATCCAGGGTTTATAGGAAGTTAGAATTTTAGCTTCTGGCTTTCTTGGATTATTTACTGTTCTAAAAATTCTTATACAGATGACTTTGGTGTTTGTATCGATATAACTGAATAATGTGTATAAAGGACTGTTGCATGTAGATGATTATATATTACATTTTGATAGTAGTTCTCATGGACATTTGAAAAAATGCTTACATTTGCAGAATACTGTGCATGCTTCAAGCCATGTGCATTGAAGCTAATCTAAAATAATATCTAAATCTAAAAATCCAAAAATAATTTGGATGAAAAAATAATAAGTATGACTCTTACTGTAAATAGGAATCTTAACATTGAACATTATGTTTGTTGACTTTATTTAATCTATTATTTTCTTATTCATTTACTTTGCCCACTTTTATAATGTTGATTTTTATTAGTCTCTTAAGTATGTGTATATACTCCTTATGTATTCAAAAATAGATACAGGGGCTGGAGTGATAGCACAGCGGGTAGGGCATTTGCCTTGCACTCGGCTGACCCAGGTTCGATTTCCAGCATCCCATATGGTCCCCTGAGCACCACGAGGGGTAATTCCTGAGTGCAGAGCCAGGAGTGACCCCTGTGCATCTCCAGGTATGACCCAAAAAGCAAAAAAAAAAAAAAAAAATAGATACAATTCTGTTCTGTCTCAGTTATAATATGCTTTTCACCATTTTATCCTTCTGAGTTTGTTTACTGTGTGTTTTGAACTATCAAAGTGATTAAAATGATCTGGAACAAAGAGATAGACGAGCAGGTAGGGCACTTGCCTTGCATGCAGCCACCTGAGGTTCAATCCTCAGCATCCCACATTGTCCCCAACATCACCAGGCGTGATCCCTGAGTAGTGCTTGAGCATTGCCAGGTGTGGCCCAAAATCAGACAAACAAAAAATTAATCTTCTATTTTCTGCCATGCCTAAAAAATACATTTTTACCCAAGATCACAAAGTTACCTCTCCATTTTTTTTCCATTCTCTTTTTTTGTTTGTTTTGTTTCATACTCTTGGCCCTACGTTCAGGATCATTTCCAGTGGTCTCGGGGAGCCATATGGAGTGCCAGGATCAAACAGTGCCCTATCCTCTGTACTATCACTCTAGCCCCTCTTCTAATATTTTTACAGTTTTCTTTTATTGAAGTAACTTTCATTTTATTTTGGTATAAAGAAGTGTATGCACACCCACCTTTCCTTTCCTTTGGTCACCTCTAGTTCCTACTCCTCAGAACTGCATCCTAGGCTCAGGGATGTACCTCAGTAGCACTGCACTGGCCTGTGTATGTGGGGCCCTGGGTTCTGTGCCTGGCATTTTTATTTACATAAATCTTTATTTGCATTCATATGTCCACTGTTGCATATAATAAGTACAATGTGTGCTGCTTATAGTTTAGAAATATTTCATTGTAGCCATCTTTTCATGAAGTGTGAAAAAGAACTTCAAGGTGCTTCCCAGTATCTGATATGGCATTATATGTGCCATAAATCTTATAATTTCTTCATTAATTTCTGTTTTAACAGAGCCATTTTATATGATATTAATACACTATGAAAGATGCATTTGTATAAATTCATTACATGATGCTTACTAAACCTTCGTATCAGGGGCAGGATAGATAGTACAGGTGAATGGGATGCTTACCTTGCATGCTGCTGACTTGGATTTGATCCCTGGTATTCCATATGGTCCCCCAAGCCAGGAATAATTCCAATTGCAGAGCCAGAAGTAAGCCCTGGACACTGCCAGGTATGCCCCTCCAAATAAATACTATATAAATTTACATAAATCAAAAATTTACATAAATCACATAAATTTTATATGTAATATATAAATTTTATACAAATGCAAATTTATATAAATTATTTAAAGCATTTTTTATTTTCAATGTTTTTATTTGCAGTATTCTTTGTAGGAATACTTTTTTCACTATGGAGGAGGTGCAGTGGTTCTTGCCGTCTCTTGGAATGGGACTCAGGAGAGGGTGGGCACACTCCAGCTCTCCCTGTGCCCAGCAGAGTCATTCCTAGTGCTGCTTGGGGGCTTCATGCAGGTCCAGGGACTGACTCAGGGTCAGCACAAGTTGCACACTAACCCTATTTATTTTTGTTTTTTTCTCCCCCAATCCTCAACCCTATTACCTTTGCCTTTGCGTTTCTGTTCTCCATGGAGGAAGGCAAGGAAGGAGGGGGGAACAGGTGACAATCAATAAGAGACAGTTTTACCTAACAATATATAAATTGTTATTAAATATCAGAATGCAGCAACTTATTTTAATTGATTCCTGATCTATGAACAGCATAGTTATCCCTCATTTTTTTCTTAGTGCTTATCAAAATTCAAAAAACAAGGTTTTATTGATATTTAAATTATTATTATGGATTTGGGAGACTTGGGCCATACCCAGTGGTGCTCAGGGCTTACTCTCTTCTTAGAAATCATCCCTAGCTCCTGGCTCTGCACTCAGGAGTCATTCCTGGTGGTGCTCAGGGGAACTGTGGGGTGCGGAGGATCAAACCCAGGTTGGTATCATGCAAGGAAAATGCTCCAACCCTTTAAGAAGATTTTTTAAATCATCATTAAATTATTGGGCTTTCAGTTTGAATCAGTCCTGGCAGTTTATTTATATTAATAAAATTGTAGAGGAACAGTGATAATACAATGGGTAAAGAACTTGCCTTGCATGTGGCCAACACAGGTTTGATTCCCAGCATCCTATATGGTCCCCCAAGCCCACCAGGAGTGCTCCCAGAGCACCGCACCAGGAATCAGCCTTACACTGCCAGGTGTGGCCCCAAAACCAAACAAACCAAAAAAATCCTTTAGAAACTTTTTTCATCTTTTCTTATTTTCATTTTGTTTCTACAGAAAGAACGTCTTCTTTGAACAACTGTACAGTGGCCAAAAGAATTGGAAAAGGAAAAGATGCTACCGTCATCTTCGAGCATTTCCGGAAACCTGTCCATGCATTTGCTCAGGAAAACTGTTCCTGCAGTACACCCAGCTCTGAAATAAATCCTTCCAACTCCAATATTCCTAATTCCTTTGGAAACACCCAAAATAGAAACAGTTCTGTACTTGACACACATAATGGACGGATGGAATACAAATTAACAGACTGTAACGACACTTCTCAAGTACATACATATGATTCAGGAACTTCAGTTATTTCCAGTGATAATAAAGAAAGTGTTAATGGTGACTTCTTAAGTTTGACACATCTTAGAAATATTTTAAGGGGTCTTTCTACTGTCATACCTCTTCAGAGCAGTGTTGGTTCAAGTACAGTTACTACTTCAAAACTCATCAAAGACCCCAGGCTGATGAGGAGAGAGGAAAACCTGGGAAAACATAATGTTACAAATAGAAATGAAACTTTGCCATTTGAGAAGAGTTCCAACCTTGATAATTCGAAAATAAGTCTAGCATCCGTGCCATCTGATTCTGCCTCCTCAGCTGAGACCATGCCTAGTAATCATGATGTTTTTACTAATTGTTTGGATACCCCTTGCTTCAGATTTTCTTTTGACGCTTTGCAGTCGCAGGCTCAGGACATGTACTCTAAGAACCAGGATTCCACAGCTTTCAGTAAAATGACCATGACCTGTCAAGACAAAAATTCCTTTCCAATATGTTTGTCAAACATCTCTTCAGAAGTTGAAGACCAGAACCACAATAAGGAAAAAGCCCAGCGATCCCAGCAGAGAAGCAGCATTCCGTTCTTTGAAGAAGATAGTGACCCATGTAACGAATCAGTGAATACTTTTACACAAGGGAATGAGGATCCCATCTCTCAGGGATCACAGTTTCCTCATTTACAGACTGATCAGCAAGCATCTACAGTTTCTGCACTCCAAATGAAAGAAAGCACATGTGAGTACATGCAGAATAGTGGAGAGGTGAGGAACTTCATTAGCCCAGAAGATAATTTCAACCATGAAGAAAAACAAAATTTATGGAAAACGAAAATCAGTCCAGCAGATAATTACATTTTATTGCACCAAGGAAGTAAAGAAAATATGAGTCTTGATTCTTTGGGGGAAATTTGTGATCATGTATTAACTACTCAAAACTTGGAAATACCAAAATCATCTACATCTACTACAATGGATAATTATGAGGTAAATCATCTAGCATTGGAATTTCAAAATAATCTTTCTCCTGGAGTGGAGAGCATTTCACAAAAGGACCTTCATCACTCTTCATTATGTGAAGATGGCATTCATACAAGTTCTGCCATTTCTCAAAAACTAATGGAACTGAAATTGGGAAAACCAAATCAAAATTATGTTAGTATTATGAGTGATGCTCTTCAGGAAGCAAAAGACATTTACCAGGCCAACAAATTACCATTTGATAAATTTATTTCACTTCATGATGTTAAAAGAGCTCATGACAATTTGGATTATAACATAGCTAAAGAACATCTATGGATCCATAGGAAAAATGAAAACAAATCAGCCTCACTGGAGAATATCCAAAGGAGCTTCCAAGAGATTCCTCAACTGGACAGTAAAGATCAAGATCATACTCTCTTGTCTCATGCACAGTTGAGCAATAACATACACATGAATATTGATTTCAAAGAACAAAGAGATAAAGAAAAGCAAAATGAGGCTAAGACAGAAGAGGAAGCTTTGCCTTCAGAATACAACCGAGAGTGTGTATATGTAGCTGAGAAGCAGGGTTTTCTTACAAATACTAATTCCATCAACAGCAAAGATAAAAAGAGGGAGGATAAGAATTATAGCCATATAGAAACTCTGAATTCTGAAGAACCTTCTGCTACATTTAATTTGACATGGAAAAAAAAAGTATCAACAGAAATTACAGCTAGAGGGAGTGAACATATCATCTCTGCCATAAAGCAAAAAGATACTCAGAATGCTGAAAGGAATGCAGGACTTTTGTCTTCCATGTTGCCCAAAATCACTGGTTCTGTGGGACGTGTAGCCTCCAGTGCAGCAGTGCCCTGCACTGACACTACACTGCCAGCATCACGCACAAATCCCGAAGATCACGAAGGACACAAATTAAAAGCTTCTGGGAGTCCTGATTTGGATTTGTTCATAAAGCATAAGGCTTCTGATTTTAAACTGGATGTAGATAAAAATAAATTACAGAATGCACTTTGTCAGTCCATAAGTGACAGCGACCTAGTTTTTGACAATTTTGAACTGGAAAACGAGATTGAACTGGGATTAGAACAGTGTGATGATGAACTTCTTTTTCAACAAGATATTCCTAGCCATGGAAATGTGCCATGTGAAGACTTCAGGGCCTCATATAAGATTCTGAAGTCTCGTATTGATTGGAAATGCCTATTAGGAAGCAAAACTGAAGAGAGAGAGGTCTTGCAAAACTTCCCAAGAGAAGAGAACAGTGATCATTTTTACTGTGAGCAAAGTGATTGCTTTGATTCTTCTCCACAAAAAAATCAAGAAGAGACCTGCAACCCAATTTTACTTCCAGATTTGCAAGTTAAAATTGCTAATGTATTTTTGCCAGGATTTGGCCCTACTTTCAAGCCCCTTACTTTGAACGATAATTTTTGCAGATATGTAAGTGGAGCCATAAAACCAAAAATAAATGAGGAGGACAGGAAAGTTCTGGAACTTGACATTTATTCACCATTTTCTGGAGGAAATTCAGGTAATACATGTGAACAGGAATGCAGTAACATAAGATACGCATCTGAGCTAGTGAATAAATCTGAAATCTCACATTCTTTTGACTTTAATCATAAAACACATATGAATCACATGTCTGAACACCAAAATAATGTGCCTTGGGTCACTGAAGCTTCTGCTATCACAGCAATAAGTAACGAAGGCACGTGTTCCTCTACAAGGCCAAAAACTGACCATACTAGAAATAGAAAGGACTCAGATTCAGGACTTAGCAAAAGAAAGCTACATATATCTTCAGAGGACCAGAACATAACAGAAAAAGATCTGAGACATGAAATCTGTGGAAAGAGGAGGAAGCTAAATAGTCGCAATTCATTTGATTGTTTTTCGTCATTATCCCAAGGACGAATCAAAACCTTTTCACAGTCTGAAAAGCACATTAGGAGTGTCTTAGATATTCTAAATAGTGAAGTATCTTTATGCAAAAGCAAACGTCTTTCCAGAAAACTGGACAGGGCAGTTGTTCATCTCAAAAAAGCTCATAGAAGAGTTTATACATCTCTGCAGCTTATAGCTAAAGTGGGAGAAGCAAGAAAGAGCCCGTTGCCCAAATCATATGCAATAATATGTAATAACTTCTGGGAAAGCTGTGACCTTCTGGGTTATAATCCTATGTCTGAAAGACGATATTATTCCACTAAGCATTTTTTGTCGAAAAGAAAATTTGACAAACCAGGAGAGAGCAAAGCTTTAGGATTTGAAAATTATAAGTCATTAACTCATGTTTCAAAGAACAAGTCTTCCCAAACAAGGGAAGAGAGAATTAGGAAGTGCCTTTCTGGGAACACTGTGACCAGCAGCATCTCCAGAAATCATACCACTATTCATGTGAGAGGATTTTGTGATCAGGAGTATCCTGAATCACAGTTAACCGTATGTTCCACATCCCAGACTACAGCTCAGTCATCTTATAACTGTTGCAATCTGAGAACTTTAAGATCATCAGCATTTCAGTCCATTCCTGAAAAAAATGAGTCTTTGTTTTCTTCAGTCTGCCCAGATGAGAACCTAACTGAAAAAGGAAATCCACCTGATACTAAGTTCCTATCTAACTTTAGTAAAAATGAACACCTTAAGAACCATTTAGCACATGATCCTAAGGATGTAACCAAAGAAAACAGTTCTAAGGCAAGTGAAGTAATAAATAACTCAGAATCTTTAAGTTGCATGAAGGCAAGAACCATGTGTTTTAGCACAGACAAAGATTTTGATGCAATTCGCATAGCTCACACAAAGCTGAAAACCGATATGTTTATTTCAGTTTTAAAATCAAATATGGAGCACTTTTTAAATGTTGATATGTGCAAATCAGATAACCGTATTTTGACTGATTTTCAGAGAAATCTGAAAGTAAATTTTCCTATCAAAAAGTGTTCACATCCTGTTGAGAGCTCCAAACCAAACATCACTACAGGAAATTTTCTTATGGACACATTAAGTCTGACTCTGATGACAAGCAAAAAGCATAACAATATTCCTCAGTTGTTAACTCCTGCAGCTGTGACAGATAGTGATATAAAATCTTTGCAAACTTATTTGGATAAACAAGGGATTTTTGCAATTGATTCTTTTGCAGCATCCACCACTGTACCATCCTGTCAGCGAGGAGATGATAAAAAGGAGCTTCTGAAAACAAAACTCTCCCCCTTAAGTAATTGCATCTGTTTAGATTACAACAAAACAAATGTTACTGAGAATTCCAAGTTGGAGTGCCCCTTGGTAACTAAAGAAAGTAAAAGTTGTGGGGAAAATATAATTTCCAATGATAGATCCCTGTTCTTAAAAAATAATATAAAGGATCATGTTTCTAAAAACTCTATTGCAAAGGAAGACACTCAGGACATAAAAATGTGCAAATTTAAGCAAACAGAAGAAGCAAAAGACTCAGTTCACAAAAAAAGCATGGTGGGTCAAATCTCACCTGCTCAAATTGAGAACAAAGATCAAAAGAGAAACATCCTAGAAGAATTTTCCTCCACAAAAGAAAAAATAACTAAAAATAGCTTGATTGATTTTTCTCTGAGTACTAAAAAAATTTCTGATGCAGTCTCTTTGAATGGCACAGTTTCTAATCAGCTTAACCAAAGAGACAAAGTTGAGGAAATTAAAGTTAGCAATAACTCTAAGTCTGAATCTTCGCTGAATTCAGAAACAGCCTCCAATTCCAAACCAGATATTAAGGGACTGAATCATATGGCTGATTACCGTGCTGCCTCAGAAACCTCCAAAGTCACTGTTCCTCAGAAGAAAAATGTATCACACGTGAATGAATTAAAAGAAAAGCAGCCCTCAGCTGATTGCGCAACACTTATCAGTAATCTAACTCAAATTTTAAGGAGGGCAGATGAAGCGTCATCTTTGCAGATTCTACAGGAACAAACCAAGATTTGTCAAAACATTCTCCCTCCCTTTGTCGAAGCTTTTGAACGAGTGCAGGAATGTTCACTTGGGCAAGTACTGATTTCCAGAGAACTATTAGAACAAAAGCAGTGGAATAATTGCAAGCACAAATTGAAGCCATGTGCTGTTGACTCCTTGACAGAACTCCAAATGATGATGGAGACTATTCAATTCATTGAAAACAAAAAGAGGCTCTTACAAGGTGAACCAACATTCCGAAGTTTGCTTTGGTATGATGAGACATTGTACAGTGAGCTACTTGGCAGACCACGTGGATTTCAACAACAATCAAACTTCTATCCTGCTTTTCAAGGGAGGTTAAAATACAATGCATTCTGTGAGCTGCAAAACTACCATAACCAATTACTTGACTTGTTTGAAGAAACCAAAAGAGAAAACAAATCATACTACACACTATTAAAATACAAACGGCAGATTGATGAGTGTGAAGCAATAATGAAACATTGCTCTGATTGCTTTGACTTTTGTCTTTCTGTGCCATTTACCTGTTGCGTTAACTTTGGAGATGATTTAGGGGACTTAGAAACCTTACGAAAGAGTACCTTAAAGGTGATAAGTAGTTATAGAGAGGACTCTCCTAAAAATGATGCCTATCCAGAAAAACAAGACCATCTGTGGATTATCATAGAAATGGTCTCCTCAAAAATAAATTTTATTAAGAGCAATGAGGCAGAAGGCATTAAAGTATCTCTCTATGGTATGGAACATATCTTTTTTGATGCTGCAAAAAGCCTTGTTTGGAAGGAGAAGAAGAAAATTTTTAGCAAAATATATTCAGGAAAGAAAAAGAAGGAAATGCTACTTAAAATGAATCAAAATTCTTTTTCTAAATTGCAGAAGCTATATGATACACTGTCTAAAGATTTAAACAATGAGCAAATTTCCAATGGCCTTAAGAATACTCTGATTACTTCCAGAAAGCCAAATAATCTAATAAATGAAGCAGCAGTTAGTGCAGAAAATTATACACTTAACAGTTCTGTGCTTTCACACCTGGATATCTGTCATATTAGTGAAATAATTGACCAGGCTGAATTTGCAGACTTTAAAAAAATACAGGAACTTACTTTGAGATGTACTGAACAGTTAGACATTTTAAAGAAATATTTTCAGATGCAGCAAGAAGATAGCATAGATGATGTTTTTATCACCGAAGAAAATGTTCTAGATATGCTGAAAAATCAGAAACATGGAGCTGTCATTTTAAAACCTGAAGCTGTTGAAACTTACATTGAAATTGTTATGCTCTCAGAAACAGTTCACTTCCTTAAGAACTCAATGGCAAAGAAACAAGACAAACAGAGGTTTCGTGGTATGCTCTGGTTTGATTTGTCACTTGTTCCTGAGCTGATTGTCTGCCAAGAAAAAATGACAACTTTTTCATTTCTTAAAGAAAATGCAACAGAATGTCTTGAGAAAGTGATCGAGACAACTATTTCTGCACTTAATAAAGAACTGGATATTATTCTCAACTATAACAATGCTGTTAATTCCTCATACGCTCTTCGTTTGTACTCAAGAGAACTTGAAGAACTTGAAGAAATAAAAAAACTTCTAAAGAAGTCTCTGTATTCGGTTCCCACGTACATTAACTTTGTGCCGTATATTGCATCCATAAATTATGGGAGCACAATGACTGAGTTAGAATATAACTACAATCAGTTTTCTACACTGCTTAAAAATGTAAGGACTGCCCATAGGAAAGACTTGGGTAAAATGGCCCATATAACAAAGGTTATGAAAACTATTGAACATATGAAAATCATATGTGCTAAAAATGATACACTAACCATTTCTTTTATCCTATGCCAAATGATTCGTAACAGAAGAAAGACAATGCAACATACGAGAAAAGAAAAACCGTGCATTCCTATAAAACTTGGTAAGAATATTGACAAACCTAGCACTTGTATGATGGTTCCCTCTATTTCAGAATGCATTGTAAAAAACATTCCAAATTCTTCTAAAAAACGACCTCTCCCTGCCGACAAATGTGAAGACTCTTGGGAACCAGAGAGAAATGCTGCTGGTTCCAGTTTCAAAAAACAAAAGGTAACAAATGTTTTTTAAAAAAACTTTCTTTTTGAGTACAAATCTTTTTAAGTAAGCATGTAATTTGCAGACTTAACAAAAATTGATAATGCTTTCGTTATAATTGTGAGTCCAAGGAGATAAACCCAAATACTGGAGTGCACTTTGAATGAGGAGGCCTAGTTTTAGCCCAGCACCACATGAGAAATACCAAGAGTGACCCACAGCTAGGTGTGACTCCAAAACTAAAAGAAATATAAGTATATACTTAACCTTAAAAGTGAACTTAGGGGGGCTGAAGTGATAGTCCAACAGGTAGGGCGTTTGCCTTGCATGCGGCTGACCCAGCTTCGATTCCCAGCATCCCATGTGGTCCCCCGAGCACCTCCAGGAGTAATTCCTGAGTGCATGAGCCAGGAGTAACCCCTGTGTATCACCAGGTGTGACCCAAAAATAAAAAAAGTGTACTTAGTAGCACATTTTGGATTAAACAGTTAATATCAAATTCCCCAAATGCTTCTATGTGATACCTTACAGATACTTGTTTTTAAATTTTATAAAGTGTGACTTAGAATATTACATGTTACCACTTTTTACAAGAAAATCCAGTGGAATGAATGTGAGTAAGGGAGTATTGTACTTAGTAGCTTCTATGTAACAGAGCTCTATCCAATATAGTGAATATTAAAAGGTGGTTAGTGGAGTGTCTGTTCTTAACCATGATCATTCACATAGAGAAATAAGGCAGACACTTGCAGTTTTGTGCTGTAATGAATGGAACCCATGAGAAGTCCATGCTCTACCACTCAATGCATCCCTAACCCAGGACAGGTGTTTTTAAAGAGATGACCATGAGCCAGTAAAAACAAACTCAGTCATTCTTAAAACCAAGTGGTGAGAGGATGAGGTGTGGTGTGTGGTGCGGTGCAGTGATGAGTGACTCCAACATTAATGCCAAACACTGTCGTGAAGCTTGGTGCCTCAATAAAAAAAAAAAGATGAAAATGAAGGAGTTAAAAGAAGTCCTACAGAAGCACATCTTATTTAATGGTTTTTATATAGCAGTTGTAGTGTAATTTTAACCTTTCGTTCGTTTTGAAATCCTTATCATACAAGCATGTTTGTTCTATCTTTTAACTATGGAAACAAGTGTGGGAAGGTTAAATAACTTTTCTTAAGGCCACAGGGTAAACGAGAGCCTGCAGGTAGAGCCAGGTGGCAGAGCCCTGGGACCTGCTTAACGATCACCTTCACAGAAGCACAGTCTTCTCTCAAGGACTGTGCATGAATCTGGGTTTTTAGTGTGGGAGCAAATAGAAATGTGTGTACACAATGAGAAGGATTCTTTGTCATCTCATTTGAATTATAGTTAACTTAGTTCTAGAGATGAGGAATCTGAGCAAGCAATTTATAACATTTCCGAACACAACAAATTACAAGTCATGGACATCCATCGAAAGTAAAATGAGGGCCAGGGAGATTGCAGAGCAGGTGAGCCACTTGCTTTGTACGTGGCTGTCCTGGGTTCAATCCCCGGTATCCCATATAGTTCTCTGAGCACCCCAGGAGTGACCCTGAGTACCATTGGGTATGGCCCAGAAAACAAACATAAACAGAGTAAAATGAAGTGATGCTTTAGTGGTGCTGTTTGTATTCAGAAGGGAAAGCAGAAAAAGAAAACGAAAACAAAGATTGTTGTTAAAGATTTATGTATTAATTTCATAGAACCAGACTGAAGGGGAAAGTGAAAAAGCACAGTGTGCAGAGTACTCTGAGTGAAACTGCAGTGCCTACTTCCATCTCAAACACTACTTGAGAAATGAGTTCAAAGTTAAGTCAGGAACAGAAACTTTAACTTAGTGCAGTAAGTTCAGGGGTGGAAGAACACTGTGGAAGAACACAGCATGCCCTCCTTCGTGGAGAGCACCATGCTGAGTGAAATAAATCAGAAGGCGAAGGATAGACGTGGAATGACTGCACTCATTTGTGGGATATAAAATAACATGAGACCAACATCCAAGGACAGTAGACAATGGTCCACAGTTGGAAGCCTGCATCAAGGGTGAGGGGAGAGGGCAGCTGGGATAGAGAAGGGACCATTATGACAAGGAGACAGTGATGGTTTGAAGGGTTGGTTGTGGGTGGGAGATGTGTGCTGAAAGTGGATAAAGATGATGGCCTCTCAGTATATGTACTTCAGACCATAATGGGAGTGGGGACAGTGGCGGGGGGACACGGGGGATATTGGTGGGAAATGTACCCTGGTGGAGGGTTCAGTGTTGGAACATTGTATGACTGAAACCCAATCATGAAACCTTTGTAACTCTACCTCACAGTGATTCAATAAAAATAATGTCCTTCCAGGGGTATGACTCAATTAGAAGAACATGTGCTTGTATGTGTGCAAGAACTAGTTTCAGTTCCTGACACCACGTGACCCTTAGCAGTGCTCCTGCCAAAAAAAGGGGGGCAAATTAACAGAATGTCTAAAATATTGGCCTAACAAGTTTGAATTTTGTTTAGTGCTTATTGAAAGGTTAGTGTCCAATGAAAAAAATTTTTCTCAGTTATTGGAAGCATGGAGATTTTAAGTATGGTTAGATGTAGTCATTCAAGTTGTAGAAAAAGAGGAGGTGGAAATCCCACATTTGATGGTCACTGCATATAATGATGCTTAATGACTGGATTACTGAAAAGGGTACAAAAATAGTAGTCATCTAAAGGTACTCCAAGATTGGTTATGAAATATCAGGATAAAAACAATGTCAATTTTGGTCTTTTGTTTTTTCATTAATATGGCAAATTTGATACTTATTGGATTTTCCATAAATTGCTTTTTTAAGGGAACTATTAATGGTTTCTTAAGGGAATCATTAATATATTTTTAAACAGTACACATTAGATAACATTGGAACAAAAAATTGCAAATATCTGATATTAAAATAAAAAATATTTCCATCATTGTTTAAACCACTATCCTGTTTTCCTTTATCTTGCAAACATAGATTGACATGGAAGACATTCCAAAAATCAGCAGAGAAAAGACAACACTCGAACTTCCAAGGTAGGAGTTCCCACTGGTTCCCTCTGAAGAGAACTAAACAAAAAAATGAACACATACTAAGAAGCAAGAGTATTTTTTTTATTCTTCAATTGTTGAATTGTGCATGAAATATGAATAAGAGTAAACTAGGGAAAAAGAAAAGAAAATTATGCAACTTATTAAATGAGGCTTAAGGAATTTGAACTTCATTCCCTAAAGTATTCAAGACTTATGTCCTGTGAAGTCTATTTTTTCAGTGAATTTGAGTATACTCATAGTTGCACTTAGAAGAGTATTTTATGGAAAAAGTGAAATTCCTATTTAACAAGCGTTTTTTTATGAATTGATAGAAGCCCTTGAGAGGTTTGCTTGAAGGATGTAGAAGGGGGTCAGAGAGATCTGTACAATGTTAATTGTCTTGGAAACACCAGTCCTGGTTCGAATTCCACTTATGGCCTCCCAAGCACCACCAGAGGTCATTCCTGAGCACAGAACCAGGAGTGGCCCCTGGGCACTGCAGGCTATGCACCCACCCCCCAAACAACCCCCCCACAAGGATATAAAAGAATAAGCCGAGTGATTAGATTGACATTTTTTCATTTGTGAATTTCAAAAACCAGCCATATTTCAAAATTGGTTTAAGATCTATAAATTGCCAGCAGTTACTACTGATTTGGAACTTTGTCACAGACACATATACATGTGTATATCGGTGTCTTGCAAAAAGCCAGAACCACAAAACAGCAAAATGGTCTCAAAAAAAAAAAAAAAGACATTCTTTTAGCTGGATTATTTATGTGAAAAACTCACAAATTTAGGTATGATGTTTTGCTGACACAAAGTGGCATCACCAGATTTGTTGACATTTCATTCAAGTCAGGAAGATTATGAAGACACTAGTTCATTTTTTTTTTCACTATTTGGGTTACACATGTCGATGCACAGGGGTTACTCCTGGCTCTGCACTCAGGAATCACCCCTGGCAGTGCTCAGGGGACCATATGGCATGCTGGGAATTGAACCCAGGTGGGCCACATGCAAGGCAAATGCCCTACCTGCTGTGCTATTACTCCAGCCCCAATCTTTTTTTTCTTTTTATGAAGTAGAATAAAAAAGGACAAGAATTCCCCAGGGACTGGAGCAATGCTACAGCAGGTAGGGTCCTTGTCAACCTGAGTTCCATCCCTGGCATCCCAGGTCGTCCCCCACTCACGACCAGGAGTGATCCCTGAGTGCAAAGCCAGGAGTAACCCCTGAGCATTGCTGGATATGGTCCAAAAAACAAAACAAAATAAGATAAACATTCCGGAGTCCCTCCTCCCTCCTTTTTCTCTCTCCCTCCCTCCCTTTTCTCTCTCCCTTCCTCCCTCCTTCCTTCCTTCCTTCCTTCCTTCCTTCCTTCCTTCCTTCCTTCCTTCCTTCCTTTCCTCCTTCCTTCACTCCTACCCTCCCTCCTTTCTTTCTTCCTTCCTTCCTTCCTTCCTTCCTTCACTCCTACCCTCCCTCCTTTCTTCCTTCCTTCCTTTCCTCCTTCCTTCACTCCTACCCTCCCTCCCTCCTTCCTTCCTTCCTTCCTTCCTTCCTTCCTTCCTTCCTTCCTTCCTTCCTTCCTTCCTTCCTTTCCTCCTTCCTTCACTCCTACCCTCCCTCCTACCCTTCTTCCTTCCTTCCTTCCTTCCTTCCTTCCTTCCTTCCTTCCTTCCTTCCTTCCTTCCTCCCTTCCTTCCTCCCTCCTCTCCCTCCCTCCCTCCCTTCCTTCTTTCCTTCCTTCAAAAAAAAAAAAGAAGATAAACATTCCAAATCATTTCTTTCTTATTTGGCATTGCTTTTTTAATGAATTTCCCCCCCCTTTTTGCATGAAACTAGAGACTGAACTCAGGGCTCTGTGCCTTTGAGGCATATGTTCTGCAGCTGGACCACATTGTTAGCATCCCTTGCCTCTAAGGACCACATCGTTAGCATCCCTTGCCTCTAAGGACCACATTGTTAGCATCCCTTGCCTGTAAGGGGCATGTCTAGAGAGGAACCCGCCAGGTCGGGGCCAGAGACTCAGCCTACACGCAATGAATGTGCTCAGCGCATTGGTCCATTCCTCTGGCTCTAAATGCACTTGTGAGGAGGGGGTTGCACACCCAACTGTGCTCAGGTCTTCCGACTCTGTGCTGAGTCACTTCTAACCATGCCCAGGGGACCCTGTGGGGTGCCAGGGATCGAACTCAGGTCAGCTGAATTCAAGGCGGGCGCCCTATCTGCTGTACTATCTCTCTAGTCGTCAAATGCAATGTTTTATCTACTAAATCTGTAGAATACTTTTTTCTGGAATATGTGTCTTGAAAAGGTATATAGTGGCATAAAAATGAGTCATCTGTTTTATAACATAAGCCAGGGAACCAGGAACCAGGGAAATAAATCAAAGGCCTCATACACATCCTTTGTATGCTGAATGCCCAAATTCAATCCAAAATCCTGTCAGGAGCGACCCCTGAACATGGGTCATTCAGGAATATCCCAGAGCACCACCAATGTGGCTCAAAAAGTTCTGTAATTGGGTCTGGAACAACAGCACAGCGGGTAGGGCGTTTGCCTTGCACGCAGACTGACCCGGGTTCAATTCCCAGCATCCCATATGGTCCCCTGAGCACCTCTAGGAGTGATTCCTGAGTAATTGAGCCAGGAGTAACCCCTGTGCATCGCTGGGTGTGACCCAAAAAAACAAAAAAAAATTTCTCTAATTACCTTAGTTTTGGGCAGTCATAGCTGGCATTTGCTACTTAAAGAACTAAACTGTATCCTTAGCCAAAAAATTAATATTAATATGATTCATAGTGTGCCATCTTCATTGAATGATGTCCTCTAAGAGTGCATAATCGCCTGTACAGACAGCTGTCAGGTGTGAAGGCTGAGCCATTACCAAAAAAGAAAATGGGATAGTCAAAATTGTACTTTCTAAATACTATCCAAGTATGATCTGAGTTTGGATCATGACGTAGGTTACCCTGTAAGTGCTTTAGATGGAAGTTGGATCCAGTAAAATATCAGACTTTTTGAGGTCTGATTCCCCACTCTTTTTTTAATTTGAGTATTTTTTATTTGGAACAACCCCCAGTGTTTCTCAGGGGCTATTCACATCTCAGCATTCAGGGTTGTTCCTGTGGTGCCCAGGGAACCACGGTGCATGAGAAGTATGATGTACTCGGCACTGAGTGTGAGCTCTGCCCATTTTTGAGGTTGGACAGAAAAAATATTTTATTTTTTGATAATAGAATATCAAATTTGAGAAGAATAGGGGTGGGACACAGATTTCTAAGTAGAAAAGTGTGTCAATGGTTGGAGATAAATGATACTAAATAATTAAATCCTGTTAGTTTCCTCCATCAGGAAATGTCCAAAGTCTAATATTAAGACATCAGAAACATTTTTGAAATGTGTATATATTTTCCTTTATCAGGAAAAGGGACTAGATTCAAACCAAGGGAGTGAATTGAGAAAAATGTCTTTTGTTTATGTACTGTCAATAGAAAGGAAATTATATCCATGTTAAGAACTCTGTCCTGGGGCCAGCAAGATGAAGTACTCGCCTTACCCACTGCTGACCTAGGTTTGATTCCCAGAACCCCTGTGGTTTACAGATTCCCGCTAGTAGTGATCCCTGAGCACAGAGCCAAGATGAGGCTCTGAGCCAGGCTGGATGTGGCTCAAACCCTTCCCCGCCCAAAAGAACTCTCTTCTGCATACAGATTTCAGATGTGATACTAACATTTCATGACTGTATGTGTGTTTGTTATGCTTAGTAGGGCTGTAAGATCTCACCCCAGAAACAAGAATGAAGCCGGACCAAGCTCATCCAACAATCTGCGAAGAGATCTCATGTCACCCAAAGATGCTGAGACGCAGAGATCCCTGCCTAACTCACATTCACACATAGAAAGTGTAAGAGACAGTTGCCCGCCAAAGTCAGGGGACAACACAAACCTCACTAATGCTTCAGTTGGTGCTTCAGGAGGTTTGACTGGACAAGAGGGAGATCACATGAAGAAAACAGATGTGAATCTTGGGGCTGCTGGAATAGAAATTGCTAAGAAAGATCATGCCGCTTTCATAGTTTGTGACCAAAAGTGTGTAGATGGCACATTTCCTAAAGATCACGAGACAACTTCACGGAAAATTTCACAGAATTCTCCGGGTTCCGCAGAGAAACCCTCCCCTTCTGACACACAACCAGGAGCTGGCTCTCCACGTGTGCCTGCCCCATCAGTTCTCTCGAAGCCTGTTTTCCGTTTCGTGAGGGATCTCCATCCCAATTTTGAAATGGATGATGCTGTCTGTGAACTTCCAGATAGTGAAACAGTGGATTCATCTGCTAAAAACTCATCATGCACCCATTCTCCAGAGACTGTCTCTATCCAGAGCACAAATCCTGCTCTGCAGATAAACGAGACACAACAGAGAGAAACGGAACCAAAGGAGAAATACCCGGCAGATACATCGAATCCCCATGCTCAACCTCTCATAGCATCTGGGGGCAGGACACTGAATGGGAATCAAAATTCAGAACTTTCCAGGCCAGGGGCTAATGACAATTCCAAAGTCCTGACTCTGGATTCCCCCACACCTTGGAATGGCCCTCCACAGTCCTCACGTCCCCCCGCATATCATTCTTCTGAAAGCTCATTTGCAGGTTCCTACCCTTACTACACTTGGTGTGTTTATCATTACAGCAGCATCAGTGGCCATTCTGTTACCCACACCTACCAGGGGGTCGCATCCTATGATGTCCAGCCGTCTCCGGCGGTGCTGGACACTGTTGTGGGCATCCAGAGCACACGTGCTGACCTTTCGTATTCTCAGTACTTCACTTACATTCCCGGGGAGCCTCACGCAAATGACTTTGTGCCAGTGACTGGATATTTTCGATCACAGATGCCTGTTTACCATTTCCAGCAGCCAGCTCTCACACAGTATCATTTCCATCAGCCATTACAACAAGCTTCCTATTCCTACCTGCCTAATTCAGGGGCGCTTCCGGAAGTTCCTAGGGCTTATGGTGAGTGTCACAGCTTTCATGTTCACTTGGTTGAGTGTTTTCTTTGTACATTTATGAAAGTAGATTTGTAAGTGATGGTCCACGGAGGTTATTTTTGTTTATAGATGTGTATAATTAAGTATCAGGCAGAATTGAATCATGTTGTCAGGCACACCTCTAGTTATCAAAAAAAAATTTTTAATGGTAATGTTAAATCATAATGTATTTTAATAAAACCCAACCTAAGGAATGGTTGACTAAATTTTTAAACTATAACAAAGCCATTCCTTATGATACAGCCATTTTAAAGCATTTATACGAGCTCTTAGTAATAGTTTCTAAAACTGTATAGTTTGGGCCTGGAGCAGTACAGCAGGTAGGGCACTTGGATTGCCTGTGGCCAGCCCAGGTTCAGTCTTGGGCACCCTGTATGGTAAGTATAGCCATCAGTTAGCACTGAACACTGCTGGGTGTGGCCCCCCCAAAAAATTGTCATAAGTTTACCTATGCCAAAATTTTAAAAGCATACAAGTACTGAAATGAAATCCTTTAGAGAAATAATAGAGCTGTCAGGCACTTGCCTTGCATGTGGCCCACCCAGGTTCATTTCCCACCACCATACATGGTCCCCCTGGAGTGATTCCTGAGCACAGAACCAGGACTCAGTCCTGAGCACTGCCAGGTGTGCCCCCCCGGAGGAGGGGGAGAATGGGAGGAAATACATAAATGTTTAGAAGATGCCCTTGAGTGAAAATTATTTTAGATTCTAAAGTTTTCCTGATAATTTATACATTTTTTACTAAATGGAGAGGGGGGAAAGGGTAAAATGTTAGATGGACAAAATAACTTCATTTAGTAAAACCACCTTTTTCTTCGGACAGGGCTTCCCAGCCCTGTTCAGAGACTTGGGGACCACTCCCAGTGATACTCGGCCCACACGGATGGGCTGTGGGCCTACAGGTGTGGGCTAGACCCTTTTCCGTTCTCCTAGCTCTCAGAGAGAGTGCAGGGGTTAGGACTTTTCTAAAAACAGAATTTGAAGAAAAACTTCAAAGGAGGGAAAAGAGAAGAGTAAGGGTGGGTTGGAGCAAATGACTCTTTTCTTCATTTTGATTCCTTTGATGCTCTGCTATTTCTTCTGTAAAACTCCAGTAATAAAAGCACACCAAGGAGAGTAAATGTATCACAGCCATGAATTTAAGAAGATATTTTAGCCAGGAGTGATATCTGAGCATAGATCGAGGAGTAAGCCCTGAGTACACTGGTATTTTCCAAACCATCCCCCTGGGAAAAAAAAACTTTTCCCTCAATAGAAAATGATTTTTTTTTTGCATAGGGAATATTGCTTAGAAACCACCTGTTTTGCTTTGTTTTGTTTTGGGGCTGTACTACTTAGTGGTGCTTAGATTTTACTCCTGGCTCTGCACTCAGGGATCACGCCTGGCGGAGCCCTCTGGGCCATGTGGGATGCTGGGGATTGAAACCAGGTCAGCTGCTTGCAAGGCAAATGCCCTCCTCACTCCCCATGTATTATTGCTCAACATACCCAAGGCTGTTGTCTAACCATGGGATGCTTCCTACACTTATCCATTCTTCTCAAAATCTTTTCCGACTTTGGTCACATATATACAGACTCTTATAATGTGAACTTGCCAGTGTTTTATAGAATAACTGAATTTATGATGCTCTAAAAGGATAGCTCTGAGTCAATTATTTTTATTTTTACCTCCTTGGTTATGTTAAGCAGAAAAAAAAATCGTCTTGTTTTTATAGTCCCCCGAAGTAACTCAATTAGGAGGTAATAACCCCCTCCTGCGTGGCTGTGTTCATGAATATAGCAAGATGGGGAACTGTGGGGTCGCAAAGGAGCCTCCTAAAGATGTTGATCACTTGGCTCAGGGTGCTTGTATTCGGCTATTCCACAAATGGGACTAAGGGCTTAGTGCACCCTCGTGCCACTCAGATAAAAGATGCACTTTGCATCTTTTATTCTATTTACTTCTCACAAGATTCCCGGGAGAGGTGAGACTGTTTGTTCTTTACAGATTGAGAAAAAAAGAAAACAATTCTTTGAGAGCTTAAAATAACTTCTATAATGCCACAAACTTAGTGAAATGCAGATATGCAATTCAAACTGCTCTCCTAGGATCCAACACAGTGCAGTCTTTACTGTATACCATGAGTCTGCATAATTCACTTATGTCACTTATTTATGATTTTTTTTTCTTTCAGCTCCGTGGCAACAAGAGTCCTTTCGGCCAGGACATTGACAATTTTCTCCTGTCTTCTGAATAAAGGAAATTTAACAAATGCTTCCAAGTATTTTTTACTTCACTTTAAATTTTAAGACCATGTAAATGTAGGAAATACAAACATGCATGCCTTTACAGTGTTTAAAAGCAACAGTGTGTTGGAGAGGATGTGGGGGGAAAGGGACCCTTCTACACTGCTGGTGGGAATGCCGACTAGTTCAGCCCTTTTGGAAAACAATATGGATGATTCTCAAAAACCTAGAGGTTGAGCTCCCATTTGACCCAGCAATACCACTACTGGGAATATATCCCAGAGAAGCAAAAAAGTATAGTCGAAATGACATCTGTACTTATATGTTCATCGCAGCACTGTTTACAATAGCCAGAATCTGGAAAAAACCCAAGTGCCCTAGAACAGATGACTGGTTGAAGAAACTTTGGTACATCTATACAATGGAATACTATGCAGCTGTTAGAAAAGAGGTCATGAAGTTTGCATATAAGTGGATCAGCATGGAAAATATCATGTTAAGTGAAATGAGTCAGAAAGAGAGAGGCATAGAAAGATAGCACTCATCTGTGGAATATAGAATAATAGACTAGGAAACTAACACCCAAGAATAGTAGAAATAAGTACCAGGGGGTTGACTCCATGGCTTCGAGGCTGGTCTCTCATTCTGGGCAACTCAGAGAATGGAACACCAAGTAAAATGTGGTCGGAGGTCATGCAGGGGAAGGGTGATGCGTGCCTGTAGGCTAGAGACTGAACACAATGGCCACTCAACACCTTTATTGCAAACCACAACACCTAATCAGAGAACAAAAGGGAATACCCTGCCATAGTGGCAGTGTGGGGTGGGGGGAGATGGGACTGGGAAGGGTGGGAGGGATGCTGGGTTTACTGGTGGTAGAGAATGGGCACTGGTGAAGGGATGGGCTCTCGAAATCTGTATGGGGGAAACATGAGCACAAAAATGTATAAATCTGTAACTGCACCCTCACGGTGACTCACTAATTAAAGATAAATAAAATGTAAAAAAATAAATAAAAAATGAACCCTGTGTAAATTCAGGTACTAGAGTTAAAACTGGAAAATAAAAAAATTAAATAAAAGCAACAGTGTATCATCTGATGCAATAAATAGGACATCAATTTTGACATCAAAATACCATCATTATATCATGGGGTTGTTTTAGTAACAAGGACTGCTAGACTATTTTTACTACCCGTTTAACCATCAGAAATATTACTGTCACTGTCATCCCATTGCTTATCAATTTTCTCAAGCGGGCACCAGTAACATCTTTTTGAGACTTGTTTTTACTGTTTTGGGTATATCATATACACCACGGGTAGCTTGCCAGGCTCTGCCACTCAGTCGAGATACTCTTGATAGTTTGCCGCGCTCTGCAAGAGGGGCAGAGGAATTGAACTCGGGTCGCCCTACCACGGTGCTATTGCTCCAGCCCAGAAATATTACAATAGTTAGAAATTTAAACATTGATATCACAGTCATACGTTATATATTTTCTTTGATTTTAACAGAATTAAAGTAGATGTAACATTTAATGTTAAACAGTAGTATTATTTAAAACAAGATTTTTTTTGGTATTTTTGGTACATTGTTTATAGTAGTGTGCCATTTTGTTGAAATAGGTTTTTCATTTCAGGAGTGGTGATTAAACCATGATTACATCATTTGATATTTATTCATATGACAATTTTGTGTCTAACATGACAAATTTTTATAATTTTCATAATTTCTCATTTTTACTTGTAAGTTATATCTTAGTAGAGAATTTGGTTTGCATGTTTGCAGCACTTTTTAGGACAGTTTTTTAAATTATTATTGAAGCAGTTTAGGTTTATTATATGAAATCAAAATACATTTGACTAGTTTTCCTGTATGCACCTTTTTGATAACATTATTTCTTCTGAATTTGTATTTCGCAGTATAAATGCTTTGATCATTTTTTTCAGGAATATCTTCAGCTTGTGCCATTTGTGTAGCACTTCAGCAGTTTTTATAATGGGGTGCAAGTACAAGTTGCTTTGACTCTTTCTTGTGTTTGTTGGTCTTTTGCGTTTATTCACTTTTTAAGGATAGTAGGAATTGCTAACTGTCCCAAATACAGAATTTTAATCCTATAAGTATAGATTATATTTTCCTTTTTAACACTCTACAAAAATGACAATCACTGTAATTGTCACTGTAGAGTCCCAGGTGTATGTATGTTTAGGAGGTGTTGGACAGCCTCTCTGCCAGTCTTTTCCATTCTCCTAAGGATGCCAGTCAGAAGGTGCCTCCTGCTGGCTGGCACCGCTGAGTCCCAAGAGGTGACAAGATTTGCTTTGGTTAAGCCTTAAAAAGTAGCAAAGCTTTCAGTATTTTTGCAAAACTTATGTCAGCAAACTTTTTATGCTACCTAGCATAGAAAATCAAAGAGTCAAATTTATTGTGATTTTCCAATTTAGAAAGCCCACGGAACTCTTGGGGTAACCCATGGTATTCACAAATAGGATGGAATTCAGGGTACTTAGAGTTCTTCTCTGATAAACAGATACCTTTGTCTTCGTTGGGCTGACCTATAGCCCACCTCCTCATGTAAGTCTTTTAAGAAGAGAAAGTCTGTAAAAGAACTGCAACTGGAAGAAATGAGGAACCTGAAGATTTTAGAACCAAAAGCAACATCGAAATAGACAACGTTTTTTTTGTCCTAGGAGTTGTCTTACTTGCAAGTAGTCTGCAAAGATCAGAGCTGCTGGGCCAGAGTTAGAGTCAGGCTATAGGATACTTAGCTTGCACACAGCTGACCTAGCATCACATATGGGTGTCTGAGCACAGCGCTAGGAGTAAGCGCTGAGCTTTACATAACCGTGAGTGTGGCCCAAAATAAAAAAAAAAAAAAAATTACTAACATAACAGACATGAAAACAATATATACTATTATTTGAAAAATGACTTTTCCCATGACATTTCATACACATTTGTTATGAAAAGATGTAACAGGTTTGCCCTTTAAAATGTTTTATATCATTGAAAATGATGGCAGTTACCAAATGGATTTTGGATTATCCTAAATATAAGGATTCTTGAATGATGGCAGGATAAACAGAAAAAAAAATCATGCATACTAAAGGTAGAGCATGTCTGATATCTTGCTCTTGCCTTTTACAAATTGTGAGTACTTGATGAAGTTTTCTAACTTCTTTGATGAACCTTTATAATTAATATTTTAAGGGGTCATAAAATTAATAAGCATATGTTTATATGTCCTTAGTGTTTATATTCCTTTAGCATATTATGAGATACACAATGTATTGAATAAAAGGAAGTTTATTTAACATGTAAAAAAAAAAAATGAAGTCTTAACTTACTCGTTTTCTATGTTGTCAGTGAGAACAATCTTTAACAAAATAATTCCAAATAAATTGAAATAAATTCATTTTCAAATTTTGAAAAAAAAAATAAAAAATAAAATGTTTTATATCAAACAATAGTTATATTAGCTATAGTTATATAGTTAAATTGTATAAATAGTTAAATTTTCTAATATGTAATTTTAAGCAGCTTTCAGATTCTGTAAATATTGTCTCGATATTTTTTCAAGAGTTTAATTTTTTTTTTTTAAAGTGAAGCCATGGGAGGGAGAGATAGCACAGCAAGTAAAGCCTTGTTTGTGATCAGCCTGAGTTCAGTTCCTGGTACCACCAGGTACCACCAGGAGTGGTCCCTGAATACAAGAAAACAAATTGAAGCTTTGAATATTTAGATATTCTGTTTCTTTCTTTGCAAGGGTTGGGGAAGTATCAGCGGCAATTCTCAGGGGTTACTCCTGGCTTTGCAGGTGGAAATTACACAGGTGTCAGTACTCAGGGGGCCGAAGGAGTGCTGGGGGGTAGAAAACTGGCCAAGGGCGCTAGGCAAATGCCCCACCTCTGACTCAGCCCCTCTGCTACATTTTTAAACCTAGACTTTGAAACAAAATATGGAGGAAGTATTTTCCTTCCTCTTTCCTGGCAATAAGTTTAAGTTTTGGTTCTGAAATGAAAAGGTCTTAAAAACGTACCCAACATTATAAACAAAAGGGGCTGGAGCAGTAGCACAACGGGTAGGGCGTTTGCCTTGCACGAGGCTGGCGGGGGTTTGATTCCCAGCATCCCATATGGTCCCCTGAGCACCGCCAGGAATAATTCCTGAGTGCAGAGCCAGGAGTAATCACTGTATCACCGGGTGTGACCCAAAAAGAAAAAAAAAAAATTATCTGTAAGTAGCATTATTTTGGAACTTGAAAAACTGATTAAACTGAATTCCTTTCAGTTTCAGGTTTTGATGACTTTCTTTTCCTTCTGGGTTTCTTCACCTGTGAGCTTATATTTGGGCTTGGCTTACATGTTTTCACTACATGACCTCATTAGATGACTAAAATTTGAAGCTCTTTCCATCACAATTGCCTTTGCCTTCCTCTCCTTTCTCCCTCTCCTCCTTTTCTTAAAAAATCTAGTCCTGGAGCTGGAGCGATAGCACAGCGCATAGGGCATTTGCCTTGCACGCGGCCGACCCAGGTTCGATTCCCAGAATCCCATATGGTCCACTGAGCACTGCCTGGAGTGTTTCCTGAGTGCAGAGCCAAGTGTGACTCAAAAAGAAAAAAAAAAAAACAGTCCTACCTGGAGTTTCATAGGATGAGATCATTCAAGAGACACAAGCAATAAATAGAGTAATCTCACAACAATAAGGAAGTGCCCAGAGAGCTGCAAACATCACAGGGGTTTGAAGTACTTGTCTTGAGTGTGGCCCACCCTTATTCCCTCCCCAGCACCACGTAGGGTCCCCCGGACCACCACCAGGTGTGGCCAAAAGCAAATAAAAGTGACATATGAGGGGCCAGGAGTTGGTCCGGCAATTACACACCCAACCCACGTTCCCTTGCCAGCACTGCACAGTGTCTGGAGTCCTGCCTCAAGCTCCTTGCACACTGCAGGAGGTTCTGCGGAACCTCACACCATTGGGGCACCTGAGCAGCCGTGTACCCTTAGCCTTAGCACAATCACCAATCTCGACTACTGCTTGAGAAGCCTCCCCCGAAAAAAAAAAACATTTTTTTAAGTTGAATTACCGTGAGATAGTTACAAGCTTTCATGTTTGAATTACAATCACACAATGGTCAAACACCCATCCCTCCACCAGTGCACATTCCCTGTCCCCAGTATCCCCCCCTTTCCTACCCTCCCCCTGCCTCTACGGCAGACAATATTCCCCATACTCTCTCTACTTTTGGGCATTATGGTTTGCATTACAGATACTGAGAGGCTATCACGTTTGGTCCTTTACTTTCAGCACACATCTCCCATCCCGACCGATCCCTCCAACCATCATTGTCTTAGTGATCCCTTCTCTATCCCAGCTGCCTTCTCCCCCAGCTTGTGAGGCAGGCTTCCAACTATGGGACAATATTCCTGGCCCAGTGTCTACTGCCCTTGGGTGTCAGTCTCATGCTAAGTGAAATGAGTCAAAAAAAAAAAAACTTCATAAAGTAATAGAGAATGACTGGAAGTCATTTCTGCCTGGAATGACTTTTAAGGAAGTAATTTAGCTAACTTTCACTCTGATTCTTCTTCGTTTGTTTTTTGAGCCATTTCCAGCAGTGCTCAGGGAATGCCCCTGACGTGGCTCGGGGAACCGTATGGAGTGCTGGGTGTGGAACCCAGGTTGGCTGAGTGCAGAGCCACCCTGCCCACTGTACTATGGCTCCGGCCCATCACGTTGTTGTATTCAGTCATGCCATGGTCTTCCTTGTGGTATGGTTGGAGCCACAGCGGATACAGCTTTTGCCTTACCCTCAACCAACCCATGTTCGATTCCTCCATCTCTCTCAGAGAGCCCGGCAAGCTACTGAGAGTATCCCGCCCACACAGCAGAGCCTGGCAAGCTGCCCGTGGCATATTCAATATGCCAGAAACAGTAACAAGTCTCACAGTGGAGACCTTACTGGTGCCCGCTCAAGCAAATCCATGAACAATGGGACAGCAGTGCTACAGTGCTCCCACAGTTTTCCATTAGCTTACATCATGGAATAGAACCACTAACCCTTGCCGTGAGGCCCTGCATTCAATAGCCTGCACCGCCCCCTACAACTATTTTACATTTTCAGGCACCTTTGTGAATGTCACCTAATAGTTTCCGGAATTGTTGATTTGAAAAGAATAGAAGCTCTTTACTCAATTTTGAGTTCATCCTTTATAAATTCTAGACACCGTGATACATAATCCCTTCTGTTAAAATTCTAGTATAGAATGTGCAAAAAGCACAAACTACAAATAGTTAGCTAGTTCCTCATGCTTGGCTAAGAAACAGTTACTGTGTACAAATAATTCTAAGCCTTCAGCTAAGATTTTTTTTTTGTCTTTATTGCCATTTATAACCAAGCTTTCCATTAAGAGGTGAGTGTATTTTGCATAGTGGGAGTTATGCTAAATCATGTAACTAATGACTCCTAATCTGCTGATTCCAAGCCAGGGAATTGTGAAGTCATGTCATTGGACTGGAGAGATAGCGCAGTGGGTAAGGCATTTGCCTTGCACGCGGCTGACCCGGGTTCGATTCCTCCATCCCTCTCGAAGAGCCCAGCAAGCTACTGAGAGTATCCCACCCACATGCCAGAGCCTGGCAAACTACCCATGGTGTATTAGATATGCCAAAAACAGTAACAACAAGTCTCACAATGGAGACGTTACTGGTGCCTGCTCGAGCAAATCGATGAACAACGGGATGACAGTGCTATAGTGCTACAGTCTGAACATTAATGAAAACACCCCTTTGCTCAAAACTGACTCGCTGTCCCACTGTAGATCCTTATTCTAAAGCTTACTCTGTTCTGCTCCAAACCCCTCGACAGGCAGGTGTCTACCTATCTTTCTCCCTTACTTTCAAAACTATCCCAGGCCCTTTGTTCCTGTCACAGTTTCTCCTTTACTTTCCTTCCATTCACTTACACAAGGTAATGTTTCATATCACTGTCACTGTCATGTTTCATATATGCCTCCTATTAAAAATAGACACACTGGACTGGAAAGATGGTGGAGGGGCAAGGTACTTGCCTTGCACGTGGCCACGCCTGATTTCGTCCTAGCACTGAGTGTGGTCCTGGAGCAGAGTGGGAAGAAGCCTCAATACTGCAGGGTGTGACCCCAAACACAAAATGACACAGAACCAAAAAAAAAAATCACTGATGTCCTCCTTTATGCTCTCTGGATTCTTCTATTTGGAGGGATGGGGAATGGCACTCCAGCAGGATCCTGGTGCTATTCCCATTAGCCACTGATGGTTTAAACCTAGGAGAGCTGGGGTCACACCTGACTGTGGCCAGGAAACTCTGACCCTAGAGAGCAAATCCTGCCCTGGCTCGTGGGAGACACGCGCTCTGGCCCTTGGAGTTCCCCCAGACCTGCTTTCTGGATTCTTCATCCCGAAATTTAGAGTGCTAAAAATGCTTCCCCAAGGGTGTTGCACCAGCAAAATAGAGAAAACTAAATGTTGGTATACAACATCCCATAATCTCAGGCCTAGCTAGGCTTGGATGTAAATGTGTTTTCTGTTACTGTTACTTTAACTGACTATACTTCCGGGTGTGTAACTGACTTTGATACTGTTTCCGTTGACTAAGTTAATTTGCATATTCTGCCTATGTGGCTGAATATCATTGGTTAGTCCATCAACCTACTAAATAAAAGGGGGTTGAACAGGCTGCCCACCGGCAGGCCACAATACAAAAACTTCCGGAGACAGTCATGTGATCCTCCCCCAAAATGTTTATTTCTTCTGCCCGTGAAATGCCTCGGACTGTCAAATAAAACTGCAACATTGTTGCAACATATGGCGCCCAATGCTGGGCTCGAAGAGAAAGGCTCGGTATGGAAAAAATAGAGAAAGGGGAGAGATAAAGAAAGGGAATTAGAAAGATAGAAAGGAAAGAAGAAGAAAAAGGGAACAAAGAAACATAGAAAGGAGGAAGAAGAAAAAAAGAAAGGGAATAAAGAAATATAGATAGAAAGAAGAAAAAGGGAAGAAAAGGAGAAAGGGACAAAGAAGAAATACAAAGGAAATAAGAAAAAGAGAATAGAAAGGGGATAAAGAAATAGAGATAGAAAGGAAGGAAAGAAGAAAAAGAGAAAGGGAATAAAAAATATAGAGAGAAAGAAAGAAGAAACAGAGAAAGGGAGAAAGAAATATAGATAGAAATAAAGGAAGTAGGCTGCCGAGATGTGATCCCAGGGGCCACACGCGTGTGTGGCCCCTCCGCAGCTGCACGAGTGTGAATCCAGACCCAGCTAAACCACTTTCGACATGGGCAGCTACTTGCAGAATGTCTCCAGCCTGAGAACTAAGCCAGGACCCCATGCCCGCCCAGGAGAGGAAAGGTATTTCTCTCTCTCGCCTGTCCCTTCCCGGGGATGAAGGGCATGGGGACCGCCATATTATGACGACCACAGATGGGGTTTACAAGATTGCAATGATCCAACATCCAGAAGAAATCTCCCTGGACTTAGTTGTTAAAGTACAGAAATCCAAAACCGCGACCTCGTTTCTTTTCACAACAGGTCTGACTCTAGTGGGGTGCTCCTAACAATAATGGTGAGGTTAGTGTTGAAATATTGAATGTAACCAAAGTAAATAGAAAGTAAAGTGAAATTTATCAGTTACAAGGCGGGGTAGGGGGGTGCGGGGGTGGGTGGGATGGGATGTACTGTGGGTTTTTTTTTTTTGGTGGTGGGATATGGGCACTGGTGAAGGGATGATTGTTTCAGCATTGTATGACTAAGACTTAAGCCTGAAAGCATTGTGATTTTCCACATGGTGATTCAATAAAATAAAATTCTTATTAAAAAAAGAAATAAAGGAAGTAAAGAGATAGGAAGGAAGAAAAGAGAAAGAGAGGAAGAAGAAATAACGAAAGAAAGAGAAAGAAAGAAAGAAAGAAAGAAAGAAAGAAAGAAAGAAAGAAAGAAAGAAAGAAAGAAAGAAAGAAAGAGAGAGAGAGAGAAAGGGAGAAAGAGAGAAAGGGAGAAAGAAGAAATATAGAAAGAAAAAGGAAAGAAAGAAAGAAAAGAAAGAAAGAGAGAAAGAGAAAAAGAAAGAAAGAAAGAAAGAAAGAGAGAGAGAGAGAAAGAAAAGAAAGAAAGAAAGAAAGAAAGAAAGAAAGAAAGAAAGAAAGAAAGAAAGAAAGGAAGGAAGAAAGAAAGGAAGAAGAAAAAGAACGGGAGAAAGAAGAAATAGATAATGAAGGAAGAAGAAAAAGAAAGGGAGAAAGAAGAAATATAGATAGGAAGAAAGGAAGGAAGTAAATAAATAGGAAGAAGAAAAAGAGAAAGAAAGGGACAGAAAAGAAATATAGATAAGGAAGAAAAAAGAAAAAGAAAGAAAGGGAGAAAGAAGAAATATAGATAAGGAGGGAAGAAGAAAGAAAAGAAATATAGATAAGGAGATAAGGAAGAAGAAAAAGAGAAAGAAAGATAGGCAGGAAGAAAGAAAGGGAAAAGAAGAAAAGGAGAAAGAAAGGGAGAAAAGAAATAAAGAAGAAATAAAGGAAGAAAAAGGGGCAATGGGCAATTCTTTTAGTTCTCAGCAGGATGCCTATGTTGACACTTTGAACTCTAATAAAAGCAGCTGGTCTGCCTTTAAAGAAACATAAAGCTATGCCTCCTTGAGAGGGTAAAAAAGTATTGTCATTGGTTTAAGCCAAAAAATACAGAACAATTCAGTCTAGATTTATGGATAAAAACAGGGAGAGAACTGTGTTATGCACAGAAAAATGGACATTTGATCCCAGCAAAGGAATGGAGGGCGTACAATTGCATTGTTGCTGCCCTGAATTTTTCACAGTTTGACTTTTGAGTATGAGGAGCCTTCTCTCTCATCTTCTCATACGGCTCTCTCCACTAATTCATCAACTCTTTCGTCTTCTCATACGACTCTCTCCACTAATTCATCAAATTCTAAGGCAACTTACAGGAAACAGCTATGCTAGAGGAGAAGAGTGGGGAAGAATCTTTGATATTGCCAAAATTTTGTGCTAAGCCAACAGCATCTGTCTTGTCTGGTGAATCATATCACCTGCCCAGTCTGAGTCTGACAGCGTCAAGTCAGACACAGAGATTTCCGTTTCAAAAGAGGTTGTAAGCGCCCAAGAATTGAGAAAAGTTCATGAAAAATTAGATAAATTAATTAGACAAATGAAGTACTTTGAGATGCACCTCCCTTCTGAAAGAAGGATAATGCCTGATATACAGGGTATCTCTGATCCTGACCCTTTGGCAGTTCCTTCCCCTCAATTATATAAGAATAGGGAAGAGGAATCTCTGTGTTGCCATTTTAAGCTTACTCCTGAGTTGCATTCTCTGATGCAAAAATCTGAAGCTCCTTTATATAAAGCAAAATTGAGTCAACAGTCTGCTCAGTTTATGGCTTTTCCAGTTGTTTGTAATCCTGAAATACAAAGAAAAAGACAGGCAGGGAATATGAGCCTGTTCCTTTTAAGTTTCTTTCCTCGCTTAAGCAAGCTGTGACTACCTATGATGTTACTTTTAACCACGTGCTAGCCCTTCTCGAAAATTTTGCAGAAGCTAATACTCTAATTCCTCTTGATTGGCACACTCTTGCAAAGGCAGTGTTAAAAAATTCTCAATATATACAATTTAAATTTTGATGGAGAGAAGAGGCTGAGAAATTTGCTAGAATTAAAACACCGAAACAAGTTAACACTGTCAATCAGATTTTAGGCACTGGCAAGTGGGCTTTAGCAGAACAAGTCCGTTTAGAGGCAAACATTTTAGAAGCTGTCAATAAGACCTGTCTAAAGGCATGGCATTATCTCGAGACCTCTGCAAAACGTACTATGTCATTCACAAAAATCTTTCAGGAAGCAAATGAACTTTACACAGATTTTATTGCCAGACTCCAAGACTCTCTTGAAAAGGCTATACCTGATGAAGGCCTTCGTGAAATGCTTATGCTAACTTTAGCGGTGGAAAATGCTACAGCAGATTGCCAAAAGGCAATTCAAACTGCTAAGCTAATAGGAAAAAACTCCCTGGATAATTTTATTAAAGTATGTAGGGAAGTGGGAACACCAACCCATCAGGCGCAAATAATAGCCGCTGATACTCCAGTTTTACAGGGTTTGTTTCTGACTCCGAATAAAATTTATAAAATTCTAATATTTATGTCCCCTTTCCAAAAGGAACAGCAGGATTGATCCAACAGAGAAGTAGTATGACTCTGTGAGGTGTTAATATAAAAGTGGGACTCATTGACAGTGATTTTTGTAAATGAAATCTCAATTATAGTCACTGTCCAAGCGGACATCAGAATATTAAAAGGGGAACTTACTCAACTGCTTTTGCTTCCGTGTATGCTAGGAAAAAATGCAGGCATGAAAGGAAAGGGTGATTTTGGAAGCACTAATGCAGAAATATTTTGGGCAAAAAAGATTACTGATGATAAGCCTACTTTGGTTATGACCTTTGAGGATGGGACAAAACTGGAGGGTGTGTTAGATTCAGGTGCTGATGTTACTGTTGTCGCCTCCCATCATTGGCCTAAAGTTTGGCAAAAGCGTTGTGTGGACGTTACTTTTTCTGGTATGGGTGTGGTCACTGATGTTCAACAGTGTGTGCAACCTCTTCGTTGTAGTGATCCTGATGGAGACACGGCACTCATACAGCCGTATATTGCTCCAATACCTATCACCCTATGGGGACGAGATTTATTGAAAAAACTTGGTGTGAAATATATTAAAGAAAAAGAGGTGTCTCAGCAATCGCCTTTTTAATTTGGGCCGCTGCTTGAAGAACAACTCTCCCAATAGTCTGGAAAAAGGTCCAGCCTGTTTGGGTTGAGCAGTGGCCCTTAACAAAAGAAAAACTTAAGGCTTTAAATGAATTAGTTACAGAACAGTTTGAATTGGGACATATTGTTTTCAGCTCTAGTCCCTGGAATTCACCAGTATTTATTATCAAGAAAAAGACTGGTAAATGGCAAATGTTAAGTGATCTAAGAAAAGTTAATGACTGCATGGGACCAATGGGCCCTTTGCAAATGGGCCTACCTAATTTAGCTTTTATTCCAAAGCAGTGGAATATTATTATAATTGATCTAAAGGATTGCAATTTGCCTTTACTGTGCCTTCCTTAAATAGTGAAACTCCTGCTAGAAGATATCACTGGACTGTTTTGCCTCAAGGGATGATGAATAGTCCCATGATGTGTCAATATTTTGTTAATCAACCTTTGGGTATAATTAGGGCACAGTACCCTGACATCAAAATTATTCACTACATGGATGATATTCTTATCACTGCTCCACCTCATATAAATTTGCAAAAGGTTTATGAAGCTGTAACTTATGAACTAGAGTCATGGGGTTTAAAAATTGTACATGACAAAATTCAACATCAGGTTCCTTGGGAATTTTTGGAACAAATAATATGGAAGAGTAGAATTACACCTCAAAAGGTCCAAATTCGGAGAGATAAATTAAGAACTTTAAATGACTTCCAAAAATTATTAGGAAATATAAATTGGCTATGGCCTTCTTTGGGTATTCCCTACTATGGCTATGCCCTACAAAATTTGTTTCAAACATTGGAGGGTGATCCCTCTTTAAATAGTCCAAGGCAATTTAGCCCGGCAGCTGAAAAGGAATTAGAAATAATTGAGGAAATTGTTAATAAGGCTCAGCTGGATAGAGTTGACTCTTCAGAAAGTTTAAATCTGATAGTGTTGCGTACTTCACATTCTTCTACTGGGATTTTGGTACAAGGAACTAATATTGTGGAATGGAGTTTTTTACGTAACAAGTCTAGTAAAACATTGGTTACTTATGTAAATAAAATATCTCAAATAATTTTCAAAGGAAGAAGAAGAACTAGGGAGCGATCCTACTGAAATTATTGTACTAGTGAGCAAATTCAAGAGCTATAGCAAATTGATGAAGATTGGCAAATTGCTTGCACTAATTATCTGGTAAAAATTCATAACAACTTTCCAAAGCAAAAGATATTTCAATTTCTTAAATTTACTAATTGGATTTGGCCTAACATTATAAAGGCTGAACCTATTGATTCTGCTGTTACATTCTTCACAGATGCTAGTAAAGAAGGAAAGGGTGCTTATACTGATATGAAAAATGACAAGGTTTTACAAACTCCATATAAATCAGTTCAGAAGAATGAATTGTCTACAATTATTTCTCTTTCACAAAATTATTCTGAACCAGTAGATATTGTAACGGACTCTCAGTATGCATCTTGGATTTCTTGAATTTTCTGAATTGCACTGATGAAATGACATTGGCGAAAAAACACTAGGAAATTCAGAATAGTTCAGAAGAAATAAATTCTAATAGAATTAAAAATGATTTAGATAAAATTAATCAGAGATGTAAGGTCCTTTACAGGGACTCAGTCTCTGGGAGTTGGATGCCAAGCCAGGTGGAAAAGTAGGGACGAAGTTTTGCTTTTATTTCAGCAGACAGAAACCACTTTTGGTGTCCTACAAAAAGACTAAAGCTTCTCAGTGAATAATGGATAGCAAATGAAAAAACTGCTCTATGGGTTCCTTTTTTATGGATTTTTTCCGGCTTTGTAAAAACAGAAGCGCTTCTTTTCTTTTTGGATCCAATTCCACAAGCAGGAGACAGGCTAGTTGGAATGAGAAATGGGATGATCCCAATCGGCCGACAGGGAAATTTTTACACTGGGGACCGCCCTTCCTTTCTCTGTCCATCAGTTTTTCTTCCCTAGTTCTTGGAGGGTCAGATCGATCGATCAGGTATATATGAATGCACATGCATGTGATTTTGTTGTCTTTCTGTATATCTG
Source organism: Sorex araneus (assembly GCF_027595985.1). Taxonomy (NCBI): domain Eukaryota; kingdom Metazoa; phylum Chordata; class Mammalia; order Eulipotyphla; family Soricidae; genus Sorex; species Sorex araneus. The sequence continues at coordinate 346,848,905 of NC_073302.1, forward strand.
TCTATGTTAAGTGTTTAAATATTGAAGTCAGATTGAATCAGAAGTGGCAATCCTACTCCAAAAAATTTTAAAAGTTTGAGTGTTTTTTGGAGCTTACTAAGAGTTGTAAAATTAGAGCATGAAGCCAAGGTGAAAACTGCTAAAGATTGATACAAAAGGTTCATGAAAGTATAAGAACTATTAAATGAGCTTTTAAAAAACTTGAAATAATTGTATATAAAAATAGGTTCAAAAGGTACTGGTTTAGTTCAAAACATAAGTTTTAAGAGATAACAGGTTTATTATATAAGACTGGATGATATTCCATGCATATTTTATCGGGACTACTATGAAGTTTGAGAAGGAGGAAGTTTCTAATTTTACTTATGGATGCCGGTGATTCTTCTTTGTCCATGAGAGAAGAATCTGATAACGAGAGTGCTTCGGCAGTTACTGATTGTGGAAAAACCTGAACTGTGAAGTTCATCCAGAAATGGCATGAAAGTGTTGTTTTTGTTTAGAGACTAATTGGTCTTCATTGACAAATGTCTCTGAACCAGGACTGGAACTGAAATATTGCCTAATGTGTGTAAACTCTGTATATGTAAACTCTGTATTGTAAAATAAAAACCAATTTCTGTAAAATAAGCTTAGATTTTAAGATTTTCTTGAGGTATTACTGGAAAGATTTGTGAAAATGTATTGTTTCTTACTGGTCATTTTAAAGAAAAAAGGGGGAAATGTTGGTATACAACATCCCATAATCTAGATGTAGATAATCTAGATAGGCTTGGATGTAAACGTCGTTTTCTGTTACTGTTACTGTTACTTTAACTGACTATATTTCCAGGTGTGTAACTGACTTTGATACTGTTTCCATTGACTAAGTTAATTTGCATATTCTGCCTTTGTGGCTGAATATCATTGGTTAGTCCATCAACCTACTTAATAAAAGGGGGTTGAACAGGCTGCCCACCGGCAGGCCACAGCACAAAAACCTCCAGAAACAGTCATGTGATCCTCCCCAAAAATGTATATTTCTTCTGCCTGTGAAATGCCTCAGACTGTCAAGTAAAACTGCAACATTGTTGCAACATTAAAGAACCAGATGTTCTCCTCAATGGGACCTAAAGAAACAAAGGAAGCACAAAGCTCATGCAAACCCTACCTTTGGCATCCAGACGCAGAAAGGTGGGGTGTGGGGGCAGAGGGCACCGGGCAGGGAGGGACTGGGTCCAGTAAACAGGTGGGAAGAATGTTTGCACTTTGGTGGTGTGTATGTGTATGGTATAGCTGATTCTTTTGAAGAGGTGAGAAAGTATTTCCAACACATATAGTTATAAAAATCAATGTTACCTCAATTTTTTAATGCATTGAAAGTATTTAAATTTCTTCTATCGCCTTCTACTGGTATCCATCAGGTGACAAAAATATTTATGAATCATATTTCATCACGAGTGTCTCTTTTAACTATAGTGAAAAAAAATCTCAAAAATAGTTGAGGGTGGGACCCGCCGTTCCAGGTCCCAGCCTGCTCCTCTGACCCTCAGCACCCCAGCCTGCCGCGTTGGGTTGTGGGAAAGGGGCGTGGCCTAATTGTCAGGGGGCGTGGTCTAGGCAAAAGTGGGCATGGCCTCTTTTCGGGCCGCAGATATTCTCCTCAAACCCATCAATATGTTGTTTCATCTCAACCTTCATCACCTATGTCATGACCAAGAGTAACATTCTAGCTATCCGTAAATAGTAGGACAATAAAACACAACACTTCACATACAGATTAAAGGAACATCTGAGTGGGAGGCCATGTTCTAGAAGGGCAAAATAAAAAGGCAACCACCATTGACCGAGCCCATCCAGAATCCATTTTCGCAACAAGAGGGAACAGAGATACTGATCTTCAAGGTCCTTCTTCCATACCACCACAACAACATGAAGAAATAGCGCAAATCCCTACTGCAAGCAGAGGATGATGAAGAGTCCAGAAACCTCAACAGGTGTTTCTTGCAAACTTGAGCTCTCTGATAAAGAATTCAGAGTTGAAATCCTCAACATGTTCAATGAACTCAATGGAAAGATTGACAACTTAAAGGAGAACCTGACAGAAAGAGTACAACAGACAGCTGAGAAAATATGGGAAGAAATGAGAGCAGAAATAAAAAACCTACAAAAAGAATGAAGGATTCAGTAGATGAAATCAAAAACTCTGTGGCTGCCCTCAACAATAGAATGACTGCAGCGGAAGACAGAATCAGTGTGCCTGAAGATGAGCTGCAAGAAGCCTACAGGCAAAAACTAACAATGGGAAGGGACCTCAAAATAGCTCTAGGGTGACTCAGAGTCCCAGGGGATGATTTCAAGAGGAACAATATTAGAATCATTGGAGTACCAGAAGGACAGGGAACCAACCCCAATGAAAAAGCCACAGTCAAACAAATCATTGCTGAAAAGTTCCCAGAGCTGGAGAATGCAGGCATCCAGCTTCAAGGTGCCCGAAGGGTGCCAGCTAAAAGAGACCCTAACAGAAAAACCCCAAGACATATCATAGTTACAATGATGGACGTCATGGATAAAGACACAATACTGCAAGCAGTAAGGTCCAAGAAGGAAATCGCATACAAAGGAGCACCCCTTAGATTCACAGCAGATCTATCAGAGGAAACCCTCCAAGCCCGAAAGCAATGGTGGGATATAGTGAAAAACTCAATGAAATGAACGCTTCACCAAGAATACTTTATCCGGCTAAACTTTCATTCAAACTCGAAGGAATGATACACTATTTTAGGGATAAAGAACAGCTCAGGAACTTCAAAACCAAACCTAAAAGAAGCACTAAAGGGGCTATTGCAAGACAAGAAGAACCCCTAGAAGCACAACAAACCCTTACAGAAAGATGGCGCAAAATCCCTTAACAATAATCTCTCTTAATGCAAATGGTCTAAATTCACCAATTAAGAGACACAGACTGGCAAAATGGATTCAGAGACTGAACCCAACATTTTGCTGCCTCCAAGAAACAAATCAGAATAACCAGAACAAACACAGACTCAAAGTCAACGGATGGAAAACAGTCCTGCAAGCAAACAACTCTCTCAAAAAAGCTGGGCTGGCCTTACTAGTATCGGACAACATAGATTTCAGGTTGAAAAAGATTAGAAAGGATAGGGAAGGCCATTTTTTATTAATCAAGGGATATGTACAGCAGGAAGAAATGACACTCCTAAACGTGTACGCACCCAATGAGGGACCATCCAAATTCTTACAACAACTACTAACAGACCTTAAGAAGGACATCTCGAGTAACACAATAGTAATTGGAGACTTCAACACTTCCCTATCACCCCTGGATAGATGAAGAAGATTAAAACCCACCAAGGAAATACTGGCTTTGAAGGAAGAAATAGAAGAGATAGGGATAATAGATCTATACAGAGCTTTATAGCCCCCAAAACGGGAATACACATTCTTTTCCAGTGCACATGGAACATTTTCCAAAATAGACCATGTGCTGGGCCACACAACATACCTCAACAGAATCAGGAAGATACATATTGTATCAGCTATCTTTTCAGACCATGATGCACTGAAGATAGAAGTTAATCACACACAGATGCAGAAAACCAAATCAAACACCTGGAAATTAAACAACTCACTGTTGAACAATGAGTAAGTTAGAAGGAAATCAAGGAAGAAATCAAAAGGTACCTAGAAACAAATGAGAATGAAGACACGAGCTACCAGAACCTGTGGGACACAGCTAAAGTCATTTTAAGGGGAAAATTTATAGCTCTGCAAGCATTCCTCAGGAAAGAAGAAAGGGCCCACAAAAATAACTTGACTTCACAGCTTAAGATTTTAGAAAAGGACCAACAAAAGGAGCCCAAACCAGGCAGAAAAAAAGATAATAAAACTTAGAGCAGAAATTAACGACATGGAAACACAAAAGACAATCTGAAAGATCAATGAAAGCAAGAGATGGTTCTTTGAAATAATAAACAAGATTGATAAACCACTAGCAAGACTCACAAAAAAAGAGAGAGAGAGAACCCTTATAAACAGAATAAAAAATGAAAAGGGGGACATCACAACAGAAACCAAAGAAATTCAAAAGATTATCAGAGACTACTTTGAAAAGCTGTATGCCACGAAACAAGAAAACCTAGAAGACTGACCCAAGAAGACCAGGAATACCTGAGCAGTCCTATTAATATCAAGGAAATTGAAACTGTAATCAAAAGTCTTCCCAAAAACAAAAGCCCAGGTCCAGATGGATTCACTAGCGAATTCTTCCAAACATTTAAAGAGGACCTGTTGCCAGTTCTTCTCAAACTTTTCCAGGAAATTGAAAAAACAGAAACCCTCCCAAACAGTTTCTACGAGGCTCATAAAATCAAACAAAGACACCACAAAAAAAAAAAAAAAAGAAAACTACAGGCCAATATCCCTGATGAACACGGATACAAAGATTCTCAACAAAATATTAGCAAACAGAATTCAACATCTCATCAAAAAGATCATACACCACGACCAAGTTGGATTCATCCCGGGAATGCAAGAATGGCTTAACATTCGGAAATCAATCAACATAATCCATTGTATCAACAAAAGAAAAGAACCATATGATCATATAAATAGATGCAGAGAAAGTATTTGACAAGATCCAGCACCCATTTATGATAAAAACTCTGACCAAAATGGGTATAGAAGGGACCTTCCTCAATATAGTCAAAGCCATCTACTACAAGCCTACAGCAAGCATCATCCTCAATGGGGAAAAACTAATAGCCTTCATCCCTCTGAGGTCAGGGACGAGAGAGGATGCCACTCTCTCCTCTCCTTTTCAATAAAGTACTGGAAGTACTTGCAATGGCGGTTAGGTAAGAAAAGAAGAAATCAAACTCTCACTATTTGCAGACAATATGATAATATACTTAGAGAACCGTAAAACCTCTACCAAGAAACTCTTAGAAACAATAGACTTGTATAGTAAAGTTGCAGACTATAAAATCAACACCCAAAAGTCCATGGCTTTCCTATACGCAAATAATGAGAGAGAAGAAAGTGACATGATAAAAGCAATCCCGTTCACAATTGTGCCTCAAACGATAAAATACCTCGGAAACAACTTAACTAAGGAGGTAAAAGACTTGTATAATGAAAACTACAAAATGCTACTTCAGGAAATAAAAGAGGACATGAGAAAATGGAAAGATATTCCCTGCTCATGGATCGGAAGAATTAATGTTATCAAAATGGCAATCCTCCCCAAAGCATTGTACAAATTCAATGCTATCCCTATAAAGATAACCTTGACATTCTTCAAAGAAATGGAGCTCCTGAAATTCATACAGAACAACAAGCCCCCACGAATAGCTAAATCAATTCTTGGGAAAAAGAAAATGGGAGGAATCAACCTCCCCAACTTCAAACTCTACTACAAAGCGGTAGTAATTAAAACAGCATGGTACTGGAACAAAGGCAGAGCTGCAGACCAATGGAATAGGGTTGAATACTCTGACATACACCCCCAAATATATGATCATCTAATCTTTGATAAGGGAGCAAGAAATGTGAAGTGGAGCAAGGAAAGCATGTTTAACAAATTGTGCTGGCAAAACTGGACGGCTACATGCAAAAAAATGGGCTTAGAACTTGACCTGACACCATGCACAAAAATCAGATCAAAATGGATTAAAGACCTCAACATCAGACCAGAATCCCTAAGGTACATTGAAGATAAGGTCGGCAAAACCCTCCACGACATTGAAGCCAAAGGTATCTCCAAAGCTGACACGCCACTGGCCAAACAAGTGAAAACAGAGATAAATAAATGGGACTACCTTAAACTAAGAAGCTTCTGCACCTCAAAAGATACAGTGACCAAAGTACAAAGACAGCCTACAGAATGGGAAAGGATATATACCCAATACCTATCCGATAAGGGGTTGATATCAAGGATATACAAGGCACTGGTTGAACTCCACAAGAAGAAAACTGCCGACCCGATAAAAAAAAAATGGGGTGATGAAATGAACAGAAACTTCCCCAAAGAAGAATTCTGAATGGCTGGGAGGCACATGAGAAAATGCTCAACATCACTAATCATGAGGGAGATACAGATCAAAACAACAATGAGATACCATCTTACACCACAGAGACTGGCCCACATCCAAAAAAACAAAAGTGACTGGTGTTGGTGCGGATGTGGGGAGAAAGGGACTCTTCTTCACTGCTGGTGGGAATGCCGACTTGTTCAGCCCTTTTGGATATATGGACGATTCTCAAAAAATTAGAAACTGAGCTCCCATTTGACAGCAATACCACTTCTGGGAATATACCCCGGAGAGGCAAAAAGGTATAGTAGAAATGACATTTGCATTTCTATGTTCATTGCAGCATTGTTTACAATAGCCAGAATCTGGAAAAAAAACGGAGTGCCCAAAAACAGATGACTGGTTAAAGAAACTTTGATACATGTACACAATGGAATATTATGCAGCTGTTAGAAAACATGAAGTCATGAAATTTGCCTATAAGTGGATCAATATGGAAAGTATCATGCTGAGTGAAATGAGTCAGAAAGAAAGAGACAGACAGAAAGATTGCACTCATATGTGGAATATAAAGTAGCAGAGAGGTACGAACTAGCAATGATGCAACTTCTGGCAGATATCTCTCTGGACTTAGTTACTAAAATACTAAAATACAGAAATCCAGAACCTTGTGGCTGCTATTGTGGCCACACGACCTCATATCTCTTCATTCTCAGCAATGGAAAACAAATTATCAAATGCTTCCTTTCCAGCAGGTCCGACTCTGGGGGGAGCGGAAACTCCAAACAATAGTAGTGAGTTTTTTTGTTTGTATGTAATCAAAGTAAAGAGAAAGCAAAGTGAAGTTTATCAGCTACACAGGCGGGGTGGGAGGCTGGGGGGCTGGGGGGAAGTTTACTGTGGTTCTTGGTGGTGGAATATGTGCACTGGTGAAGGGATGGGTGTTCGAGCATTATGTAACTGAGACTTAAGCCTGAAAGCTTTGTAACTTTCCACATGGTGATTCAATAAAATATATATATATACATATATATATATATATATTTGAGGGTGGTGTTTACATGAGTTGCTTTCAACAAAATGAAACTCTGCCCCCTTCCATGTAAGTACACTACCAAGATGAGAGCAGTGAGTGTGGAGGTGAGAGACAGCACACCGTGCTGGAGCATGTGCTTGGCATGTGGAAAAGCCGGGTTTGACTCCTGGCACGGCATGGTCCTCTCTGAACTTCCAGAAGAAACTCCCAAACATCACCAGGTGTGCCCGCCCCCTGCTGGAGAGACAGCTCTCAAGTGTGAGATTAAAGCACTTGCTTCTCATGCAGGAGGCCCAGGTTGGACCCTGGCACCATGGGGTACACCAGACATATCCAGGAGTGATCCCACCCATCGAACCAGGAATAGCCCTGAGCACTGCTAGAAGTGACCTCCCCAAAATAACAAAAGGGCATAGCAGTAGTACAGTGGGCAGGGAGTTTGCCTTGCAAGCAGCTAGGTTCCCCGGAACTCCATATGGTGCTCCAAGCATGGCAAGCATTGATCCCCGAGTGCAGATAAGATCTCCAAGGTAAGGCCTGAGCACAGCCCAGTGTGGCTTCAAAACTGAAGAAGTGAAAACATAAGAAAAGCTTATTGTACACTTGTATTACTAAGCTTAGCTCTGCAGATAGGCAGTTGAGATAGAAAAGTCCATGAGGAACAGGAGCAATAGTACAGTGGGTAGGGCATTTGTCTTGCAAGCAGCCAACCCAGGTTCGATTTCCAGTATCCCATATGATCCTCTGAGCACCGCCAGGGGTGATTCCTGAGTGCAGAACCAGAACCAGGAGTAACCCTTGTGCATTGCCAGCTGTGACCCATAAAGCCAAAAAAAAAAAATCCATGAGACGTTCCTGACAGTGGGGGGAGCATGCATAGGACCAAAGGATTGTGGCTGATGCTTTTCCTTGGTTACAAGGAGAGGAAAAACCACATATAATTGCCTATTTCCTCACCAGCATTTTTATTTCTGTGATTTTTATTTTTATAACCATCCTAATTAATGTGAGATGTGTCATTGTGGTTTCTATTTTCATTTCTTTTTTTATTTTTTATTTTGCATATGGTAGATTGATCCCAAGACCTGCCACATGCCAGGTATACACTACCCCTGAGAACACATCCCAGGTTCTCTTTTCTTAAAACTGAAAGTTCACATAATGTATTTCCCTTCCATCACACTTGTGGTGTTGGCACACTAAATGCTTGATATGAAATGCTTCAAACTGTGTAATGAACAACTTTGTAAATCATGGTGTTATTAATGAAAATCGTGTGTGTGTGTGTGTGTGTGTGTGTGTGTGTGTGTGTATCCTTCCAGGGGGCTGGAAAGATAGAACAGCAAGTGAACATTTGCCTTCATATTGTCGACCAGGGTTCTATCCCTGGCACCTGGTCCATTAATGCCCCCCCCAGAAGGGATTATTGAACACAGAGCAGGAGTAAGTCCTGAGCACTGCTGGGTTTGAACAAAAATTAGAAAAGAAAAATAAAAGTATCCCTTTCCTTGGAATATTTTCAGCCAGTTTAATTTTGGGAAAAATACTTAAGTATTTTTCAACAACGTGATGTATAGATAAGGTCAGTATATTTAAATACTAATGATAGTGTTTGATCCAAAACCTAGAAGAAAAGACAAAGACTGTGATAGAATTATAGGTACTTTTCAAGCTCCCCGGAAATTAGATGTCTTGGTGTCATGACTAGTATTCAGTAAGAACCTTTCTCAACTTGGTTGCCTTGTTTGTTATATGGCTCGTACCGGAAGAGAGTGATGCAGTAGAGGAAAGTGTGGCGAAGGGCCTGGGAGAGTCCAATGGGCTGAGTGCACGCTTAGCATGTAGGAGCCCTAAGTTTGACCTTGGCACCACACGGCTCCCCAAGCACCATGGAAGGCATGAGCCTGGAGTAAGCTCCGGTGTCATCAGCTTTGGATGACAATTACGGCTCTAAGCAGTGCTCACTCCAATGTACTAGCATGTTATTTGCACATTTCTCCAATAAGCATTTGATTAATATGTTTTTGTTATATTTAAGGAAATTGGTTAGAAATTTGGGGGTGCTGTGCATTATTTTTCCGATTATAAATTGACAGTGATACAGTGATTATAAATTGGAAAGTAGGACAGGGCTTTGAATGCCTAACATGTGACCAGCCTGGGGCTAGAATGATACCACAGCAGGGAGACTGTTTGCCTTGCATGCTGCTAACCAGGTTCAATAGCCGGTATCCCATATGGTCCCCCAAGCACCGCCAGAAGTAATTCCTAAGTGTAGAGCCAGGAGTTACCCCTGAGCATCGCCAGGTGTACCCCCTTAAGATAAGTGTCCAACCCTGGTTCAATTCCCAACACCATATGGCCCCCCAAACACCAGGAGTGACCCCCAAGCACAGAGCCCCTAAGCACCACCAGGAAAACCAAAAAAAAATAAATAAAAATGGAAGGTGGACTGTTTATACAGTGTTACTAGTTTTCAGGAAAAGTCCAATGATGTTACCACCATTTGTAGCTAAAGAACTAGAAGAATATATTTTCTAAACAATCACATACCATCGCTGACCTGGTGCCCCTCCAGTCCAGAATACTCCAGCCTGTTTCCTACAAAGAAGGAAATTCTCCTACAGAGCAATACAATCTTTTTTTTTTCTTTTTGGGTCACACCTGGTGATGCACAGGGGTCACTCCTGGCTCTGCAGTCAGGAATTACTCCTGGCAGTGCTCAGGGGACCATATGGGATGCTGGGAATTGAACCCGGGTTGGCTGTGTGCAAGGCAAACACCCTACCCACTGTGCTATTGCTCCAGCCCCGCAATGCGATCATTTAAAGTGAGAACATGAAATAGCACTTCTGTTGAATCCTACTCAATTCTAGTTTTCGGTATTTGTCTCTTTAAGGAGCCTTACAGTAGCATAATTCAGGACAGACTCACTTGTAGAATGATACTGTCAAGTTTCTGGTTTGGGATATTTCTGTTGTTGAGCTTCATACCTGACATTGAAATAAGTGTTTGAGCAATTTCCCTCAGCATATGATACTTCCCCATGATTCTATCTTTTGCTGGACCCCTGCTTTTCACAGTGAAACAATATTAAGAGATAATAAATATAAATACAACATGCACAAGAAGGAAAATAAAAATAATAAGAAAAATTTATATCTAAAAATTCCACAAAAGTATAACAGACTAAAGAATATATGCCCAATAAAAACCAGTTTATAGATTAGCATTAGACTAAGCATTTAGAAATCAATAAAGCAAGAATCTTGAGCATTTTGTAATTTGAGTAGGAAAATCACAGAAGAGGAAGGTTAAAATAGCCAATAAATTTATAATGAAATATTCAGGCTAGTGGAAGAAAATGCAAATTATATGCGATCACTTTACACTTATCAGTACAGGAAAATAATATTGGATATTATTTGGGAAATAGTAGATTCATACAGAAGCTAAATACTATACATCAAAAGTTGGAAGATAAATACCACTATTTAATGGAAAGTTAGAAATAATACAGTGTATAGTACTATACCAGTATGTGCATGTGTGTGTGAAATAATACTGTAAAGCTTACATGTATAGTTAAAGGAGATACGCCAAACATATTAATATATTAGAGGATGCTTTAAAGGAAGAGAAAAAAGATTGTATGTCAAGAATAAAGGGGGAAAACAAATATCTGGGGACGAGATGTTGACAATGTGCATGAGTAGGAGGATTAATTATATCTGTGTGTGAGATCCAAGTGAGAGTGTGGCATTCACTGTTCACTTTCACAACAAATTATGAACCCTGAGCTCTATTCCCAGCACCACGTATGGTCCCTGAGCACTACCAGGAGTGATCCCTGAGAACAGAGCCCAGAGCCAGTAGTAATCCCTTCACACACACACACACACACAAACACACACACACACACACACACACACACATCTCTGCGCATCCTCCACCTTAACTTGAAACCCATTGAAAAGTGCTCACCCATCCCCTTAGTCAAGAAGTTCTAGAGAGAAGGTAATCCTGCTTCAGAGATGCTCTCCTGCTGTGGAAGGTCTTCCTGCCCTTTTTTCATTTCTTTTTCATTCTCAAAATCTTTTCTGGACCAGACTCCTGACTCTGGTGATTTGCTTCCCACTGAGGATGTGCGAGGTCAGGAACCTGCAGGGACTTGGAACAGAAGTAAGTTGGCACCTCGATTCTCGGGCTGAAGCAAGGTCATGCGCATCACGGGAAATGGAGAAGCTGGTCTCAACCCCCGCTGGAGAGCTGGGCTCTGAAAGCGGTTCCAGAAGTCAGGGAAACAAGTGGTTTTAGTAAAAAAAACGACAAGTCCAGGAAAGACTGAGCGGTGCTTCCGAGAGAGGAGAAAGCCCATGCTGGGGTTGAGGTGGGATAACGTATCTTCCCTAGTTGCTCAGAGCCAGTTGCTAGGAGACACCAGGAAACAGACCCCTGGATTCTAGTGGTCCCTTCATTCTGCTTCTGACCTGGGCCTTGGCTCCGGCCATGAGCTGATTCCAGGGCAGGCCTAGTCTTTAGGTACAGAGCTGCTAGGAGTCGAGCTGGGGGTAAAATGAAACTCTTGTTTGTTTGCTCTTGTGCTCAGGAGCGACCCCTGGAGGTGTTCAGAGACGCTTCATGGCTCTGTGATCAGGGGACCATATGTGGTGCTGGAGATTCACACCAGGGTTGTGGCCACCACAGCCCATGCTATCTCTCAATGCTATCTCTTTGGCTCCCCAAAATAACTTTTTCGTTTCTCTTTGGGACACACTTGGCTCCTGCCCTAAAATAACGTTGTTTTTTTTTTTTTGGTTTTTTTTGCTTTTTGGGTCACACCCAGCAATGCTCAGGGGTTACTCCTGGCTTTGCACTCAGGAATTACTCCTGGTGGTGCTTGGGGGACCATATGGGATGCTGGGGATCGAACCCGGGGCAGCCGCGTGCAAGGCAAACGCCCTACCCGCTGTGCTATCGCTCCGGCCCCCTAAAATAACTTTTTAAAAAATTTTTTGGCCACACCCAGCAGTGCTCAGGGTGACTCTGCACTCAGGGATCACTCCTGACAGTGCTCAGGAGACCCTCTGGGATGCTGGAAGTGGAAGGTATACATGCATACAAGGCAGATGCCCTCCCCACTGAACTGTTGCTGCATTTTCTCCTCCCCCCCACAAATAAACTTTTAAAGATCATTTCTTTTTTTTTAAAGATCATTTCTTATCTCTATAAACATATCTTGGTTTTATGGATTCCTGAAATTATTTACCAAGAGCCTCCTCTACCTGAATGTCTACTTCATAATCAAACAGATGAACTGTGATACAAATATCAAAAAGTGACAAAGGGGAAGAGACTAGCAAGGGATTAGTTCTGAATCTCACAGCTGAGCATGGTAAAGCAAGATATTGTATGCACACAATGAGTATAGCAAATAAGTAAGTGTTGAGAGGAACATTTTACATTACCTGAGACAGGAATACTGACAGCATCTTTGGGGGAATTAGGCAACAATGAGAACATTTGAGAGGATTTTCAGCAATAATGTAGGATTTTAAGGGGACACTGAGATCATACCACCTAAAATGTTTCATATTTCCACACACAAATATGCTGATAACAACACAGAAATGCTAGAAAGTTTTTCTGGTTTTATCTATGTATGTATTCTACAGTGCTACGTATTCTTCAGTGACCTTACTTAAGCCTACTAAATCTGCTGTAGAGCAATAAAATGGAAAAAAATTGTTCTTTGTAATCCATTGTCTATTTCTGGATTTCAAAGGGTTTTTGTTGTTGTTGTTAAAACTTTTTTTCTGATTTTAAAATGACAATTACTATGAATAATATATTGAAACATCATATTCATAATTTTTCTTTATTCTCAAATGTTACCTATACATAAACACATATATGCATAATTTTGCTTATCAAGTGGATCATGACAATGTGGTAAATATACACAATACTAGGGAATAATACTATGTGGCTATATGGAATATTGAAATCATGCAATTCTCTGCAAATGCATGGAACTAGAAGAGATCATGTTAGATTAAGTAAGCCAGCAGAAGAAATACAAATACAGGATGATCTCATTTATATGTGGTCTATAGAATAACTGGATGGTGGAATGCAGTGTTTGAAGGGGGATACCTAGATCACTCTGGGTCCCAGAGTATAGGGAGGAGGGCAAAGAAGGAAAGAAATAGAGGGTGAGGGACAGACAGGAAGCAGTGGGGGGACAGGGCTAAGGGGATCAACCCCAGTCCACCAGTGGTGTAAAGTGTTAGAACTAAATATCCAAACCCGAGTCAACACCACTAAAAAGCAAGAGATTAAAACTAGAACTGTAGCACTGTCACACTGTCACACTGTGGTCCCGTTGTTCATCGATTTGTTCGAGTGGGCACCAGTAACGTTGCCATTGTGAGATTTGTTGTTAGTGATTTTGGCATATCGAATCCTCCACGGGTAGCTTGCCAGGCTCTGCTGTGCGGGTGGGGTACTCTCAGTAGCTTGCCAGGCTCTTCGAGAGGGACGGAGGACTTGAACCTGGGTCAGCTATGTGCAAGGCAAACACCCTACCCGCTGTGCTATTGCTGCAAGATTCCCAAACTAGAACAACCAAACTTAAAATTGTGCCTGTCAAGGTGGCAGGCTGGGGGTGGGATGGGGGGAGGGTACCCAGGGACCCTGTGGAGGGAGTGTCTATGGGCACTGGAACAGGGTGTGTCTAAACCCCAACTATGAATAACTTTGTAAATCATAGTGTTTCTTACAATTTTTTTAAATTTTATTTTTTATTGAATCACTGTGAGATACAGTTACAAAGTTGTCATATTTGACCCACCACCAAACCCCCGCATACCCCCCATCCCACTCCCTCTCTGCCTGTGTGGCAGACATTTTTCACTTTACTCTTTCCTTACTTTGATTACATTCAATTTTCAACAGGGATCTCACTATCATTATTTGGAGGTTTTCCTCCAACAGTCAGACATGTTGGATGGCATCAATAGATTGTATGTTTTCATTTTTCAGAAAAGGTCTAGGGGTCCGGAGCAGTCTCCGGCCACGTTGCTTACCGAAACGCCCAGCTTCTTCTCTGTTGAATGTGGCAAGATGGCGCCGAGGGTGAGTTGAGGGCATGACTTCCAGTGGCCCGGGCCCCCTGGAGCCTGGGCTGGCGCCGCCCCACCCCAGTGCCCCCCCCCGCCCCCGCAGTTCGGAGCTGTCCCATTCCCGCATCCCAGAGCCGTGTTAGTTGCTGCTCATTGTCGCCAGGGCTCCATCTGGAGAAGGTGTATACTGGCTGTACCTCCTCCATCTGGCTCCCCGGTGCTGCTGGCCCGGTCTGGGGGTCCGGAGCAGTCTCTGGCCATGTTGCTTACTGGAACTCCTGGTTTCTTCTCTGGTGTTTCTTATAATTTTTTTAAAAAAACTTTGCTCATCCATCACACTTAATTTTCTACAGGACAATTGACAAATCTTTGTCCAGTGTTAAACTCTAAAGTTTATCTTCACTCTTTTATCTTTCATAAGCAAAAGTGATATAATATGTATCTGGTCTTTGTCCCTGGTTCCTGGCACAGACTTTCTCAAACCGATGGAATTTCCTGAGTGCTGGAATGTCTTTGTTACATTAATGAGGTGACTCATGGCATGCCCCCAGATAGCTTCAACCATGTGCTAAATTACCCAACTTTGGGGCAGCTGTCCTTAGAGAAGGAGAGGGGACTGGAGGTGGAGGGCAACTGACCGCATGCCCAAGGAATAAAGCAATAATGAATGTGGACTCTGGTGCTCTTAGAGCTTCCAAACTGGTGAAATCAGTGACGTACTGGGTGGGTGAGGTTCTCAGCTCTTCAGAACAGACAGAGAAGATGTGTGTGCCCTTCTGCCTCCAAAGATGTGCTTTATGCATTTCTGAGTTTGACAATTCTTGGCCTTTATCTTTTACTGTAGTACTGTAGCACTGCTGTCCCGTTGTTCATCGATTTGTTTGAGCAGGTGACCAGTAATGTCTCCATTGTGAGACTTGTTGTTACTGTTTTTGGCATATGGAATACGCCACGGGGAGCTTGCCAGGCTCTGCCATGCAGGCGGGATATTCTTGGTAGCTCGCCGGGCTCACTGAGAGGAATGGAAGAATTGAACCCGGGTCGGCCGCATGCAAGGCAAACACTCTCTCTGCTGTGCTGCTCCAGCCCTTTATCTTTTACAGAAGTTTTAATTTTGAGTATGATGCTTCAGGGAGACGTGTATATTATTCTACAAATTACTGACCCTGAGAACAGTAAGGGAAGTCCTCAGCTTATGGTTGTGGTATGAAGTGGGCTCGGGTTTGTGGAGGGCTGCACCTTGTCTAGGAGATTTGGGCTCATTTCATGTACTGTTAGAATTGAGACTGTTACGGCAGGACTGCCCTGGGCGGTCCTTCATCAAAAACAATGAAAACCGTATATTTTCCACTCAGGCCTCTGCTATCTGCTTGCTCCAAGAGGAATGTGCGGGCTCCTGAGCTACGACCATATAAGGGTATAATCTAAACAGATAGCCTCCCGGGCCCGGGCTCAGCCCTCAGACCCATGCAGGCACTTATGCAATTGTGACCTGTAAGTCTATAGGCTGGACAAGCAGATGGGCCTAATGGGATTGGAGGGAGAGGCATGTCAAATTATGAACTTATTGGCTAGGGAATGCGTGAGCTTTCGCGCTTTCGCTGTAATGGCCGACATGGGCCTATATAAGTAACCCCTGCACCCTGGGTTGGGGCCTTGCCTCGCACATGGGACCTGCGTGTGCACAACCCTGGCTAGCCAGCTTACTAAACTACCCGCTTTGCTGATTGCATTCCTGCATGGTCCTTGTTGGAGGTTGGAGATCCAGAACCGTGCCCTAACAAGGCGAATTGGAGCTGAAGCAATAGCACAGCGGATTGGGTGTTTGCCTTGCACGCAGCCAACCCAGGTTCAATTCCCAGCATCCCATATGGTCCCCTGAGCACTGCCAGGAGTAATTCTTGAGTGCAGAGCCAGGAGTAACCCCTGAGCGTCACTAGGTGTGACTCAACCACTCCCCCACCCAAAATGTAAGTGGGAGAGAAGCAGAAAGGTATGGGTGTGGAGAGCAGGGTGGGAAAGTCTTGCCTGGGCACAGTAGACAAGGACAAGGGCTGTGAATCCTGGATGGTCTTTCAAATTCTTCTCATGTCCTTTAGTTTTGAAACTGCAGGCAGGTGGAGGTGGGGCGCAGTACAGGAGGGAGCTGGCAACGAGTTCTCTGGATTTAATGCAACGAAAATGGTACTTGAAGAGGTTACCCTGTCACTAGCTAAGAGCCTGCCTGCCGAACTTACTTTATGGACACAGGAACTGAGGCCTGATAAGACTCTTAAGAAACTCCAGCAGGAACAATAAGGACATGGAGGACCACCAAAAGTTTCAAACTCCTCTTCTTGACAAGCCATAGCAGCAGACTCTGAACTAGGTAGAAAGCACCCTGGGTGGGGGGCAGCTTGGAAGAAACCTCCAGAAACTAACTTGCAAAGGAGAACGCGTACTACCCCATCTGGCCTCTGGCCGCCCGTTCTGGGAGAGTGCCCTGCACCCATACCTGTAATGTGTGCTTTCCTCTCTCTCAGCCTCCAGAGAAACCCATGGGGCTTTTTGTTAATTTTTTTAAGGGAATCTGATTTTATTTACTTAGCTTTAGGGTCACACCCAGAGATACTCAGAGGTTACTCTTGGCTCTGCACTCATGAATCAGGAATCACTCCCAGTGGTGCTCGGGGAACCATATGGGATGCCAGGGATCAAACCTGGGATGGCTTCATGCAAGGCAAATGCCCTACCTGCTGTACTATCTTTGCTGCCCCAGAGGAGCCCACGTTTGTGCACTCGCTCGCTCTCTCCCCCCTCTCTCTCCCTTTCTCTCCCTCCCTCTCTCTCTCTCTCTCTCTCTCTCCCCTCTCTCTCTCTCTCTCCCTTTTTCTCCCTTTCTCTCTCTCCCTCCCTCTCTCCCTTTCTCTCTCTCTCTCTCTCTCTCTCTCTCTCTCTCTCTCTCTCTCTCTCTCTCTCTCTCTCTCTCTCTCTCTCTCTCTCCCCCTTTCTCTTCCACCCTTTCCATTCCTCATAAACTCTAAATAAAGGTTGTTTTATTTCACATCTCTCCTCCCAAAATTCTTTTCTGTGAGAAAAAGGCAACAGACCCGCCAGCCTGGGTAAGGTCAATCAGGGCTGGCTTTCCTTTCCTGCAGAGAGCAATTCCTCACTCCAGCCTGAGCCCATGGCTCCCTGAGACATGGGGTAGGGGGCAGGGATCATCCCCCCATGCCGCACAGAACAAGTGGGTGTCAGGTAGGACGTGGACACCTGTGCCGCACACGGGCTCACAGCTGGCTTCCATGGGTACCAGTATCCCAGGGGTGGATTTTCCTCTCCAGGCTGCATTCTCCCTCCTCCCCACTTCACACAGGGAACATTCACTGGCAACAGTTTCTCTAGAAAATTCTTTGCTTTTCCTTTTTTCCTCGGGGACTCTAGGGCCAGGGGCGGGGGATTGGCACTCAGCAGAGCTCAGGGGTTATTCCTGGCTCTGTGCTCAGAGATCACTCCTAGCAGTGTTCAGGAGACCCTATGAGGAGTTGAGGATCAAACCAGGGCAAGCCTCGTGCAAGGCATGTGCCTTGGCCCCTGTACTCTCTCTCCAACCCAAATCCTCTCTCCATCTCCTGAGAGTTCAGTATTTGCATCTCAAAGACATCTGAGGTCTTCACTGTCTTTGGGTTATTTCCTGATTGATGACGAGGCAATTTCCTTTCATGGCATCATGGCTTCATTGTAGAGGAAATCTCACTGGCAGGGAGGTCCCCTGCGTAACTGCCCACCACACTCCAACACCATATTGGTGTCTTGGCAAGGATGGCAGGACCTCCGAGTCCACAGCTTGCAGGAGCTGACGCAGGCTCTGCCGGCCCTGACCCTCACTTCAACTATGTGCCGGCATGCCAGGCAGCAGCTGGGAGACACTGAGCACCGAGGTCTCTCCTTCCACTCAGTCCTTACTCATCCTTTTTTGCTCTGGGGTTACACCCAGCGGCACTCAGGGCTCAGTTTTGGCTGTGTCCTGGGATCTCTGCTGGATGGGGCTGGAGGTGATGTCGGTGGTTCCCACGGGTGACTTCCGTGAAGCAGGGAGGAGAAAGACGTCACTTTCTCCCCAGCCGCCTCTACCACCCGGGACCCAGGGTTACTGGGTTCTTGTCTCGCTCTCGGAAAATAATTTCAGGAGTAGACAAGCAGTGAAGTAACAGATTTTATTTTAGAGGGTTTTAGGGAAGAAGGAAGGGATAAGTGGAAAAGAAAAACAGTAGGAGTAATGCACTCAAGAGAGAACTCGGGCTTCTCCAAGGGTGGAGGAAGCGCTACACACATCCTAGCACTGGACACGAAAGCATGAAAGTACACATCTCAAGGGGGGAGATGCGGGCGACACATGTGCTCGGGCACCACATGTGCTCGGCCACGAGGGCACAAGCAGCACATGGGCTCAGGCAGCATATGTGTGCACTTCCTTTGTTCAAGGTGGCCTTTATGCAGTTTCTTCAACCTGCCCCCACGTGGGGGCTTCTTCCCAGGTAAAAGTCCATTGCTAAGGAGGTTACCAGGGAGGCTGGATCACATTTTAATCAGATTAAGGGAGAGGTCCATAGAATTCGAGGAATTTCATGGGGAGGGGTCTAACCTCCTCAGAGTCTGCTGAAGGTCTGTTTTCTGTATCCACAGGGTGGGTCAGTCCCAGGATTCTCCTTCCAAGAGACTTTGTTAATCTATGTTTCATTGTCAGGGGCCTTTCCCTATCTACCTGCCTACATCAGAGGGACCGTCTAGGGTGCCAGGAATTGAATCCAGGTCAGCGGCATACAAGGCAAGCACTCTACCTGCCCCGGCTCTCTCTTTTCACATGCTCACATCCCCAGCATCCAACACTGTCTTTTTGTTGTTGCATGACAGCTATGACACTTGGTGACAGGATGTTCACACGTGCTTGTCAGGGTGCAGACACTTTAGTTGTGCATGTGTTTATCTTCAGCTGTATTCTCTCCAGAGCTTACACACTGAGGGTACACATTTGACTGTGCTATGCTGAAAATCACACACATTTATTCCGGTGCCCAAGGGTGATTCCAAATGGCAGTGCCATAGGGTGATGCTGTGTGTTGACTGAAATAAACTATTTCCATGTTTGGATTTTAAAAGAACTTGAATTTTCCTGAGATTCAGAGAGGAAGAAGTTAAGGTAGTGTGGTAGCAGCTTCCTCCCTTCCATGAAGACTTCAGCCTTTCTACCATTTTTGGCAAGTGAAAGAGAATAGCAATTTACATTTGAAAAGATTTAGGAAGAGACTGAGCTGTCTTGGCGGGCACAGACTTCCTGGCTGAACCTGAAGCCGCCTTTCTACTGCGGAGGTCGAAGTAGGAAATATTCTAGGGAAGAGGAAATGCAGTGGGTTTTTTTTTGCTTTTTTTTGGGGGGGGGTCACACCCAGCGATGCTCAGGGGTTACTCCTGGCTTTGCACTCAGGAATTACTCCTGGTGGTGCTTGGGGGACCATATGGGATGCCGGGGATCGAACCCGGGTCGGCCGCGTGCAAGGCAAACGCCCTACCCACTGTGCTATCACTCTGGCCCCTCGAGGAAATGCAGTTTTTGAGATAAAGATTTAACATTCATAAAATATGTTCGAAGGGCTCCTGCCCAGGCGCTGACAGTCCACCTGATTACCGTAGTGGCTTCAAGGAGAGGCTGGAATGTGAATTTTGGTGCAGATCATCATCTCTGATACTGAGTCAAAGGAGGAGTTTTTCCTGAAGGAACCCTTGGGGAAGCCTCTGCCAGCCGCTTGTTCCTGGGGATGTCACTCTCAGCTCAATCTTGCATGTCAGTCTACTGGGCCCTGGTTTGGTTACTCTTGAGGAATACTTCATTTCCGGCTTCCAGTCTTTTTTTTTTTTTTTTTTTTGGCCTTTTGGGTCACACCCAGCGATGTTCAGGGGTTACTCCTGGCTCTGCATTCAGGAATTACTCCTGGCGATGCTCAGGGGACTATATGGGATGCCCGATATTGAACTCAGGTTGATGTAGGCAGGTAGATAGGGAAAGGCCCTTGGCAATGAAAATTGAGATTTAACAGACTCTCTGGGAAGGAGACTCTTAAGACTTGCAGATTCAAGAAAACAAAAGACCCAGAGGAAACCATCAGCAGACCCTGAGGATAATGGACCCCTCCCCAGAAGGTTCCCCAAAGAAGGCCATCACCACTCCCAACCTCCCTGGTAACCTTAGCAACGAACTTTTACCTGGAAAGAAAGCCCCAGGTAGGGGCAGGTTGAAGAAACCCTATAAAGGCCACCTTGAACAAAGGAAGCTCGCGCATATGCTGTCTGAGCCCATGTGCTGCTTGTGCCCTCGTGGCCGAGCACATGTGGTGCCCAAGCACATGTGTCGCCCACATCTCCCCCTTGAGATGTGTACTTTTATGCTTTCATACTTTTGTGTCTAAAGCTCGGTTATGTGTAGGGGCTTCCTCCACCCTTGGAGAAGCCTGCGTTCTTTCTTGAGCACGTTACTCCTACTGTTTTTCTTTTCCACTTATCCCTTCCTCCTTCCCTCAGGAACCTCTAAATAAAATCTGTTACTTCACTGCTTGTCTACTCCTGAAAATCTTTTCCGAGAGCGAGACAAGAACCCAGTAACCCTGGGTCCTGGGTGGTAGAGGCGGCTGGGGAGAAAGTGACCGACTTTCTCCTCCCCGATTCACATAAGTCACCAGTGGGGCCCACCGACATCAAGGTCAGCCACATGGAAGGCAAACGCCCGACCCACTATACTATCACTTTGCCACCCCCCACCCCCACCACGCCCCGCCTTCGAGTCTTAAGGCTCAGATTCTGACTTTTTTTTTTTCTATTTTATTAGTGAATCACCTTGAGGTACGGTTCCAGACTTACAAACTGTCGTGCTTGTGTTTCAGTCACACAATGGTCGAGTATCCATCCCTCCACCAGTGTCCATTTTCCACCACCAATGGTCCCAGCATCCCTCCCACTACCCCCACCCTGTCCTCTCCTCCCCACCCCGCCTCTGTGAGGGCATTCTCTTTTGCTCACTCTCTCTCTCTCCCTCTCTCTCCCTCTCTCTCTCTCTCTCTCTCTCTCTCTCTCTCTCTCTCTCTCTCTCTCTCTCTCTCTCTCTCTCTCCCTCTCTCTCTCTTCCCTTCTCTCTCTCCCCCTCCACACCTTAAAACCCCCCAAATAAAACCTGTTTTACTTCACTGCTTGTCTAATTCCTTTCTGCGAGGCAAGACAAGAACCTGGTAACTCTGGGTTCCAGGTGGCAGAGGCAGATGGGGAGAAAGTGAGCGTCTTTCTCCTCCTTACTTCACATAAGTCACCTGTGAGACCCACCGACATCACTTTCGTGTCTAATGCTGGGGTGTGTGTAGGCCTCTCTCCACCCTTGGAGAAGCCCAGGTTCTCTCTTGAGCGTGTTATTCTCCATTCTCTCTCACTTTCTCTCCCTCCTTCCCTTCAAAACCTAAAACCAAACCAAAACAAAACAAAACCCTGTAATTTCACAACTCGTGAAATTCCTTTCTGTGAAGTGAGACAAGAATCCAGTAACCCTGGGTCCCGGGTGGCAGAGGCAGATCTGGAGAAAGTGACTGTCTTTCTCTTACCCTCTTCATTAAAAGTCACACATGAGGCCCACCAACATCAATGGCAGGGCCAGCAGACTGCGTGGCACGAGGCAGGGAGGCTGCCCAGGGGACAAGGCCACAGCCAGGACAGGACTGGTGACATGTAAAGGAGAATCCTGCACGATTGCGAGAGACCCACACCCATCTACTTTAACTGCCCGATAAACTTGAAATCTTCTGAGTTTTGTGTGCACAGTCTTTCCTGACAACTCCTGAGGACCCAGCAGCCCAGGAAAATCTACTTTCTTCTTCTTTTTTTAATTTTATTGAATCACTGGCAGACTACCTGTGGCGTATTCGATATGCCAAAAACAGTAACAATAGGTCCAATTCCCCTGACCCTGAAAGAGCCTCCAGTCGTTGGGAAAGCTCTTTTCCACCCTACCCCTGCCTCCATGGCAGACAATATTCCCCATACTCTCTCTCTACTTTTGGGCATTATGACTTGCAACACAGACACTGAGAGGTCATCATGTTTGGTCCATTATCTGCTTTTGGGGAAATCTACTTTCATGCTAACAGTTTCTTTCAATGAAACAAAATTTTCAAATGCTGTAGGTGGGGGAAGTGGCTCCCACCGAAATGTGGGGGCCCTGCATGGATCTGGGTCTATGATGCAGGTCACCTGACTCCCTCTTCTCTCACCAGGTGTGGTAGGTGACTTGGGCGGAGTGGGAAGCAAGGGAAGGGCCCCATGAGGAGACAAAGCTTCCACTCGACTCCACCCGCCTCGCCCATAGTGGCACGGGGTAGGACTGGTGACGTGACCCTGATGTCCCACCAGCGCCATCAGGCAGCTGCCAAGCCGTGCTTAAACTCACTGCTTCCCCACTGCACTGGGAGGCCCGGGGGTGGTGAGGAGAGGTGGGCTCTCTGGCTCTTTGCAGGGAAGAAAGGAAAGCCAGCCCTAAGTCCAGCCCAGGTTGTCCAGGGTCTTCATTGTCATCAGAGAAAAGTCTTTCAGGAGGGGCTCTAAATAATGAAGAGGTTTTATTTACTATAGACTGAGGAGATGGGGGGAGAAGGGAGCCGGCACCGGGTGGGAGTACTTGCCTTTACTAAAGTGGTTTTCTCACTGGGATTCTCCCAGACTCGCCTGAGTGGGGCTTCCTTGCTGGGGTGTGGCCAAGGGGAAGTGGCTTGAACTCTTGAAGGTCTTTCCCTAATCTTGGCTAGAACTTTAGGTCTTCCTGGAGCTTCCTTGGGCTGGTGGGACTGGTGAGGGAGTGTTAGGGCCACACATAGTGTGCCGACCAAGTGCCTTGGCCCCTGACTATCTTTTCTGCCTTCAGAGCTGTATCCCCGGCTTGCAAAGGATCCACCCTTTCCTCACGGTGCCTTGGTTTCTGCGTCTCGGGGTGCCTTCATACCTATGGCTACTTCAGGGCTGGTGACCTGGTAACTTCTTTATTTTTTTTTCAATTATTTTATTGATTCACCATGTGGAAAGTTACAAAGCTTTCAAGTTTAAGTCTCATTTATACAATGCTCAAACAACCATCCCTTCATCAGTGCACATATTCCAGCACCAAAAATCACGATATACCTCCCCCCTTCTCCCCACCTCCCCAGCCCCCCACCCCGCATGTGTAACTGGTAAATTTCACTTTACTTTCACTTTACTTTGATTACATTCAATATTTCAACAAAAAAATTCACTATTATTGATTTGGAGTTTCTCCCCCCTAAAGTCGATCTGCTGAAAAGAAAGCATTTGGTAATTTGTTTTCCATTGCTGAGAATGAAGAGATATGAGGTCAGGAGGCCATACTAGCAGCAGCATAGTTTTGGATTTCTGTATTTTAGTATTTTAGTAACTAAGTCCAGAGAAATGTCTGCCAGGAATCGCAACATTGTAAGCTTGTACTTCTCAGCTACTTTATATTCCACATATGAGTGCGATCTTTCTATATCTGTTTCTTTCTTTCTGACTCATTTCACTCAGCATGATACTTTCCATGTTGATCCACTTATATGCAAATTTCATGACTTCATGTTTTCTGACAGCTACATAGTATTCCATTGTGTAAATGTACCAGAGTTTCTTTAACCAATCATCTGTTTTGGGGCACTCTGGTTTTTTCCATATTGTGGCTATTGTAAACAGAGCGGCAATGAACATGGAAATGCAGATGTCATCTTTACTATACCTTTTTGCCTCTCCGGGATATATTCCCAGGAGTGGTATTGCTGGGTCAAATGGGAGCCCAATTTCTAACTTTTTGAGAATCGTCCATATTGTTTTCCAAAAGGGCTGAACAAGTCGGCATTCCCACCAGCAGTGAAGGAGAGTCCCTTTCTCCCCACATCCACGCCAACACCGGTTGCTTTTGTTTTTTGGGATGTGGGCCAGTCTCTGTGGTGTGAGATGATATCTCATTGTTGTTTTGATCTGCGTCTCCCTGATGATTAGTGATGTTGAACATTTTCTCATGTGCCTCTCAGCCATTCGGATTTCTTCTTTGAAAAAGTTTCTGTTCATTTCATCACCCCATTTTTTGATCGGGTTGGCAGTTTTCTTCTTGTGGAGTTCAACCAGTGCATTGTATACCCTTGTTATCAACCCTTTATCGGATGGGTACTGCATAAATATCCTTTCCCATTCTGTAGATTGTCTTTGTATTTTGGTCACTGTTTCTTTTGAGGTGCAGAAGCTTCTTAGTTTGAGATAGTCTCATTTATTTATCTTTGTTTTCACTTGCTTGGCCAGTGGCGTGTCAGCTTTGAAGATACCTTTGGCTTCAATGTCATGGAGGGTTTTACCGACCTTATCTTCAATGTGCCTTAAAAATTCTGGCTTGATGTTGAGGTCTTTAATCCATTTTGATCTGATTTTTGTACATGGTGATAGATGGAGGTCTAAGCCCATTTTTTTGCATGTAGCCATCCAGTTTTGCCTGCACAATTTGTTAAACATGCTTTCCTTGCTCCACTTCACATTTCTTGCTCCTTATCAAAGATTAGATGATCATATATTTGGGGGTGTATGTCAGAGTATTCAACCCTGTTCCATTGGTCTGCAGCTCTGCCTTTGTTCCAGTACCAAGCTGTTTTAATTACTACCGCTTTGTAATAGAGTTTGAAGTTGGGGAGGTTGATTCCTCCCATTTTCTTTTTCCCAAGAATTGATTTAGCTATTCGTGGGGGCTTGTTGTTCCGTATGAATTTCAGGAGCTCCATTTCTTTGAAGAATGTCAAGGGTATCCCTATAGGGATTGCATTGAATTTGTACAATGCTTTGGGGAGAATTGCCATTTTGACAATATTAATTCTTCCAATCCATGAGCAGGGGATGTCTTTCCATTTCCTCGTGTCCTCTTTTATTTCCTGAAGTAGTGTTTTATAGTTTTCATTATACAAGTCCTTTACCTCCTTTGTTAAGCTGATTCCAAGGTACTTGATTTTTTGAGGCACAATTGTGAACAGGATTGCTTTTATCATGTTGCTTTTTTCTCTGTCATTATTTGCATATAGGAAAGCCATGGACTTTTGGGTATTGATTCTATAGCCTGCAACTTTACTATACGAGTCTATTGTTTCTAGGAGTTTCTTGGTAGAGGTTTTAGGGTTCTCTAGGTATAGTATCATATCATCTGCGAATAGTGAGAGCTTTATTTCTTCCTTTCCTACCTGAATGCCCTTAATGTCTTTTTCTTGCCTAATCGCTATTGCAAGTACTTCCAGTACTATATTGAACAGAAGTGGAGAGAGTGGGCATCCTTGTCTCTTCCCTGTTCTCAGAAGGAAGGCTCTTAGTTTTTCCCCATTGAGGACAATGCTTGCCATAGGCTTGTGATAAATGGCTTTGACTATATTGAGGAAGGTCCCTTCTATACCCATTTTGGTGAGTGTTTTCATCATAAACGGATGCTGGATCTTGTCAAATGCTTTCTCTGCGTCTATTGATATGATTATATGATTTTTATCTTTTCTTTTGTTGATATGATGGATTATGCTGATTGATTTCCAGATGTTAAACCATCCTTGCATCCCTGCGATGAATCCCACTTGGTCGTGGTGTATGATCTTTTTGATGAGTTGTTGAATTCTATTTGCTAATATTTTGTTGAGAATCTTCGCATCTGTGTTCATCAGGGATATTGGCCTGTAGTTTTCTTTTTTTGTGGTGTCTTTGTTTGCTTTTGGTATTAGGGAGATATGAGCCTCATAGAAACTGTCTGGGAGGGTTTCTGTTTCTTCAATTTCCTGGAAAAGCTTGAGAAGGACTGGCAAAACGTCCTCTTTAAATGTTTGGAAGAACTCCCTAGTGAATCCATCTGGACCTGGGCTTTTGTTTTTGGGAAGACTTTTGATTACAGTTTCAATTTCCTTGATGTTAATTGGACTATTCAGGTACTCCAGGTCTTCTTGGTTCAGCCTCGGGAGATTATAGGAGTCGAGGAATTTATCCATTTCTTCTAGGTTCTCTTGTTTCGTGGCATAGAGATTTTCAAAGTAGTCTCTGATAATCTTTTGAATTTCATTGGTTTCTGTTGTGATGTACCCCTTTTCATTTCTGATTCGGCTTATAAGGGTTCTCTCTTTCTTTGTTTGTGAGTCTTGCTAGTGGTTTATCAATCTTGTTTATTTTCTCGAAGAACCAGCTCTTGGTTTCATTGATCTTTCGGATTGTCTTTTGGGTTTCCATGACGTTAATTTCTGCTCTAAGTTTTATTATCTCTTGCCTTCTGCCTGGTTTGGGCTCCTTTTGTTGGTCCTTTTCTAAGGTCTTGAGCTGTGAAGTCAAGTTATTTATGTGGGCCCTTTCTTCCTTCCTGAGATATGCTTGTAGAGCTATAAATTTTCCCCTTAAAACAGCTTTAGCTTCGTCCCACAGGTTCTGGTAGCTCGTGTCTTCATTCTCATTTGTTTCCAGGTACCTTTTGATTTCTTCCTTGATTTCCTTCCTTACCCACTCATTGTTCAATATCGAGCTATTTAATTTCCAGGTGTTTGATTTGGTTTTCTGCATCTGTCCACGATTAAGTTTTATCTTCAGTGCATCATGGTCTGAAAAGATAGCTGGTACAATGTCTATCTTGTTGATTCTGTTGAGGTATGCTGTGTGGCCCAGCGCATGGTCTATTCTGGAAAATGTTCCATGTGCACTGGAAAAGAATGTGTATTCCTTTTTTTGGGGATATAAAGCCCTGTATAGATCTATTAGCCCTCTCTCTTCTATTTCTTCCTTCAAAGCCAGTATTTCCTTGGTGAGTTTTAATCTTCTTGATCTGTCCAGAGGAAACAGTGCGGTGTTGATGTCTCCAACTACTATTGTGTTGCTCGAGATGTCCTTCTTAAGGTCTCTTAGCAGCCGTTGTAGGTATTTAGCTGGTCCCTCATTGGGTGCGTAGACATTTAGTAGTGTGATTTCTCCCTGATGTACACATCCCGTGATTAATAAAAAGTGGCCTTCACTATCCCTTCTAATCTTTTTCAACCTGAAGTCTATGTTGTCCGATACTAGTAAAGCCACCCCAGCTTTCTTGAGGGAGTTGTTTGCTTGCAGGATTGTTTTCCATCCTTTGACTTTGAGTCTGTGTTTGTTCTGGCTATTGAGATGTGTTTCTTGCAGGCAGCAGAATGTTGGGTTCAGTCTTTGAATCCATTTTGCCAGTCTGTGTCTCTTAATTGGTGAATTCAGACCATTGACATTAAGGGAGATTATTGTTATGGGATTTTGTGCCATCTTTGTGCAAGGGTTTGTTGTGCTTGTAGGGGTTGTTCTTGTCTTACAATAGCCCCTTTAGTGCTTCTTTTAGGTTTGGTTTTGAGTCTATGAAGTTCCTGAGCTGTTGTTTATCCCCAAAGTAGTGTATGATTCCTTCTAGTTTGAATGAGAGTTTAGCCGGATAAAGTATTCTTGGTGAAGCGTTGATTTCATTGAGTTTTTTCACTATATCCCACCATTGCCTTCGGGCTTGGAGGGTTTCCTCTGATAGATCTGCTGTGAGTCTAAGCGGTGCTCCTTTGTATGCGATTTCCTTCTTGGACCTTGCTCCTTGCAGTATAGTATCTCTCTGGATGATGTCCATCATTGTAACTATGATATGTCTTGGGGTTTTTCTGTTAGGATCTCTTTTAGCTGGCACTCTTCGGGCGCCTTGAATCTGGATGCCCACATTGTCCAGCTGTGGGAAGTTTTCTGCAATGATTTGTTTGACTGTGTCTTTTTAATTGGGGTTGGTTCCCTGTCCTTCTGGTACTCCAATGATTCTAATGTTGTTCCTCTTGAAATCATCCCGTAGGACTCTGATTCTGGCTAGAGCTATTTTGAGGTCTCTTGCCATGGTTTGTTGTTGCCTGTAGGCCTCTTGCAGCTCATCTTCAAGCATACTGATTCTGTCTTCGGCTGCAGTCATCCTATTGTTGAGGGCAGCCAGAGAGTTTTTGATTTCATGTACCGAATCCTTCATTTCTTTTTGAAGGTTTTTTATTTCTGCTCTCATTTCTTCCCGTATTTTGTTGGCTATCTGTTGTATTGTTTCTGCCAGGTCTTCCTTGAAGTTGTCCATCTTTGCATTGAGTTCATTGAACTTGTTGAGGATTTCAACTCTGAATTCTTTATCAGAGAGGTCAAGTTTGTAGGAAACTCCCATTGAGGTTTCCGGACTCCTTTGATCGTCCTCTGCTTGCAATGGGGATTTTCGCTGTTTCTTCATGTTGTTGTGGTGGTATGAAAAAGGGCCCTTGAAGATGAGTATCCCTGTTTCCTTTTGTTGCGGAAAAGGATTGTGGATAGTGGTTGCCCTTTTACTTGCCGCTTGTAGAACCTCGTCTCCCACTGAGATGTTTCCTTCAATCCTTATGTGAAGTCTTGTGTTTTATTGTCCTACTGCTTGTGAATAGCTAGGATGTTAGTCTTGGATAGGATGTTGAGGAAACTATCTGCCACCGCGTTAGCGGTGCCGGCTGGTAATGAGGCCACGCCCAGTTTTCTTAGGCCACGCCCCTGACGATTAGGCCACTCCTCTTTCCCACAACCGGACAGCGGTCAACGGGCTGGGGTGGCGTGCTGGCCACTCGGCCGGCAGTCCGGAGAGGAGGGAAGCCCGGGGTGCTCAGGGCCGCGGAGCAGGCTGGGTCCGCCTGGTAACTTCTTTAAATCCCATTAATACTGTAGGAGCGCAAGGCGAATGAGCTAATCTAATTGGTTATTTTCAATATAGCTCACCTGAAAAAGCAATCCAGGCAAATAAAAATATCCAGACAATGGGACGACTCAGGGTGGCAGATAAAAGGAAGCCCCTAGGTGGAGCGATAGCACGCGGGTAGGGAGTTTGCCTTGCATGCGGCTGACCCGGGTTTGATTCCCAGAATCCCATATGGTGCCCCGAGCACCTCCAGGAGTAATTCCTCAGTGCAGAGCCAGGAGTAACCCTTGAGCATCGCCAGGTGTGACCCAAAAAGGAAACAAAAAAATGAAGCCCCTGGGAAGCTCCTTGCCCCCTCACTTAAACCCAGAGGCGGCAGGACTGCAGGGATCTCACCCAGGTGCATGTAGCCATGGCTGGAGATGAGAAAGGCCAAAATGGCAGGGAATCACTGGGATGCTGTCCTGGAGGTCCAGAGACGGGACACAGAGCCGGTGTGTGGGTGACAAGGCTGGCTGCAGATCGGGGACATATGCACGGGGGACAGAGAGGCACAGGGGAAAGAGCAGATCATCGTACACTGAGGGCGAGCGGATGGACAAGCGACAGCAAGTGATGCTGTAATGGAGATCCAGACCCACCTACTTGTACTGAACAATAAGTCTTAACTTCCTACGCATCTGCGTTTTACATGCAAATCTTTGATATCATCCTCAAGAACCCATGAGCTCAGGAATAAATTCATATTTGCGCTAACATCATCTTGGTATTATTCATGAAAAATCTCATTGTAGGGGCCCTTTCCTCTATCTGCCTGCAACAAAAACAACCATTATTTTTAAGTGAATAATCCGTTCAGTTCTTTTTTTTTTAATTTCTTTTTTTTCTTTTTGGGTCACACCCAGCGATGCACAGGGGTCACTCCTGGCTCTGAACTCAAGAATTACCCCTGGGGGTGCTCAGGGGACCATATGGGATGCTGGGTATCGAACCCGGGTCTGCCACGTGCAAGGCAAACACCCTACCCGCTGTGCTATTGCTCCAGCCCCCGTTTGGTTCTTGATATTTATTATATACTTTTCCCGTTGTATTGTTAGCACAAAAATGAATTTATTTCTGAGCTCTGAGTTCTTGAGAATTGCAACCAAAATTTGCATACAGAGCCAAAGAGATCATATAGTGAATAGGGTGTTTGTTTTGCATGCAGCAGACCCAGGTTCGATCCCTCACACCCTAATAGTCCCCGGCACCATCAGGAGTGATGCCTGAGCACAGAGCCAGGAGCACTGCCAGGTATGCCTCCAAAAACAGAAAAAAAGATTTTCGTACAAAAATAGATATCCAGAGAGGTAGCAGGACAGCAGCATCCTGTATGATCCCCGAGCACTGGCAGGAGTGATTCTTGAGTGCAGAGCCGGAGTAACCCCTGAGCACTGCCTGGTGTGGCCCCAAACAGACAAAAAAAATCAATGCAGATGCTTCAGAAACTCTAGCCTGTTATACAGTTCAGGAGATGGGTCAGGTCCCTCCCCAGTGTCCAGGCCTGGCCTCTCGCCCATGTGCAGAGTCAGGCCTCCTGGTCCAGATGCCCACAGCCCGGTCCTGTCCTCCCCAGTCCGGGAGCAGAAGAGGGTCTGGGCTTGGCGCTCCACTTTTCTCTGTCCAGTGACTGAGTTCCTGGAGGGGCCTTGCTGATGTACAAAAACTGCTGCTGGGTTTCTCTAGGACTCTCTCCCTGTCTCTCCACCTTGCCTCAGTCGCCAGCCCCAGGACCACATGCACGTGGTAAGCACCTTCGCTGTTCTGCCGTCTGTCAGGATGCAGGTGAATGGGAAAGAAGTTGCCTGGCTGGGGCTTCCTTTTATCTCCTGCTATTTCCTACCCCCAGCGGTCCCATCACCTATTTTGACTGGGAAGGCAATTTTTGGAGGGGGAGGTGGTGTTTGTACATTTTTGGGGCCACACCCCAAAACCCGGTGATGCTCAGGAGTTACTCTTGGCTCTGTACACAAGAACTACTACTGATGGTGCTTGGGTACCATACAGGATACCAGGGATAGAACCTAGGCTGGCCATGTACAAGGCAAATGCACTATCCATTGTATTATCACTCTGGCTTCAAGGAAGGCAAAATTTTGAATGCCCAACTAAATCAGCTAGTTTGTCTGGTGCCCCTCCCTTCCACTCTCCCGGTAACAGTGCCAGAGTTAATGAACACACCAGCAATGCATCAGAGCTGTAGATGTTATTTCCCTTGGAGATTCCTTCTAGAAATATTGGTGGGTTGACTTTAGGTGGCCCCATCAGTGTGTTTTTTAGATTCTACCTAACCATCAGTCATTATCCCAAGTCACAAGAGCATTTTATTAATTTTTTTTCTGATTCTGGAAAAAACATCCTTTTTTTTTGTTTTTTGGGTCACACCTGATAGTGCACAGGGGTTACTCCTGGCTCTGCACTCAGGAACCACCCCTGGCGGTGCTCAGGGGACCATATGGGATGTTGGGAATCAAACTTGGGTTGGCCGTGTGCAAGGCAAACGCCCTACCCGCTGTGCTATTGCTCCAGTCCTGAAAAAAACAATCTTGAAACTGGGGAAAATAAAGGCCCAGAACATGTTTCAATGGCTTGACCACATGTTTAGCATGTAAGAGGCCCAGGTTTGACCCCCAGTCCCACATGGTTCCCTGAGCAGCCTCAGTTGAATGTGTCCTCTGAGCTACTGTGACCTGAAAAACAAAATAAGAAAACTTTGGGGATGATCTGCCCCAGTCCTACGTGGTTATTCGTCATAGTCATCAATATCAGTCACAGTAATGACTTGACTCTTGGTCAAAGATGACTGACACAAGCTTGCTGCCTAGCCATGGAAAACAACCCCAGAGACACCTGGAGAATTCCTCACTGAATGTTCCGGAGCCAAACAGAGTGTGGTCAGCCCGCCTCTGGACGTCTGATAGGACTGTGGCACTACCATCATTCTTGGTCTTGGAATCTGACCCTACCCTTTCTTCTCTGTTCTTTTGTTGTGGAAACCCCTTCCTGTGAGCATGCAGATGAGATGGTTGTTCTGAGGACATGAATCCATCAGGAGTAATGAGCAACATCAGGTGTGATCCAATAACAACAACAACAACAACAACAACACTAAAAATAAACCACTTAAGCTAGTTTGTCCACCAGCATGGGCTGGAGAGCAAACTTCAAAGAGAGGCAATTGGGGGCCAGGGGTGTGACTCTGGTTTTATGCCCAGCGGAGAGACAGTGGCCATCACAGCTCATTTATAGTCTATTAGTTTTCCAGGAAACACATACATAGTCATGAGAGAGAACATGAGCATGTGCAATGGAGGAACAGACAAGCACATCTCATGTCAACAGAAAATGACAGAGAAGCATCACTGTGTTCTTGGTGTGTTTCTCAGCAGAGGCACAGGGGCGAGGAGGCTGAAGGTCAAAGAGGATTCCTCTTCACAGCGTTTCACGGCACTACTGACTAGTTGTTGACGGAGGCCAGACTGCAAAGCCCAGTCTAGGGTCTCATCAGGCAAAAGACCCTGCAACTGCCAATAAATGCAGCGGGCAGCTTCTCCCAGTGAGAGGCTGTTACTTCCAAACGGCAAGCCTCAGCCCGGCCAGTCCCAGCTTTTCCTAGCTGCAGAGAGTCCTTCTAAACTTGAGTTGGAGATGATGGGGGAAGACAAAGGGGTGAGTTGCAAACTGCCACCCCTGGCCCCTGAATTCGGTGTGTGTGGGGGAAATATTGAAGAGACTAGAGAAGGGGAAAGCGTAGGAAATCTCCCAGAGTGGACAGGGGCCTCTTAAGCAGGATTCCCTGGGCACCCTCATGTTAGCAAGACCTGGCCCCTGAGACTCTGGGTAACTAAAACTTTTCAGTTACGGCTCAGTTCATGGCGGCCGAGGAGGCTTCAGGGAGAGAGCTCCTTTGAGGGTCACCATGGAGGCTGCTCCCCATGGGAGAGGCTGGGAGCCAGCTAGCGGCACAGCGACAGTGGGAGTCACCATCCCCAAAAGGAGCATCTGCATGGCCAAAAGAAGGGTTGTGTGTTTGGGGGCCACATCTGGCTCTGCTCTGTCCAGGGCTCACTTTTGCCAGTGTGGAGAACTATACTGGTGCCAGGAATTGAACCTGAGTTGGCAGCGTGCGGGGCAAATACCCTGTATGCTGTACAATGGCACGTGAAGCGGCTATTTTTTTTTTTGTAATTAACCTCTTTGCATTATCCTTTGTGTTACTTGAAATTTTAGTCACAGCTTTTTATTTATAAAATTAAACAAAATTAAAGTTAATGATCTCGGGCCAGAGAGATAGGACATCGGGTATGGTGCTTGTCATGCATGAGGCCGGCCCTGTTTTGCTCTCCAGTACCTCATATGGACCCTTGAGGAGCACTAGGAGTGACTCCTGAGCACATAGCCAGGAGCAAGCCCTAAGCACTGCCAGGTGTATCCTCAGGCCCCCTAAAAGGTTAATGAATTTTAGTAAACTTTTATTGCTTGCTTGCTTGCTTGCTTGCTTGCTTGCTTCCTTCCTTCCTTCCTTCCTTCCTTCCTTCCTTCCTTCCTTCCTTCCTCTTTCTCTTGTTCTTTTCTTTCCTTTTTTTGTGGGAAAGGCTGGACCGTATTTTAAAATATTAATATATGTAACATTTGGGGGCGTGGTAAGGTAGATGTGGCCCCCCAAATGTGTGTACACACATATACACATATAAGAGCTTTCTCATTTTGTGTAGTACATACACATATAACAATATTCTGATGCTAAAATTTGAGCTGTCTGAACCCCATGCTAGATAAACTAGAAATAACTCATTTATTGACTCAAACATATTGAGAATTTGCACCAGAGAGTGCTAAGGTCTGAGTCGACAATGTTGTCTAGGAAAGACTCAAGCTTCCCAATTTTCCCTGAGAAAGCCCTGCAGGAGACTAAGCCCTGCAGAGGACAAGATGCCAGCCAAAGAGGCGCTGAAGTTTATTCGTAAAAAATAATACAAAACAAATTATTTCGGTTCTGCTTTGGGGCAGGGTTTGGGGCTTGGGACGGAAACATCCAAAATATTTTGGTGGGAAGATGTAATGGTGGTGGGATTGCTGTTTGAGTATTAAACGTAACCAACTATTACTAACTGTAGCACTGGCTCTCCGAGGGGGGCGGAGGAATCGAACCTCAGTCGGCCGCGTGCAAGGCAAACGTCCTACCCGCTGTGCTATCTCTCCAGCCCTATCATTAACTACTTCCAAAAATAAAATTAACTTAAAAATTCAAAAAACTTCAAATGGTAGCAGTTTGGAGTGAATAAAGTAAATGCATCATTCGAATTTAAAAACAAACGAACAAGCCCAACACAAAGAGGGCGCTGAAGGGAGCCCCTGGGAGGGGCTGGCAGGGAGTGGGGGAGAGGGGGAGTGGGCAGCGGGAAGAGCGGGCGTTCCTCCTCCGAGCCTCGCGGAGGCGCTGCGGCGCCCAGCACGGCGGCGGCCCCGAGCGGCGCGCTCGCCTCCTCCCGGCGGAAGTGCCCGGGCGCGGGCGGAAGCGCGGAGGGCGGGCCGGGCTGCGTGGGCCGCGCCTGGGGCACCGCGCCGCGTCGGGCAGCTCCCGCGGGGCGGGGGGCGCGCGGCGGGCGGGGGCGCCGCCATGGACGACAAGGCCTTCGCCAAGGAGCTGGACCAGTGGGTGGAGCAGCTGCACGAGTGCAAGCAGCTGGGCGAGGGCCAGGTGCGGACGCTGTGCGAGAAGGTGAGGCCCGCCCCGCGCCCCCGCCCCCCGCCGCCCCCTGCCCCGCCCCGCCCCGCCGCGGCCCGGCGCCAACCGACGCGGACCGGGTCTGGGGCGCCCGGGACGGGAGTTGGGGGGAGACTTGGTCCGCCTCAGAGTCGGGGTCGCGGCCGGGCGGGCGTCCCCGGGAAGCGGAGGGAACTCGGGGGGCGAGTGCAGTGCGGCCTGCGGGGGCCCGGCCGGCTTCCCTACCCTCGGCGGGTCCCCCTGGGCGGACACGGGCCCGCGGGCGCCGGCCCCCGCCCGTCTCAGCCCCGCCCCCCGGCCCCGCTTCACCCCGCGCCCCCGGGCCCGGCGCCCGGGCCCCTTGCCCTCATCATCCTGTGTCCCCGGCCCCGCCCCCCCGCACCCCCTGTCCCCGCGCCCGCTTCGCCCCGCTCCCTCGTCCCCCCATCCCCGCCCCCCGCGCCCCCTCCCCCATCGCCGCCCCCCCCCCCCCCCCGCGCCGGGCGCCCCGCTCCCGCCCTCTCTCTGGCAGTAGGAGAAGCTCCTCCTAGGGCGCGCGTCCCAGAGCTGAGCCGAGGCAGGCCCTCCGCGGGAGCACGGGACTGGCCTCGGTTGAAGCCTTGGGCCAAGTTGACGGCCGACCTCGTTCGCCGCCGTTTGGGGCCGCATCTGGTGGTACCCAGCGCTCCTCCCTGGCCTGCCGGGCAGGGATCACTTCCGGCAGGGCCCAGGACACCGTTGGGGATGCCCGGTGAACTGCAAGGAGCCTGTGCCCTGCCCCACGGTACTGGGGTCCGGCCTCACAAAGTCAGTGGAATTGAGTTTTCCCTTTCACTAGTGGTTTTCAAGTGGACCCTCCCAAGAACACCGTACTCGTTACTTAATCTCAGTTGGGTCTTAGTATGAGGGAATTTTTGGTATTTGTGAAGAGATTGTTTTTCTTTCAGCTGCTAAATGAATCGGGCTACTAATCCTTGGGACCTCCTAGACAGAGTAAAGCTGGCTCTTTGTTTTTAAGTTCCATTATCTCTCCCCCCCCCCCCAGAAAAAAAAAGCTGTATTCTTATCCACCTTTTTCTTTGAGTACTTGAATTTTTTTTTCTTTTAGGGTCACACCCAGCGATGCTCAGGGGTCACTCCTGGCCGTGCTCAGGGATGCTGGGAATCGAACCCGGGTCGGCCACGTGCAAGGCAAACGCCGTACCCGCTGTGCTGTCACTCCAGCCCCTGAGTACTTGAATTTATCCAGTGACCGTGAATTTTTAGGTTGTCACTTGGGGCCGCTCCTAGCCCTGCTCAGGGGGCCGTAGGTGGTACAGGGCTGGAACGGGGTCGACTTCAGGCAAGGCGGCTGCCTTACCTGATGTACTATCTCTGTGGCCCTAAACATGGATTTTTAGGTGAACATTTATTTCACTGACTTAACCCCTTGGTGGACAAAGCAGTGGAGTGTCTGCGAGTGTCCCCCTTCCCACTCTTGAGAGCAGGGCCAAGTGTTGCTGCCTCCTGGTGATGAGGCCCTGTCTTCGGCCCTTCCTCCGTTAGCCGCCTTTTCTTCATACTCCACTGTTTGCACTGAACCCTGGCGCTCAGCCTGTCTGCCAACCCTGGCTCCATTTTTGCTCCTCTGATTCCTTACCTACGTACAGGACAGAGGAAATTTGCCATCTCCTGGTGTGATTCCAAACAAGAAATAAGCACTTAGTTTAAATTAGGAAAATCTAAACTCAAAAGTAGCTGCTGGATCTTATTTGAAGTCTACCATGGCGTGTTTTTTTTGAAAGAAGATGCAGAACGAATATGTGGCTCTAATTTCTCTCTTGTCAGCGTACATCGGTGATAGTATGGTGACTTTAACCCTGACAACTGCAGTTTTCATTATTTTTGTGGTCTCTGCTCTATGAAGAACTGAGTACTGGGATCATTTGCGATTTGGTAAAGAAACTCTTTCCTCATTGGGTCAACCTAATACCAACTGCTGCCCCCATAGAAGCTGGACTAGTCAGCCCCTGAGCACCCATTCTGGGCATCCCCAAGTTCAGCCCCTGCTGGGGTTAGCTGGGGTGGCATCCAAGCAGTGACGTTTCAAACTTTGGGGCTGCCAGCACATCTGCACTGTGAGCGACCTTAAGGTTCTCTAGAGGTGACCCCTATTCCAACTGGAGAGGCCAGTGGCAGACCAGAGGAACATGGGGAAAACAAAGCTCATTATGTAAACCTGATTATATAAAGAGTGTGTGTGTGTGTGTGTGTGTGTGTGTGTGTGTGTGTGAGAGAGACTAGATTCTAAGTGGCCGTTTTGGTTTGGTTTGGTTTTTTTGAGCCACACTTGGCTGTGCTCAGGGATTTCTGCTGATGATGTCAGGAAGACCATATGGGGTGCCAGGATTGAACCTGGGTCAGCCTCATTTGAAGCAAATAAAAACCCTGTCCACTATACTGTCTCTCCCTCCCCAGCCCTCTAGGTTTTGGTTTTTCAGTTTTGTTTTGTTTTTAAACATGACTTATTGGATTCCAGGAAACAAAGGTAAATTATGTGGCTAGATTTTCCCCAGAATTAAACTCCTTTTCTCAGATGGCCTAAAAACTGAGCAAGTCAGCTAAAATTGAAACCGAAGTTATAATGGTTTGTAAAGGCACTGAGGTAGTTTGAGGCAGTGGCAGAAAAATATAGAATGCATATGATGCTGATAAGAGAATAACCACTAAAAAGATGGGTGTGAGGTCTGGGGGGATAGTACCACCCTGCCGTGTCTACCCCCCAGATCCCAAAACAAGTTCAGAGTATGTAGATCAGTTGGACTGGGGTCGGGTTAATTTCTGTCTAGAAAAAAAGTCATTTTCATAAAATAACAAGGCATATCTGCTGAGAAGTCTGTCTCTTGACATTTACTTAAATTTGCAGCCCAGCCTCTGCAACTGGTTGTGTGGAAAGAGATCTGCCCTCAAGTCATTCTGGCCTCGCAGTCAGCCGCTCTGCGACTCTGAAAGATTGTGTGCCTCGAGAGCCGGTCTGTCACTGTTCAGGACATTCTGTAACTGGAACGATATTTAACTCTTGGTAGAGTCTCAACAAGAGTAAAAAATTTGTTTTTTGGCCTGAAAAGTTTTATTTTATACTAAAGCACTTCAGTGAGGACTCCTTGTAGTATCACTGTATCACTGTCATCCCGCTGATCATCGATTTGCTTGAGCGGGCACCAGTAACGTCTCCATCCGTCCTAGCCCTGAGATTTTAGCAGCCTCTCTTTACTTGTTCTTCCCAGCGGTGCAACATTGGAGGCTCTTTCAG
The DNA here is from genome assembly GCF_027595985.1 of Sorex araneus. Taxonomy (NCBI): domain Eukaryota; kingdom Metazoa; phylum Chordata; class Mammalia; order Eulipotyphla; family Soricidae; genus Sorex; species Sorex araneus. The sequence goes on from NC_073302.1 coordinate 346,886,866, forward strand.
GATCAGGGGAATGAGACCCATAATTGTTACTATATTTGGCATATCAAATATGCCACCAAGAGCTTGCCAGGCTCTGCTGTGCGGACAGGATGCTCTTTGCTCTCAGTACCTTACCAGGTTCTCTGAGAGGGAGAACTAGGTTATAAGAGGTCGAGCACTTCCGGGAGAGTTGTTTTAGTCTCTGGATGTTGGCTGTTGAAGGGATTACACAGCGCCAGGGGCAGTTTGTGGGTGTGGCTGCCAAGCTACTGGAAAATGGGGGGGTCTGGGTGGAGGAGGCCCTGTCCCGATCCGAGCAGGCTTGACGATGTCAGCCCCTGGTCCCGCATACCTGGCTTCCTCTGCCGGTTCCTTCATGCATGAGGCTTGTCTGAGAACGTGGAGAGGGGCCTTGAGCATGGCTCTGGCTGGGTTCCGGAGGTCTTTGTCTGCTAGGGTTCTGCTCCAGGGGTAGAAACTCAACCCACCCCGCTCTGAGGGGTCCCCGGTGAAGACAGCCAGGCGCGGGGGCAAGAGACTCTCTGTCCCTCTCCTCCAGGAGCTTGGTTTTATAGTCTCTGGATCTTGATGTGATTGCACGGCTGGGGGAGGGTGCAGGCAGTTTGTGGGTGTGGCTACCAAGCTCCTGGAAAATGGGTCTGGGTGGAGAGGCCCAGTCCCAGTCTGACTCTTTGTAGTACAAAGGTAAATCTAGCCCGTTTGTATGTGAGCAGATCTTTATTCTAATGAAGAAAATTGAGACTTTTTTTAGAATACATACATACATGGATATATTTCTTCAATTTTGTTTTCTTTTTGGGTCACACCCTGAGATGCACAAGGGTTACTCTTGGCTTTGCTTTCAGGAATTACTCTTCGAGCATATGGGATGCTGGGAATTGGACCTGGGTCAGCCGTGTGCAAGGCAAACACCCTACCCTCTGTACTGTTGCCCCAGCCCTTTCTTCATCTTAACCTCAGCCTTGAAGTAGTAGAAATAGCTTTACAATATTATTTCTTTCTTTAAAAAAATTTTTTTTAGGTACTATGATTTATAATATTGTTAATGCCGTGGTTTCATGCACACAGTGTGCAAACACCACACCATCCATCAGTTCACCCCACTCCCACCCAGGCCCCTGCCATGGTCAGTTCAGCTCTGTGGGCAGTTACATCATTAGTAGGAAACAGCATGTTAAATTCTTGAATGCCTAAAACCATCTTAATGAAAATGAGAACCTGGTTAAAATGAATAATTGATTCGTGTGAATTATGAAAGATCTTTTGGATTTTCCTTTTTGTGGTTTTGAGCCACACTCTGCAGTGCTCTGGACTTACTCCTGGCTCTGTCCTTAGCCCTGGGCAGTCATGTGTGAGCACACACCTTACAGTAGAGTAGCTGTGCCATCTCTCCAACCCCTCTTGTGGATTTTCTTTGGTGGAATATCACAAAAAGCTAAGCCTGGGGCTGGAGCGATAGCACAGTGGGTAGGGCGTTTGCCTTGCACGCGGCCGACCCGGGTTCGATTCCCAGCATCCCATATGATTCCCCCAGCACCACCAGGAGTAATTCCTGAGTGTTGAGCCAGGAGTAACCCCTGTGCATCGCTGAGTGTGACCCGAAAAGCAAGAAAAATAAAAAAAAATAAGCCTGGAGCCACAGTGATAGCTGGACGGCCTGAGCGCATATTTCACATTCAGGAGGCCCAGGTGCAGCTCCTATGCAACTGGGTGTGGCCCAGAACCTCTGATTACCATAAAGTATGAAGATAGAACCCTATTCTGATAACCAGAGTACTATTAGTAGTCCTGAAGTCGCTCTGTCCTTAGTTAACAAACAAAACCTAAACCAGACCAGCATAGGCTAGCTAATAATAGAAAAACTTTTAAGACCAGGTCATCATTTATCAACTGAGTATATGTATATTGTTTTAAATAATACTTGTCACTGGTCCCGAGAGATAGTACAGGGATGAAGGCACTTGCCTTGCACATGGTAGGCCCTGGCTTGATCCTCAGCACTGATTTGGGCTCCCTGAGCATGGAAAGAATTGATCTCTGAACACAGAGTAGGCCCTGAGCACTGCTGGGTGTACCCTCCCCCCCACACACACCCAAAAATTTTATCAATAGGAAAAAAATGAAGATATTTACATTATAAATTTTTCTTCATGTGAACTAGTTTTACTTACAGCATATGCCTTTTGTTCTGGCTTGAAGATCTTGCAGAATGTTTTCTTTCAGTCTTTCTTCAGGACAAATGCTATGAAAAGCTGGGTAAATAAAATTCTTCTTTGGTAAAATAAAGTAAAAATAGCAAAAATTAAAGTTAAAGTTGATGCTGAGGGCTTGGGAGGAGCCTCACACGGTGGAGTGTTTACTGAGCACGTTCAAGGCCCCGAGTTCAGTCCTGGCCCCATAGCAACTAAATGGCCAAATAATCACTATTGTAGACACTGTCACTGTCATCCTGTTGCTCATCAATTTGCTCGAGGGGACACATCTCCATTGTGAGACTTGTTTGTTACTGTTTTTGGCATGTTGAATACACCACAGGTAGCTTGCCAGGCTCTGCCGTGCGGGCGAGATACTCTCGGTAGCTTTCTGGGCTCTCCGAGAGGAGCGGAGGAATTGAACCCGTGTCGGCCGCATGCAAGGCACACGCCCAACCGCTGTGCTATCACTCCAGCTCATTGTAGACACATAAACCACATCTATTTTCTGAATTTTGTGGGTTGTTTATTTTGTTTTCAGGCCATTCCTGGCAGTGCTCAGGTCGGCTTCATGTAAGGCAAATGCCGTAGCCACTGTGCTGTTGCCCCTTGAGTTTTGTTTTTCTAAGGAAAATGGAATTATAATCACAAATATAGTCTAACATGTATGATATCGGAGTCATCTGCTCTAGCACTGAACTGTACTCCTGGCTCTAAAGGGTTTTGTTTGTGTGGGGCCCCACCTGCCTCTGCTCAGAGCTTACTCCTGGCTCCGCACTTAGGAATCACTCCTGATGGGGCTCGGGGAACCGTAGGTGCTGCTGGGAAAGAAGCTGTGCGCAAGACAAGCGCCATGGCCATCGTGTATCACTCCAACCTCTACTTTAGAATGTTGAACCTTTCTGTTTACATGTAGGGGATAAAGCCAAGGACTTCATATACATAAAAATGGGTTCTACCGCTGAGCTATATCCCCAGCCTTGGTTAGTTTTTCTTTTCTTATAATTCTCTTTCATGTGAATCTAGTGAAATATAAACCTAATCTTGGTCCTTTAAAATCACTTGCTTAGGTCCAGAGATGTGACCTTAAAGGTGTAAGTCCCTGAGTTTGTTCCTGGTGCCACTACTTGGTCCCCTAAGTACTGCCAAGTGTGGTCCTAAAACCAGGAAAATATTGGTAACTTTCACAGACCTTTGGTTCTCTGAATAGTAGCATCTGATGGTCAGGGAAAAAAAGGCACCGTACCAAAGGTGACAAAAGAGAGCCAAGAAGAAAGTGTTCTCTAAGAAAGATTGGTGTGGTGTGAAAGCACCAGCTATGTCTTCCTTGAGAAACGCGGGGGGGGGAGGGGCAGGAATAATAGCACCCCAGGTAGGACCACCCACCTTGCACGCAGCTGACCCAGGCTCAATCCCTGGGTTCCCGTATGGCCGCCCAAAACCCTGCCAAGCAGTGATCCCTGGGTGTAACCCAGAACCCAGAAAGAAAGAAAAGGAGGGGGTGGGGGGGGGCAGAGAGAGAGAGTACAGAGGTAAGATTCTTGCCTCGTGTACCTGAGCCTTGGTGGTTGTGACCTGGTTCAGATCCCCAGCACCGTTGCCCGATGTGACCCCAGACTCCCTGACAAGGCGCTAGAGAGATTGATGCGAAGCAGCTTAGGCACTTGCTTTGTCTACGGCTGGCCCTTGTTTTGTCCCTGGTACCACGTATGATTTTCTGGTATTGCATGTGATCCCTGAGCACAGCTGAATGTGGTCCTAGAACCCAACAGACAACTCCCTGCCCTACCCCACTTCCCATCAAGAAATATTAGAGGGAAAACGGGCAAAAGATGGTTCAGTGTTCTGGTGCAGACTGGCCTGTGGGAACCTCGGGGCCAGCCCCTGGCAGCACATGTTCCTTAAGTGTGTTCACACACACTGCCAGGTGTGACCCAAAGCCCTACGGAGAGACAGATGTCCTAGTCACATGCACTAAACTCTAGGAGTGGCCAGGAAGATGGTTCAGGAGGCCAAGTGCACGCTTCACATGGAGGGGACCCATGTTCAGCCCTGTACTGCATGGTTCCTTGCCAGATTTGGCCCTCAAAAAACGATGTGTTTTTTAAATGAACTTGCAGAATGGTGAAGATGCATTTAGAAAATTCATGCTGATTACTTGCTGTGTTCAGGGCAGAAGCTGCCGACAAGTTACTGACTTCAGTCTCCCAGGATGTGCTCCACGGTCAGAAAAACAAGAGTAGGGCCGGCGCCATAGCACAGTGGGGAGGGCATTGCCTTGCATGGTGCCAACCCAGGTTCGATCCCCAGCATCCCATATGGTCCCTTGAGCCTTGCCAGGAGAGATCACTGCGCACAGAGCCAGGAGTAAGCCCTGAGCACTGAGGGGTATGCCCCCAAAACTAATAATAACAACAGACCATGAGTAAAGCACTTGTTGAAGTCAAGGCTGCCGTTATTATTTGCTTCAGTTTTTCTGTGTTGGTTTTCCTAATAACTGCGGCAGTCCGATTGGGAAGAGGCCTTCCATTCAGCACTCCTAAGCCCACTGCATTTGTGGGACATAGAAATCATGACCCTGTGTCACTGTAGCACTGTCATCCCGTTGCTCATCGATTTGCTCGAGTGGGCACCAGTAACGTCTCCATCGTGAGACTTGTATTGTTTTTGGCATATCGAATACGCCACAGGGAGCTTGCCAGGCTCTGTCGTCAGGCTAGATGCTCTCGGTAGCTTGCCGGGCTCTCCGAGAGGGATGAAGGACTCGAATCCAGGTTGGCCATGTGCAAGGCAAATGCCCTACCTGATGTGCTATCACTCCAGTCCCATGACCCAGTAGGCACAGAAAATTGATTCAAGGAGAGTGGTTGTGATTGCTTTTATGAGATTTGTGGCAAAGACTTGCCCACCTCTTCACCCGCACCAGGGAGCCTCTTAGCAAGCCCTTAGCTTGCACATGACCAAGGCCAACTCGGGTTTGATCCCTGGCATTCTGTACAGGATTCTCTGAGAACAGCGCCAGGAGCATTGCTGGGTGTGAGCACTCTTCTCCCCCCCCCCAAAAAAAAAAAACAATAGAAAAGGGAGCTCCTGAAGAAGCCCACGTTTGAAGCAGAGAAGCTGGGGAGCTTCTTTGGAAGACAGTCCTGGAAAGGCCCCAGGCCAAGAGAGAGCCTGATGGTGACCCCACTGGTGCCTGACTCTGAAAGGTGACTTGCTGGCTCCATCCCTTGTATGTTTGGCCTTCCCTTCGCTGTCCACTTGGCTGGCTGCTGCCCAGCGCTGGGCGACTGGAGCCACACACGTTCACCCTCTGGCCCTGGCTCTCTGGGGTGTCCTGACTTGAGTGTCAGTGCTTGTACACATCTGGCTGTGTGCTAGAGCTGCCAGAACCACCGTCAGCACGTTTGGGTGGCCTCATGCTTGCACCACCGTCACTTTTGTCACAGAGCCTCCCCTGAGTCCATGGGGTCCTCTGCTTGCCCTGGGTTGGTGACCAGAGGTCACTGGCAGTTCCTGTTAGAGCTTTTCAGCTCTTGAATTTCTCTCGAGTCCTGTTAACTCGGGGTGGGTTGAGATCTGTGCGTTTCAGATTGTTTCCAGAGAGTAATGATCCAAGCTCAGACTTGGATTGCTGTGTAGAGCTCAGGGCATTTGTTGTTCCTTGGCGTCTGTGCTTTGAAGTACTTGTCATCAGCAGAGTTAAGTGACCATCTTTCATCTTGATGCAACCTGAGATTACTGGCACTGGGATGTAGTTCAACAAAAAGCACATTTCCACTAAAGATAGATCAAGTAATATTTTATTTAAAAGCCATTTTGCCGGGCCAGAGCAATACTACAGCGGGTAGGGTGTTTTCTTTGCGTTTAGCCAACCTGGGTTCAATCCATGGCATCCCATATGGTCCCCTGAGCACTGCCAGGAGTAATTCCTGAGTGCAGAGACAGGGTAACCCCTGAGCATTGCTGGGTGTGAATAAAAAAGTAGGGGAAGGGGAATTTTTTTTTTAAGTCATTTTGCTTTGGGGCTGGAGCTGTGGTACAGTAGATAGGGTGTTTGCCTTGCATGTGGCCAAGCTGGGTTTAATTCCCGAAACCCCATATGGTCCCTCAAGCATTCAGAAGTGATCCCTGAGAACAGAGCCAGGAGTAAGCCTTGAGCACCGCTGGGTGTGGCCTAAAAAAATTATTTGTTTTGAGAGAGGGATGGGGAGGGGAGAATTGACTTCATTATTGAGTTGGATTTTTACTTAAGTGCAAAGTGCAGTGAGGCTGCGGTTTGAGTTTGCTCTTCCTTTGTGGTGACTGACTCTCACTTGTGGCTGTAGTGCTCTTGCATGCTTGGATCACACTGGAGGTCATAAATTGCAGTGCCGCCAGGATTCCAGTCCATGTGGAACAGCATTTGGGGACCACGCTTGTGGCCTCATGACTGCAGGCAGGTTCTCTCTACCCACCCCAACTCTTTTTTTTTTTTTTAACTTTTTATTGAATCACCATGTGGAAGGTTACAAAGTTCTCAGGTTTATGTCTCAGTTATACAATATTCAAACACCCATCCCTTCACCAGTGCCCATATTCCACCACCAAAAACCCCAGTATACCCCCCGCCCCCACCCCCCCATCCCCGACTGTATAACTGATGAATTTCACTTCATTTTCTCTTTACCTTGATTACGTTCCATATTTCAACACAAAACTCACTATTGTTGTTAGAGTTTCCATCCAAGAAAGACAGCCCTACTACCAGGGAAGCATTTGATAATTAGTTTTCCATGGCTGAGAATGAAGAGATATGTAGCCCCACTGCTCCAAGTACATAACTCTTTTTTTTTCCTTTTTCCTTTTCCTTTTTTTTTTCTCCCCCTCATCCCCCTTCCCGCGGCTCATAGAATGGTGTACGCCACGCCGCGTTTCTCCCTGAAAATGGGAAACAACCTGGAAAGAGGGATATTTCATCTTCTCGGCCGGCGTGGGGCTTTAGCTTAGTTCACAGTCCAGAGAAGTGGCTGCTACATTAATAACCTTCAGTATTTCAACAAAAACTCACTGTTATTATTTGGAGTTTCCCCCCAAGTCAGACCTGTTAAAAAGGAACTGTTTCACATTGCTGACAATTATAGATGTTTAGTCGCACAGATGCAGCAGCGTCTGCGCGGTTTTGGATTTCTGTATAAAGTCCAGGGAAAATTCTGCCAGAAATTGCATAGCTCTCAGTCCCAGTGCATTGCTGTAAGAAGTCTCTGGAATCAAAGTCTTTAGGCGCAGAGGGTCCGTTTCACTCTCAGCAGCTCCGAATTTATCTGGGCCGAGGGCGTGCCAGTTACACCCACTTCCCATAATTCCCTAGGAGCCCCAAGTGTAAAAATCTAATACCTCTGGGTTAGGAGTCTTAGAAGATGGCGCCTGCCATGTGGAAGCTGCCGCCACCGCCATTTTCCGTGCAGGAAGACAGGGTGGGGAGGAAAGATCCACCCCTGGGCAGCACAGAGTTGCAGCCCAGTTCGCAGTCCCAGTGCATTGCTATTAGAAGCTGCGCTGGATGCCCAAATGTGTTAGGTCTCTGGAATCAAAGTCTTTAGGCGCAGAGGGTCTGCTTCACTCTCAGCAGCTCCGAATTTATCTGATCCACCCCAACTCTTAATTATTTTGTTTGGAAGGGAGGGTTGGGCCCAGAGCAGCGGTGCTCAGAGGCTACTCCCGGTGGTGCTTTGGGGGCCACTTGCAAGTGCAGAGATTGAACTGAGGTTAGCGACATGCAGGGCAAAAGCCTTACCCTTCTACTTGCTCTCCAACTCTTTCATTTTGGGGGGTGAAGGAGGAGTACACCCAGTAGTTCTCAGGACCATATGTTTGTGGTGCCAGGGTTGGCTGTATGCAAGTGGTCAAATACCTTAACCACTGTCTCTCCCTCCCCCTTTCTCTTTCTCTCACCCACTCTCTCCCCCTCCCCTATCATTTTTTCATTTACTTGGAAGGAGTGGCCATACCTGGCAGTGCCCAGGGGACCATATGGGATGCCAAGGGTTGAATCCGAATTGGCTTAGTGCAAGACAAACACCCTACCCGCTGTACTATATCACTCCAGTCCCACCCTTCATTGTTTTAGAAAGGACAATAGTGACAAAGTTTCTTTTACTTTAGGTTTTTTCCTTTAGTTTTTGAAATCTACTTCTGGAAGATATTCTGTTGAAATTTATATCCTGTATAAGGAATATTCAGAATTGGTTCTGCGCAGACTTGTTCTGGCTTTAGAAACAAACGAGGCTCTTTTTCCTGTGGGAAATGAGAAAGCACAGAACAATGGTTGCCGACTGCCACTGCATCTTTAACATCATTTATTCGAGAATCTGCAGTTGCGCTTTGATACACCAGGCCTTGTTCCAGGTGCTGGGGCTAAGGAGCAGGAGAGAGGATGATAAGTTGATAGAACAGGCTGTTGGGAACCACTTCCCTGCCCTCAGAAAAGGCCTTCCAAGTGTTCAGAGTTGACAGGTGGGGTCAGAAGTCAGAGGGCGCAGTTCCCAAGGCTACCCTCGCCTCTGGGCCCCTGGTAAGTGCAGCGGGCTCTCAGAACTCACTGTCCTGCAGTACGGCTTGTTTCAGGAAAGGATCACAGATGGGCGGAATCGACTAAGAGAAGAGAGGGGAACAGTAGTTCAGGAAGAGTTGCTAGGACCTTAGAAATCTCCACTTCCTCGGGTCCAAACTGGTAGTGGGTTGCCCTGTCACACACCCCGTTATTGACTGTTAATGTAGTTAGAGTCCCAGGGAGAGACTCACTTGGGCCTGTGGGTCGCAGCTAGCAGCTAGGGGAAGGACTGCTCTCTTCTTTGGTGTGGTTAATTTCTTACTACATATTATCTTTCTAATTCAGAACAGATCTTATGAAAAGAACTTCAGTGTACAGTAAACAAATGAGAAATAACCCTGTAGTGAAGAATAAAGAAAATATGGGTAGGAAAACCATGCAAATGACATAAAGGAAAAAGAAAAGCAGTGTAGGAGTGCCTGATGGAAGTGGTGTGCCTCAGGAGCACTGTGGTGGGAGACCTGGGGAGAAACAGGGACAAGCCAATGTTATGCAACAGGATGTGAGGGTATTTTCCCAATTTATTTGTTGTATTCATTATTTGTTTGTTTTGATTTTATTTAAGTGTCTTCTTAGCTAGCTCCTGAAGCAGGAACTAGCCCTTTGGGGAGAGTGGAGGGGTACGGCCCTCCCAGCAGTGCTCGGGGTTCACTCCCAGTCCTGCTCTCAGGGACCACTTTTGGTGGGCTTGGGGGACCATGTGTGAGCCTGGCCGTGTGCAGGGTAAGTGGCCTACCCAGCATTCCATATGGTCCCCTGAGCACTGCCAGGAGTAATTCCTGAGTGTATGAGTCAGGAGTAACCCCTGTGCATCGCTGGGTGTGACCCAAAAAAAGTGGAAAAAAAAATAATCACTTGGGAATCAAAACTAAAATTCAGGTTTCTCATGGGCCAGAGTGATTGTGCAGAGATAGGACATTGGCCTCACAGGTGTCTGGCCCAGGCTTGCTTCCCAGGCCCTCCCACTGCTCACAGCCTGAGCACAGGTGGGCATGCACATTCACGAGAAAGTGCAGGTTTCTTAACTTTGAGAAGTGGATTATCGTGTTTTGGGCAGATAGGCGTTTCTGTGTTCATTCATTATGGCGCCGCTCCCCCGCACTCTCCCACAAGGCTCCATGAGGAGGGGGAGGGCAGGCTGCATGGTACTGGGGATCAAGCCCAGAGCTGGGACGGGCAGGGTATGTGGTTTACTCTTGTGGGATACCGAGCCATGTCTTAGAATCTGCATTGAAAATATTTTTGTTCCTTGAATAGTTGTGCTGGGAAGATGGCCCAGAGGCCCTGACAGAGCACGTGCTTTTCCTGTGGGAGCCCAGGGTGCAGCCCCAGCCTTTGGTTACTGGAGCTCCTAGTTACGAGGAACCCCTGAGTACTGCTCAGCCCCCTGAATAAATGCTATCTAGAGATAACCACTTCAAAAAGAATTTGTTGTTGTTGTTGTTCCTTTGGATCTCCCAGATGGTGCTCAGGGGAGGCAGGGTCATTCTTGGTGCTGCTCAGCCCTGCTCAGCCCACTGGGCTGGCAGTTGCTGCCAGGGTCTGAGGGTGTCTTGCTGCTCAGAGCCTGCAGGGCTGCTGAGCTCACAGGCTGCGCCCAGTGAGTCTCGGGTGCCCAGGCGCTGTTGGCGGAGAACCTGGGCCTGCCTGAGCCCTCCCTTTCTATTCCTCTCTGGGCAGCACCCGCGTTGCTGGGGGTGGGGGCTGGGGTGTGTTGGGCTCAGCATGCAGAGCATGCACCCCACCCTCTGAGCTGTCTCCCTGGCCACGGACAGCGATTTTAAAGAGCACCATTGGCATTCCGACTGTCTTTTCAGATTGCATATGGAGAAGTGCTGCTCTCTGGAATATACTGAGATTCTGATACTGGACAGTTTTGTGGTTTGAAAGCTTCTGACTTTCGTTTTGTGTTTTCAGTGTCGTGAAGTGTCTCTGAGAGTTTCACTGATGATTTTTTGCCATCATTGCTTCCTTTGAGATATCTTTTTTTCATTTATGTCAACTCAGTATTTCCTGGTCATGGTAGGTTTTCTCCAAATAGTATCATTAGCATTCCCAGCCTGCGATGTCTATATACTCCTGATTTGAATTTCTTTTCTAGCATTATCACTTCATTTCTTCAGCTGTAATTTTATCCTTGTTGAAAAAAATCTCTCTTTTGAGTATTACTTTCCCATGCTTTTTGGACCATGCCCAGCACGCCCAGGATCTGCTCCGGGTCTGTGCCGAGGGTTGCTCCCCTTGGGGACAGGGTGGTATAGGGGCCTGAATCTGGATCTCTGACCTGCAGAGCACATGCCAGCTGTTGGCACTTGTGCCACTCTTCCCAACTCTGGTGTCCGTCTCAGAAAAATATCCCAGGAGTCTCTTATTGAAAAGTTAGTAGGTAGAGCAGCTAGCTTTGTATTTGCTGTCTAGGGGTGAACATGTCCTGTAAACCAATCATTTGAAACAATCTACCAAGAGGAGGCTGACAGGAGAGAACAGTGGGTGCTGACCTTGCACACGGCTGACCCAAGCTCCAGCTCTGGCACGCCACATGGTTCCCTGAGTCCTGCCAGGAGAGATCCTTGAGTGCAGAGCCAGGTAGGACTCAAAAACAAGTATTAAGGATCTAAGGTGGGGAGAGGTTCAGGGGGCTGAAGGGCATCCTCTTCAGGTGGGAACCCTGATCCTGGCACTGTAAGGCCCCAGAGTGCTGCACAGTTGTGACACAAAACAGAAACCATAGGAAAATCATACAAGAGTCTTAGAAAAGTAGAAAAAAGGCATATGCTTTCCACTGTAGCACCTGCCTTTCCCGTTCACTAGGCTCCTACCTCAGAATTAATCTTCTAGTTCTTGCTCTACACACACCAAAAAAAAAAATCTTGGTTAAGGGAGGAGACAGGATATGTTAATCTGCTGAGACAGCTGGTGGCTGAGAGCAGCAGGCTGAGCACGTGCTTGCGTGCAGGAATCTCAGAATCCCATGTGGTCCCCTGAGCACCTCTGGACGTATTCTCCCCCCCAGAAAAAAAAATAAAAATAAAATAAGTAAAATGGGCTCATAGGCTTCAGTGTCCCCCCCACACACCTTTTGTTTTTTGCTGAGTAATATAAGGTGGCCTGTGCAAATAGCTCATTTAAAAAAATTTTTTGTTTTATTTTGGGGCCACACCTGTCAGTGTTCAGGGGTTACTGTGAGTAATTCTTCACTCAGTAATGACTCCTGGCAGTGCTCAGGGGACCCTAAGGGTTGCTGGGGATCAAACCCAGATTGGCCACATACAAGGCAAGTGCCTTCGCCACACTGTACTGTTGCTTCAGCCCCACCTCATTCTTTTTTTTTTCTTTTTTTCTTTTTAATTGAATCACCATGTGGAAAATTACAATGCTTTCAGGCTTAAGTCTCAGTTATACAATGCTGAAACAACCATCCCTTCACCAGTGTACATATTCCACCACCAAAAAAACCCCAGTATACCTCCCATCCCCCCACCCACACACCCTCGCCTTTGTAACTGATAATTTTCACTTTCCTTTCTCTTTACTTTGGTCACATTCAATATTTCAACAAAAAACTCACTGTTTTTGTTAGGAGTTTCCCACTAGAGTCAGACCTGCTGTGAAGAGATACGAGGTCGCATGGTTTTGGATTTCTGTATTTTAGCAACTAAGTCCAGGGAAATTTCTTCCAGAAATTGGATCATTGCAAGCTTGCATCTCTCATTAGTGGTCCTCATAATATGGCGGTCGGCTTAGTTCTCAGTCTGGAGACACTTCTGCAAGGAGCTGCCAGTACCAAAAGTAGTTTAGCTGGCCTCTGGAATCATGCTCATGCACCTGCGGTGACGCCCCACACGTCTCACCTCCTTCTTTCTAAATTTAAAATTTTAGTCTTCCACTTGATCTGAAAGATTGCTTATTTCTTTGTTTTTATAAAAACAATTTAATGTCATTTATGGAAATATCTTTTTCTTTTGTTTGGGGGCCACACTGAGTGGTGCTCAGGGGTCACTCCTGATGGGGCTAAGGGGACCTTACAGGGTGCTGGAGCTCAAACCTGGGTTGACCAGGTGCCAGGCAAGCTCCCTGCCTGCTGTACTATCTCTCAGGTCCAGGAGAATCTTTTATCTATAGGACAGGCACCCTGCTTATAATTAACTTGCCCTATTTTTTTCTATTTTATTTTTATTTCTTCTCATCTGTTTGAGACATCTATGTTTATGTCTTCTTTAGATTAATTTTTTTTAAGTACAAGAAAATCTGCAGTGCTCTATTATCAGTTTTCCATGTATAAATAGGAAATGAAAATAGATTGTTACACTCACTAAAATCATATGTGGGTACCTTTGTAGTATAGCGTTGGCTGGGACTGGGTAGTAGAACAGATACAGTGCATTCCTTGGTGGGTCCCAGCACCTAGATTGTCTCCCAGACCCTGCCAGGAGTGATTGGGAACACAGTGCCTGGAGTAAGCCCTGAGCACTGCTGATGGTAGATCTAAAATCAAGTAATAATAATAATGATAATAGATAGCTCTGGCATGGACACCAATACAGAAATAGAGGATTTTACCAATTCAGAGGGGACAGTTTATTTGAGAGCATTTGCATAGTCCACATTTCTAAAACCTGGTAGCAAGGAAAATAAAATACCTTGGTAGTTCTGTAATGTTGGAATGTCATCCCAGCTTTATTGTCTGAGTTCTCTTCCTGAGAGTTTTGAGTTTACATCAGCAAGAACAAAGAAAGAAAGGAAACGGGCCTGAGTGCCCAGGGGTCCCAGCGGTCTCAGAGTGTCTCAGCTGAGCGAGTCTCCCCATGGGAACCAGAGCCTTGGTTCAGGCTGCACTGGCTGTGTCTGGACAGAGGCCAGATTTCTTGTCAGGGCTGACTCGCCAGGCTTACTCAGAGTCTGACTCAGGCTGAACGTACACTTTTCTTCTGGCAATCTGGAATTGAGGGGTGTGCTAGAAGAAGGGGTCCTACATGTGACCACTCCCAGTTCTGTCCCAGGTGCTGAGTCTACTGCGATTGCTCTAGACTGGTGCCCAGAGGTTCTTCCGGCCCCCGTTGGCCCCCTGCTGTGCGTTTTGCTGCCTCTCCCGGCAATGCCCCTCAGAAGCTGGTGCTTGATTTTCCCAGGACTCTGTCTCTGGTGCCTTTTCCCTTGTAGGATTCTACAATGTGTCCTTTTGCTGTAATAAATCGTAGCCATAAGTACAACCCAAGGCTGAGTTCCATGGCCCTTTGTGAGTTACTAACATCAGAGCTGGGAAAAGTCACTTCCCTTGACATAAAGGGTTTTACCTTGACCACTTCAGGCCTCGGGGAGCTTCAGTACTCTGCTGGTGCACACTTCTTTTTCTTCACTGAAGACAAGTCAGTGATCTTTCAGTGATTCACTTGGTGAGCCAGGAATCTAACTACAGGGTGGTGACTTCTAAGTCAAGGCGTTAGAAACATCACCGGGAGATAAAAATGGTGAGTGATGTCGCCCACATTGGCCTGATGGTGTGATCTCCTCCTGTGTAAAGCGTCCAGACACTGTTCTGCGTGTCTTAACCCAAGTATGGAGTCATTTATTCTTTAAACATCAGTTGCGGGTAGATGTGAGCTGGTGATAGAGCATTGGCCTTGCCTGTGTAAGACCCCAGGTTCAGTTTCTGAGGTCTCTTCACCCCCCAAGCACAGAGCCAAGGGTTACTTCCCAGACAAAGAGCAGTTGGATCAGCTCTTACTTGCAATGTGGGACCCCTAGTGGTGCTTGTGGTTCCATGTAGGGCAGGGGTGGGCCCAGGCCTCCCACACTCAAAGCCTGCCCTTGGCCTGCTGAGCTAGTTCCCCGTGGCTCTTTATTTCTGTGTTTAAAGAAAGGGAACTGCGGGGGAGGGGCTTGGCCACAATGACCACACTCCAGGAGTGGCCACCAGGCCACCAACCACTCCTGGAGGTGTCAGGACATCACAGGTGATGCCCCTGATCAAGCCAGTTTTGACCCGATTCAGTGGTTAAGGGACATATTTGCATGCAGCAGACCCTGATTCCGTCCCTGGCACCACACGGTTGCCTGAGCACTGCCTGGTGTGGCCCCAGTACAGACCCTCCAGCAGAGACAGAAGTAAATCAGGTTCCTTCTTGGAGTTGTAGTTGTCAGCCAAATGGTTTTATTTTTTTTTTAATAAAAGAGAAAATATGGATGGGTGGATTATGGATTAATTCCTCTTTTTTTTTCCCCCTAAATAAAAGCTGGGAAGATGTCTTAGGGAGTAGGTTTGATTTTTTAAAAAAATATTGTGTGTATTTCTGAGCCATTTGCTGAACGTTACAGGATAATAAATTCTTTTCAGTTCTAGTTGGGGTTATGTCTTACAGCCACATCCTGTGGTTTGCTGTGGAATAGAGAGCCTGTGTCTCAGCTGGCCAGAGAAATGAAACATGATTGTTTGCGTGAGACTTCTGGCAATGCTTTGTAAAAGAGAAAGCTAACATGTGGCCTTTGGCCTCTTCTGCCAGTTAGCTGACTGGGAACCAGATACCTATCTAGAGGTGAATTAGCATTTTGTGATTGAGTTGGCAATTCTGTTTACTAAGAGTGGCAGCCTACGTAGACGGCAAGAGTCCACTGCCCTGCTGACCTGTGACAAAAGTCACCAACCCAAACCTTCCCTTCGCCTCCCCTCTCTTCTCTTATTTTCTGGGAGACTTCACATAACTTTGTTTATCCTAACTAATTATAGGCAAAATAAATATATGAGGTGTGTTTTCATAATTCAGGATGTCTCCCAGGCTAAGTGAAACAGAGTATTTGATATGACCGGGCAGAACAGTTTTGCAGAAATTAAAGAGGGGGTCTGGAGAAATACAGCAGGTAAGGCGCTTACCTTGCATGCACCCAACCCAGGTTCGATCCCCATCATCATGTACGGTATCCTGAGCACCACCACGAATGAGCCCTGAGCACACAGCCAGGTGTGGCCCAAAACATAACCCAAACAAAGGAATTAAAGTGAGATCCTAGCATGTTGAAATCATATCTTAGTTCATGGAGAAGTCTACCTGGTAGGGCTCTTTTTTGGTGGGGGGGAGTGTGGGGACACATCTGGTGGTGCTCAGGGATGACTCCTTCTGGGGCTCGAGGGACCATAGATAGGGCCTGGGATGGAACCAGGTCAGCTCGTGCACGACAGACGCCTTCTGCTGTACTACCGTCACTCCAGGAGTTCTTGCCTTGGAAGTAACGCACCTGAGTTCAGTCCCGGCACCCCGCATGATCCCCTGTCACCTCCAGGAGTGATCCCTGCACACGGAGCCGGGGAGAATCCCTGAGTGCTGCCAGACGTGTTCCCCCACATACCTTAAATGTGGCCAAAAAAACATGCCTTAGAAATGTGGACTTTGCTTTTTTATTGCAAAGACCATGCTGCCAGCTGGAATCTTGCAGGGCCTTGCTGACCTGCAGATCCCGAGCTCTGCCACTCAAACTTCACCCCGGCACCCTTGGAAACACTTTAGAACATTGGAGAGAAAACCCCTCTACTGGAATGAAACTTATTTTTTAAGTGACTCTGTGATAGAGTCACATGGAAATTAAGAAAGCCTGAGCTCGGGGCAGCCAGTTACCATAGATAAATCAGGACATAGTCTGACTTTGTGGTTCCCTGAGTGTATGTAAAGATTTTCGTTGTGACTGTTGCACATATTCTAGCGTTAGCATCTGATGCCTTGTAGAACACTCAGTCACTGAAACCAGTCGAAGAGAGTAGGGAACATTTCCTTGTAGAACTGTGAACACTGACCTGCTTATCCCTTTGGTCTTTCGTGTTCTGTGACGAGGACAACCACACAGGTGCATTGAGAGAGGGACTTCCAAACTTTTAGTTTTATGACCCGTAACTTAAGTATTGCAAGGAACTTTTTTTTATTGCTGTGGGGGCCAGCAGCAGTTTGGTGGCTGGGGTGAGAATGGGCGGGGTTGGGGGTTTACACCTGTAAGGCATCGCCTCTACTTACCTCAGTTCCTTCCAGGAACTTCTGTGTGAATTATAATGCTGGCATCTACTATATTGGCAATTAAAATTGAACTTTCAGAGTTCTCTTCCTTAAAAACAGTCATAGTAAACCCTTTAGCTCTGAAAAAGCCACTGGTCATACTTGGGGATCTGCGACATTAATGTATCTCTGTGTTAAGTGACATTAATGTATTTCTGTGTTAAGTGACATTAATGTTTCTCTGTGTTAAGTGACATTAATGTATCTCTGTGTTAAGTGATAGATGCAAAAGTTTTGGGGGATGTGCCCCCAAAACAGTGCTCAGGAGAACTAGGGGCTCCACCAGTAGTTCTCAGCCTGGCTGATGCTTCACTGGAAGGGCTTAAGGATGCAACATTGCTTTTCTGATGTCGTGCTAGGGATACCTTTGTGAGGGGCCTTCAGGGCTGCGCCCAGTGATACTGGGGGGACATGCTCCAGGAATCAAGCCCCGGACCAGGCACTTGCTAAGCATGTGCCCTAACTGCTGTACTGTCTCCCAGCCCTCGATGGAGTTCCAGGTCTCGGGTGGGGCTGTGGCCCAGTGGCAGAGACTACTCTCGCAGGCGTGAGACCCAGGCCCGCTCATCAGCATCACAGTAGACACAGACTTACGGACCATCTGAAAGTCGTGCCTAGACTTGGAATTCAGAAGGTAGCTCAGAGGGTCTGATCTCTGGATCCAGATGCTCCTCGCCACCCACACCCCACAGAACCCCACTGGGTGGCCCTGGTGGTGGAAGCTCTGCCCTGCTTAACGTTGAGGTCCACACTCTCCGTCAGACACTGCCAGGAGGGACCCTGGGGCTCTGCACATATCTGAGAGGCAAAAAAAGATACTACCTAGACCTAGATTTCTATATTAAAATACAGAAAAAATTCTTTGTTTCCTTTGTAAATAAGTAGATATAAATTAGTTACAAGCTTTCAGTATAAACAGCTAAATTCAGTATAAATTTATATTTCAGTATAAATACCTAAATTCGGAGCTTTATATTCTCAAATGTTTTACTCAACAGATAATTTCTTGGACTTTTCAAGATAGGCCCTAATAAATTTTTTTGTTGCCATGTTACTTAAGTTACAATTCAACAGTTTTGTTTCATTTGGGGGCCACACCAGGTAGTGCTTAGGCCTAAACTCCTGGCTCTGCGCCTGAGTATCTCCTGGCAGTGCTCAAGGGACTAGATGCAGTTCATGCAACGCAAGCACTCCACCTGCTGTACTATCTCTCAGCCCCTAAACAAAAATTTTTTGATTTTGTTTAGGACCTTAGACCCAAGAGGTAGACATTTGCCTTGCCTGCAGCTGACCTGGCTCTCATCCCTGGAACCCTAGTTCCTGGCCACTTACAAGGTGTGGCCCAAACCCCAAAAAAAGAAAAAGAAAAAACCCAAAAGCCATAAATCCATTAAAGGATACCATTCCATATCCACCAACAGCATAGTTAAAGTCTGTTGACAGGGTGATACGGCAACAGAAAATCAGACTTTGCATCAAGAAACTTAAAATTTGTGCTTTTCAAAGTTTTCTAGATTATGGAGTCCCGGAAGAGGTAGAGAATTGTCCTTCCTCAGAGTTCCCCACCCACTCCATGGCCCTCTGCAGCCCCTCCTGGAGCTTCGGCACACGCCTACGCCAGCGCCCCTTCGCTCACTCCCATCTGAGTCTGTGTATGTTCCCGCTGTGCCAGTTCTTACCTCCAGGGGTTTCTCTTGCTAATCCCTTGAGGATCTGGAAATGTAGTAGCTTTTTAGAATTTTATACATAACATTGTGTCAAAAATAATATTCTTTCCTGAAGTTGATGGAAGGTACATATTTCTTTTTCACTTGTATAGGTTTTCAGAGGCATTTAAAATGTTCTTTCTCATCTGGACTATTTTCTCTTAAATTAGTAAATAGAAGAGATGGAATGAACTTGGTCTATTTGTTATGTATATATTTGTATGCATAACATATATCTTTTTATATTTATAACATTAGCATATATTGGGGGGTTGGTCCACACAGCAGTTCTTTTTTTTTTTTTTTTTTTTTTTAGGAATAGACAGCTCTATTATTTTATTTTATTTTATTATTTTTATTTTATTGAATCACTGTGAGATAGTGACAAGCTTTCATGTTTGAGTTACAATTTCACAATGATCAAACACCCATCCCTTCACCAGTGCATGACATCTCTATTCTTTTTTTTTTTTTTAATGTTTCATTTTTTTATTTTTATTTATTTATTTATTTATTTATTTATTTTTATTGAATCACCAAGTGGAGGGTTACAAAGTTCTCAGGATTATGTCAGTTATACAATATTCAAACCCCCTTCCCTTCACCAGTGCCCATCTTCCATCACCAACCCCCCCAATATATCTGCCGCCCCCTCCCACCTCCCTAGTCCCCACCCTTGTACGTAATAAGTTTCACTTCATTTACGCTTATCTCGATTACATTCCATGTTTCAACACACAACTCACTACCGTTGCTGGGGTTTCCCCCCAAAAAGAAAAAGACAGTCCTATTGCCAATGAGGCATTTGATAGTTCTCCATTGCTAAGAATATAGAGATATTAAGTCCTGCTGTTTGTTACATAACTTTTCTTTTTCCCCCTTGCCCCGCGCCACCGAGTTCACGCCTGTTTAGTAATCGCCACGCTGTCTGACAAAGGGAAAAAAACCGAAGAGGATGGTTATTTCCCGTCATCAGCCGGCGTGGGGCTCTGGCTTAGTTGATAGTCTAGTAGAGTGTCTGCAAGCAGTTTCTGGAACCAAAGGTCTTGCGCTGATATCGGCTCCGGCTCGAGATACCACCAGCGTCCCGCTGGTCCATGTACCTAATTTTTCCCCTTATTTCCCATTCCCACGCCACCAGGTCTGTTTGCTTAATGGACATCACACTATGTTTGACACCACACCACATTTCTTCCCGAGAAAGAAGGATATTTCTTCTCAGCCGGCGTGGGGATATAGCTTAGTTCAGTCTAGAGAGATGGCTACCATTTTGATTGCCTTCAATATTTCAACAAAATACTTACTATTCTTGTTAGGATCACCCACAAAAGTCCGATCCATTAAGAAGGAACCATTACATATTGCTGATACTAAGATGACATTAGGTCGCGTGGCCGCTACCGCGGCCGCGCGGTTTTGGGTTTCTGTCTAAAGTCTAGGGAAAAAGTTGAAGGAGAGAGAGGGAGATTTCCGCACGGGGGACCTGGCGGAAACTCTCAAGTCACATACTGCAGGTTGCTGGTGGGCTGCTGGTGTCCCAAGCAGCTCCTTCCTCTTCGTCAGTCATTCTGGGGGTGCGGGCGCGGAGAAATGGGAAAGCCCACGTGGCTGCACTCTCTTTAAGTGTCCGATGTGGGTGGAGACCGGTACTTCCCCGCCCTCGATCCCCCGCCAGCCGCGCCGCACGTTTGGGTGCGTCTCTCCATTTTGTGCTCAGAGAAGTGGGGTAGATGCTGTGCTGTGCCCAGGAAAAGCCGTGGGAAAGAGAGAGAGATTAAAGAAAAAAAAGAGAAACGCCGGTCCCCCACTCGGGGGACCTGGCGGAAACTCTCAAGTCACATACTGCAGGTTGCCACACAGCAGTTCTTAAGTCCCACTCTTGGCTCTGTGCTCAGGGATCACTCACTCCCGGTAGTGCTCAGGGGAACATATGTGGTATCTGGAATCAGGCTGGGGTCGGTCACTTGTGAGGCAAGCACCTGGACCCCTGCATCTCTCTCCAGCCCCATTCACATCAATTATTATTCTACAGTCGAAGGTCTCCTAATGGTATCTGTGGACTTACTAAATATGACACTTGGAATAGGGACATTGAAGGCTGAGTTAGGAATCGGTACAAGAATGTGTTTAGTTTAGGGTTGGGGGGCACACCCAGCAAAGCAGGGCAAGTTCCCTACCCACTGTACTAGCTCTCTGCCCCCCCCCCCAATGTATTTCCTTGTAAAAATTTGAATTTATTTGTGACTGCTTTGTTGGCCTGTTTTAATGTGTAAATAAGATTTGTTTTTGGGGCTGGAGCTATAGAACAGTAGGTAGGACGTTTGCCTTCCATACAGCTCGCCCGGGTTCAATCTCTAGCATCCTGTATTGCCAGGAGTAAACCCTGTGCAATGCCGGGTGTGACCCAAAAGCAAAAAAAAAGATTTGTTTAAGAATATCTTTATTGGAGTGTAATTTCTATGTCAAATAATTCACTGATTTACAGTCTTCCAAGCCTGTTACTTAATCCATTGTATATATGTTCATCTGCTGTCACCACAGTGTTTAGAACAGTTTCGTTTCCCCAGCACAAGAATCTGTACCCCTCTGGCCTAGCTTTTTGCTCAGCGTATCTGCCTGTTGACACACATGTAATGAAAGAATGCACTAAGTGACCTACCTCATGACTGCTGCCTTTTAAGTGTTTCTGAAAATTGTCACATATTAGTATTTTTTTCTTGTTGCTGAATAATATTCCATTGAGTGTGTATGCCCAATTTATTGAGTCATTCTTTAGTTAATGAGCATTTTTCTGGCTACTGTAAATAGTGTTGCCATGAATATGTATAAAATAGATTTTCGGGGCTGGAGCAATAGCACAGAGGGTAGGATGTTTGCCTTGCACGCAGATGACCTGGGTTCGATTCCCAGCATCCCATATGGTCCCCTGAGCACCTCCAGGTTTGATTCCTGAGTGCAGAGCCAGGAGTAACCCCTGAGCATCGCCGGGTGTGACCCAAAAAAAGAAAAAAAGAAAAAATAATAATAAAATAGACTTTATTTGCTTCAAGTAAATTTATAAAAGTGGGATTGCTAGATTTTATGGTAATTCTTTGTTTAACTTTGCTGTTTGTTCTGGATGCCAGGGATCCAGCCCTAGGCCTCATGCATAAGAGGTGTGCGGCCCACGGCTGAGCCCCTCCCCAGTTTCCAGCTTCTTGGGGAAAGCTCCGAGGCTGCTTCTATCTCAGCTAACCTTTGCCTGCTAGCAGTGTGTGGCATTTAGACTTCTCCACATCCTCACAGTTACTCGCTAATTATATATGTATACGAAGCTTTTCAGCTGAAGTATAAAATGGCATCTCTCTTTAAAAAAAAAAAAAAAAACTTAAATTTAACCCATGTTTCAGGTGTTTTCCTGACCCATTTTTTTCTTTTATGTTTTGAGTGGTGGTGGCACACCAGCTGTGCTCAGGGGTCAGTCCTAGCAGGGTGTAGGGACAGTTTCGAGCGAGAGACGGGTTAGTCCCAGCAGGGCATGGGGACTATTCCATGCAGAAGGCTGGGTCGGGTCTCGCCCAGCCCATGGAGTGCGCTCTGGGTCCACGGCCTCTCAGAATCATGTCTCTCAGGTTGTGTTGGTGTCTTTTTCCTAACAGGCTAAAGAAATTCTAACGAAAGAATCAAATGTGCAGGAAGTGCGCTGTCCTGTCACTGTGTGTGGGGATGTGCACGGCCAGTTCCACGATCTCATGGAACTCTTCAGGATCGGCGGGAAATCACCAGACACCAACTATCTCTTCATGGGAGACTATGTGGACAGAGGCTACTATTCCGTGGAGACTGTGACCCTCCTTGTGGCACTGAAGGTATGTTTAATGAAATTCTGCTTTCTTTCACTAGCGCTAACCTTGTTAAGTCATGACTAGGTTTGTGTGGCCCTGTCAGCTGGCTCTGGGCATAGGTACTGGACACATATACAATCCACTTTGCAACTGTATCTAGTCTGCTTTTGTAATGTTCTGGTTATTTTATTTTATGTATATTATCTGATACTTTTTCATACTTAGTGTCAGAAGCATTATTAAGTAGTATTCCTTAAGGTGTGTCATGTTTTATTGTGGACCAGCAACTATTAATACACTTGAAACCTTGCCCAGATTGTGCAGGAGCTGTTTCTCTTGGCAGAAATAACTTTCCAGTGGGAAATGAAAGTTGAAGAAGGAAAAACATGTACAGATGTTTGTCAGAGGTCCGAATTTCAGACTTTTAGTATCCATTCAGAATTTAGGAGTAACAGTATTTTTGAAAGATGTAGAAATTTAGACTTGAGACATTTACAGGTTTATTTTAATAACATAGGCATTAGGTAATATGAATTCCAGTAAAGGTGGTGCAAATAGCAAAGAAGAATGATTGTAGAACTTTTCATAGTTTTTAATTTTTTTTCCCCTTTTTGTGTCACACCTGGTGATGCACAGGGGTTACTCCTGGCTCTGCACTCAGGAAGTACTCCTGGCAGTGCATGAGGAGACCATATGAGATGCCAGGGATCGAACCTGGGTCAGTCACATGCATAGCAAATTAATGCACAAATTATGTGCACTAATAGCACCCACTGTGCTATCACTCTAGCCCCCAGACTTTTCAAAGTTTTTATACAAGAAGACCTGGTTATGAAAGAGATTTGGAGGCAGGGGACCACACCTGGCAAAGTTTGGTGTGTACTCCTACCTCTGTGCTCAAGAATCATTCCTGGCAGAGCTGGGAGTGTAGGGGATTGAACCAGGGTTGGCCATATACAATAGGCAAGCGCCTTACCCCATCCATATACTTTATCTCTGTGGCCCCATGAATGAAAATGAAATTTTTTTTTGACTGTTAAAAAAAGATTAGCATTTAACTTAAAGTCAGGGGGAAAAAAGAGATATTTAAGGATATGGGTCAGAGGTTCATATGCTTAACATGAAACTAGCAAAAATATGTTTTCTACCATGGGTTTCTGCCCTTTTTTCCAGGTGCGTTACCCAGAACGCATTACAATATTGAGAGGAAACCATGAAAGTCGACAGATTACCCAAGTATATGGTTTTTATGATGAATGTTTACGAAAATATGGAAATGCCAATGTTTGGAAATATTTTACAGATCTATTTGATTATCTTCCGCTTACAGCACTAGTGGATGGACAGGTATGTTCCTGGTATGCATAAGGGGAGAGTAGAAGGCTTTCTCTCAGGAAGTCTGACCATGTTTCTTTGAAATGTATGTTTCATTCCCTTATTTTCATCTCCTTAGCTTTATGTTGTGCCTCCTTTCCCTAATGTTTCCAGAACAGGAAGTTGGACAAAGATAATCTGCACATTCGGACCAGCCAGTGTGTGTGTTTTCAGATAAGCATGTCACTCTTTTGGCCAAAGAATATGCCAGTATTTTTTACTATAAGTAAATGTGTAAGAACCTGATTTGTGTAATAGTAAAGCTCAGATTGTTTTGTGTAGGGACCACACCAAGCAGTGCTTGGGGACTTCTCCAGCGCGATGCTGAAGTGCGACTCCCCATGGCGTGCAGAGACCATTTAGTGAAAGCATCAATCCCAAGCTCCCGCGTGCAGAGCATTTTCTCTGTGTGTGGCTTGGTTTGGGGCCATACCAGCAGTGCTCAGGCCTTACTCCTGGCTTTGCACTCAGGAATTACTCTTGGTGATGCTCTGGGAACCATAGGGGATGCTGGCGATCAAACCCAATGCTGTCCACATGCAGGGCAAGCACCCTAACCGCTATACTGTCTCTCCAGCCCCGTTAAAATTACAGTCTCTGCTGGTTGCCATTAATAACTTTCCTATTTTTATGCTAATTGCAGTATTAGTACTATGTATTATACATTCTTCATTTTCATGATGCAAAAGTTTTTTCCCACCTATAAAGCAAGTAATCCAAGGATTGAAGAGATAGTACAGTGAGTGAGACCCTTTCCTTGCATGTGGCTCACCCGGTTCCATCCCCAGCATCCCATATGGCCCCCTAAACCTGTCAGAAAGGACTCCTCAGCGCTGAGTCCGGAGTAAGCCCTGATATCAATGGGGTATCCCCCCAACCCCCTCAAAATGTATCACAACTCAAACATTCAAAAGAATAAGAATAAATTTCCTATTTCATTTTGAATTTTAAAATAAAACTACTCACTACTCTACATTTCGGGGGGGGGCACACCTGGTAGTGCTCAGTGGTTACTCCTGACTCTACTCAGGAATCGCTCCTGTCCGACTCAGGACCATATGGGATGCCGGGGATTGAACCCGGGCCAGCCAACAAGCCCCTTACCTGCTTTACAGTTCTTAAATTATATAATCCCAGCATTTTCAGAGCTAAAATAGATTTTCTTCAACAGCTGGTAGAAAAAAATGAGTCATGGCCCTCTCCCCTCTGCAGGGTTGGTGCCAGGTGTGGCACTGAAAGGAGTGCCGTGCGTCTGAGCCAGGTCCCAGCCCAGAGATGATCTCTTTCTTCCCTCCTGTCAGGGAGCGCTGGGCACACACCTGGCAGTGCCTAGGAGACTGTATGATGCTGGGGTCAAAGCAGGATGGCCACACATAGAGGTGCGCCTTAGCCCCTGTCTGTCTTCATCCCGTGGTTACTGAGATATACGGGAAGTCCTGATTTGGAGTGCCTCAGTAGCTGCTGTAAGAATCCTATTTTGCCTAGATGTTAGTAAAGAAAGCAGATACCATTGACTGAGAGGGTGTTGGGGCCATGAGGTCTTGGCCTTGCACACAGCCTGACCCATCCTGGTACTCATATGGCCCCCAGCCCCGCTGCAGTGATTCCCGAGCGCAGAGCCAAGTCCCGAGCAGGGCCAGGTGTGGCCCCAAAGCAACAGCAACAGATGTGTAATAGAACTACATAAAGGGTGTTAAAATTTAATTCAGGGGCCCAGGTAGTGCAGGAGGTAAGATAATACTTCATATGGTCTTCTAAGCACATATGGCCCAAACCCCTACCCAAATTTAGAACTTTTTAATTTAGCAAGCACTAAAATCATAATGTTCTTTTTTTTTTTGCTTTTTGGGTCACACCTGGCAATGCACAGGAGTTACTCCTGGCTCTGCACTCAGGAATTACCCCTGGCGGTGCTCAGGGGACCATATGGGATGCTGGGAATCGAACCCGGGTCAGCCGCGTGCAAGGCAAACGCCCTACCCTCTGTGCTATTGCTCCAGCCCCAAAATCATAATTTCTTAATATCATTTACTGACAAAATAATTTTAGGATAACTTATTAGTATAGCTGATGAAGCTAGTTTTTCAAATGGGTGTGTTAGAGCTTTTATTTTATTGCGTTATTTCTCCTGCTGCCCAATGTCTTGCCCTCACTAAAGAGCTTTTTTGTGTGTGTGGTGTGGTGCAGCGTGCCAGGGATTGAACCAGGACCTTTCAAATGCCAGGAAGTAGAGTGGGGAGGCATTAGCCAGTAGCAGGACGTTTCCTTGCATGCAGCCAACCACAGTTTGATCCCTGGCGCCACCTGTCGTTCTCTCAGCATGATGAGTGACCCTGGAGTACTGACAGCTGTAAGCCAGATCATAGAAGACACTCAGGTAGTCCTCCCACATAGCTCTCCTTCCTGTTACTCTCGGTCATATCCTGTTACGTGACCATCTTCTGGTTTAAGTAGTAAGGACCAATTTTGATCTAGAAATTACATAGAAAAGGTGAAAAACCTAATTGATTTGGAAATTGTGCCGTCTTCTTCTAACACTCCAAATAAAAGGTAAGAACACAACCTAACAGAAACAACAGTGGCGGTGTGGTGTTGGTCCAGCCTGTGCCTTCCAGATGCATAATCACCCTGCATTTGTTTTGTAGCAGAGTATAAAAGAAATAATGGGATGTAAATAATAGTAAATAAAGATGAAACAATAAACTTAAAGACTAAGATGAAAACAGAAATTAACTGAAAAACTCAGTATGGAAAAAATCATTTTGAAAAATCTGCTGATAGGGACTGGAACACTAGCACAGTGGTTAGGGCTTTTTGCCTTGCATGTGGCCTTCTGGCATTCGATCCCAGCATCCTATATGGTCCCATGAGCATCACTAGGTGTGACCCAGAAAGCCAGAAAAAAGAAAAACTTACTGGTAAATGTATTGGGCCAGGGCCGGAGCGATAGTACAGTGGGTAGGGCGTTTGCTTTGCACACGGCTGACCTAGGTTCAATCCCTGGCATCCCATATGGTCTCCCCAGCACCGCCAGGAATAATTCCTGAGCACAGAGCCAGGAGTAACCCCTGAGCATCGTTGGGTGTAACCCAAAAAGCAAAAAAAAAATGTATTTGGCCAAGCTAATCTAGAAAAGCAAAGGTGGGTCAGTAAACTAGGTAGTTCCAGTAGATGGATGTTCCCAGGCTTTCAGGAAGCATAATTTCTGTGCTCTAGAAAAATCTAGAGCACTTAGGAATCACTGTGCTTCAGAATTTACACTGCTAGCTTCACCTCAATACCAAACCAAGCATGACAGGGACAGAAAAACACTACCAGGTCAAAAACATGGGAAAAACTCTTTATGTTATTCATTATTGAAAACAGGTGAAGGAGGGGCAGGTAGAAGCTGAGTACATGCCTTGCATGCTGGAAACTCAATTGCCACCTCTGGCACCCCCGAGAGTGGCCCGCAAAGGTGGCTGAAGTAGAGTAGCATTCATGGAAAGAAGCTGGGCGGGGGCACAGACACTGTGTGACCCAAAGGTCAGAGGAGCCAGGGTGCTGCAGAGTGGCAGAACACTTGGTCTGGTACCGTGAGGCCCTGCCCTGGCCCAGCCCCCACTGGAGCCAGGGACAGTAGCGCTGTGTGTGTGTGTGTGTAGGGAAAAGTATATAGTAGAAAATGTAGATGAAAACTGAAGGAAAAGGGAAGAAATATATTTAAATGTTGATTCTCTGATGTTTTTTCTTACGTTGTATTTTATAAATTTTCCGCATCTCATTGAACTTTTATTTTTGAGAAACAGAGCTCTTGATGTAGCCATTTTTACCTCCCATTATCTTTCGGCAGTTAATCAGCCATGCACATTTTAATTTTGTGAACAGATATTCTGCCTCCATGGTGGCCTCTCTCCATCCATCGATACACTGGATCATATCAGAGCCCTGGATCGATTACAGGAAGTTCCACATGAGGTAATCTTAGAGTTCAAAGTGAAAGAAAATGGTGGAGGGTCTTTGGCTCTTTGAAGGGAATGGAAGTGTAGTTACTTTGTACATCAAAATCAGAGTTAACAATGTTGTATTTATCTGTTTTTAAGAAAATACTGCAAGAAAGTCAAGACAATAGATTAAGGAAGAAAACAGGAGAGCTTTTTGCCTCTGCTATTCACTAGCTATTCTCCTTTTTCAAAGTCCTATTTATACATGTTCCAACATAGAAGTATGTTGGAACATAGCTCCAATACTTCTAGAGAGTATGTGTAGTTTCTTCTCTTGTATGACTGGCGGGTATTAGCTGCTTTGGGCTGTGGCAGAGTGTTTTTTAGAGATGATAGCTATGTACACAGCAGACACTTCATACATAAATGTTTAAATGAAATATGGAGAGCTTTAAAAGAAGACGCAGAAATGTATTATTTCTCTAGATTATTGTGAAGATCATTCTAAAAATATATAGAGAATCCCTTAAGCCAAATAGTTAGATGTGCCATTAGGGTTAACTTTGGAACTAGAAGTTAATAGTAAAATGAAAATAAAACACATCACCACGTTGTAGTAAATCTCAATTTGCTAAATGGCTGCTAATAATCGATAACATTTTCTGACATGTATTAAATTTTCTTGGCCAGGGCCCAATGTGTGATCTGTTATGGTCAGATCCAGATGACCGTGGAGGGTGGGGCATTTCACCCCGTGGTGCTGGTTACACGTTTGGACAAGATATTTCTGAAACATTTAACCATGCCAATGGTCTCACACTGGTTTCTCGTGCTCATCAACTTGTGATGGAGGTATGTCCTTTTCCTGTAGGGTTCGTCTTCCCTTTTGTTTGTTTGTTTGTTTGTTTGAATAGGGAATTTCTAGGCAAGAGAAAGTGATACAGTAGAGGGTGCTTGCCTTGTTCATGACTGACCTGGGTCCAATCCCCAGCACCCCATGTGGTTCCCTGAGCACCACTGGTGTGGCCCAAAAACAAAACTTAAAATCAGGCAGTTTTAAGTGCCCAGAGCCACTTCCAGTATAACTCAGCCTGGTGTGGCTCAGTACAGGATAGACTTCGGGGTGGTGGGCACTGGGCAGGTACCAGGGCCATACGTGGAATCAGACATTGGTTAGTGGGGGTCTTTAGGTGGGCCACAAGAAGTACTGGGGTCAGGCTCACGGTCTCCAACGTTCTCAGCATGTGCTCTGCCACCCGGACTGTCTCCCTGTCCTGCGTGACCTTTATTTCAAATTAATGTGTCTGGAATAATGTCTCATAACTTAAGAGTACCAGAAGCCATACTCCCCCTTGCCCCAATGAAAAATATTTGGGCTAGTTTTGCAGATAAACAAGTGCTAATTAACCAAAGCAAAATTAAAATTCTTGAAATTGAGACTTAAAAGATAGTCACAGAAAAGATCCCTTGTATCCTACATTTATAACCTCATATATAAATATTTTGATTTTTTTTTTTATAAATATTTTGATTTGGGCTCTTGGAGCCTCCAATTGATATTTGGGGGAATGCAGGGACCACACCCTACAATTCTCAGCCAGATGGGTTAAATGCTGGGGATTTCTGGGGCCATTCCAGGGCTGTTGCTGGTGAAGCTCGGGGCCATGTGGGACCAGGGGTAGGTGCACCGTATGTGCCGTGGCCCTTGTTCTGTCCACTGACCTCTGGTAGAGCTGTTTCATCATTCTGCTATTCCCGTCCTGTCCCCTTTGCCCGCAGAGTACTTTGTTTTGAATGTCAGTTGCAAACCTAATGTTTCTTTACCCCCAAATTTCCATGCACTGTTTTTTTGTGGTTGGGGAGGTGGTGGGCAGTAACTGACAGTGCTCAGGGAGTGCTCTCAGTAATGCCTGGAGAACCATGGGATGCCAGCCACCAGACCCTGAGGATCCCGCCCACAGAGCATGATCTGCAGTTCTTGGAGCCATCGCCCCGGCCCAAATCTACAGCTATACAGTGCTGTTACCCAGCCTTGATTATTTCACAAAACTTAATGGTGACTGTGCAGATGTATATTATGTCCTGCTGCTTTCAAGGCTCCTTGTTTGTAGAATGAAATCCTCAAATTATATTTCTTTTGTTTTGCACAATCTCAAAACTTTTTACAGTACCAGCAATTTTATTTTGTAAGAACATCTTTTTATAATGCTTGCCTGAAATTTTCTTACATTTATAAATTTAGCATATATGTTTGGGGCCAACATGTCCCAAAATGACATTATATCCTCAGACAGTCTTATCAGAGCTATGAACTCTATCCCACTGTTTATGACCAAATTTCTCTGCCACAATGTGACATGACAAATTTTTATATACAAATAATGTATCACTGTATCCCTGTTGTCCTGTTGCTCATCGATTTGCTCGAGCGGGCACCAGTAATGTCTCCATTCATCCCTATCGCGTTCAGGGTCAGGAGAATGAGGCCCGTT
Organism: Sorex araneus; assembly: GCF_027595985.1. NCBI lineage: Eukaryota > Metazoa > Chordata > Mammalia > Eulipotyphla > Soricidae > Sorex > Sorex araneus. The sequence goes on from NC_073302.1 coordinate 346,917,005, forward strand.
GTTGTTACTGTTTTTGGCATATCGAATATGCCACCGAGAGCTTGCCAGGCTCTGCCGTGTGAGATTCTGCATTGCTCTCTTCCAGAGCTTTGTTTTATAGTCTCTGGATCTTGGCCGTTGATAGGATTACACGGCGCCAGGGGCAGTTTGTGGATGTCGCTGCCTAGCTACTGGAAAACTGGGGGTCTGGGCGGAAGAGGCCCAGTCCTGATCCAAACAGCCTTGGAGATCTCAGTCCAGGGTCCTGCACACCTGGGTTCCTCTGCTGGTTCCTTCATGCATGAGGCTCGTCTGAGCGTGTGGAGAGGGGCCTTGAGCATGGCTGTGGCTGGGTACCGGAGGTTTTCGGCTGCCGGGGCTCTGCTCAGGGCGGGGAGGGAAATCAACCCATCCCCCTCAGAGGGGCCCCCTTGGTGAAGACAGCCTGGCGTGGGAGCAGGAGATTAAATAATGTAAATGAAATAATTCTTCTGAAGTTACAGTTAGTAGCTTCAAGATATTAAAGGAAGTTTTCACAAGCCCGTTAAAGTAGGAATAAGGGTTTTGTTACAAAAGAAGGTCAAGAACTGGAGTGATAGCACAACTCCTGATCTAGGGTCTGCCCCAGGCCCCACAGACAGCCCCAAGTCCTGCCTGGAGTGACCGCTGAGCGTTGAGCCAGGGGTGGGCCCTGAGCACTGCCACATGTGGTCCACGAAACAAAAGAAAAACATAAAGGAACCATGCTTTCAAGTGAATTTGGTCAGTAATTTTAAGAAATGTAATAAAAGAATTCAGTCGTGGACCGGAGCGATGGGACAGCAGGTAGAGTGCTTGCCTTGCCATGGCCGATCTGGCTTCCATCCTTGGCATCCCACATGGTCTCCGGAGCACGCCAGGAGTGATCCCTGAGTGCAGAGCCAGGAGTAACCTCTGAGCATCACTAGGTGTGACCCAAAACCAAAAAACAACAGCAAAACATTCAGTTGTCTAACAGACTGGGGCAAACTGGAAAATAATAATAGACCCATTACTTTGGGGTGGTTCTAAAGTATAGCATCACAGATTAAAAGGGTTGGAACATGGTATGCTGTTACTAGATAATGATCAAAATAGAGCATTATAATAAAATGAATCAGAATAGGCTCTAACAAAAAAAAAGTTTACAATTAGAAATAACAAAAGGAGGTCCTTGCTAAGAAAACATACTGGTCCAATTTTCTAGGGAGAATTCTGAATGTGTACTTAATAATCCAAATACATAAAGCAGAGTTTATGCAGAAAGCTTGAGATCTTTGCCGTCATGTTGGGAGGAATTTTCCCTCCCTTCTGTCAAGTCTCCACCTCGGAGTCAGGAGAGGCGGGGCCTGTGCCCAGGTGGCAGTGGGGCATCCTGTGCATGGGTATCGCATCAGAGACAGAGGCCTCGCGATGGAGCCGAGAGACGGTGTCCAGGGACAGTGTAATGCTTAAGCTTCCTTTCAAAAACCTGTGCCTGCCAGCATTGTCATTCTGGAGTGGGAGATACTGATTTGTTATTCCCTGAATGTTGCAGGGCTACAATTGGTGCCATGATCGGAACGTGGTCACCATCTTCAGCGCACCCAATTACTGTTACCGCTGTGGGAACCAGGCTGCTATCATGGAATTAGACGATACTTTGAAGTACTCCTTGTAAGTAACAGTGTCACAGTTGTGGGTGTAGTTGTAGTCACTGTGAAGTGGTCTCTGTTGTGTTTGCTGGTGCCCAGAAGGGACCCCCCAGGCCTCCATTAGCACACGTGCTCACCCTCCTTGGAGCCCGGCAGGCTGGAGGGAGCAGATCCGCCTGGACTATGCAGCCTGGTCTGTGTGCCGTGGGACATCCTGTGCAAGCCCTCTTCCCAACAGAGTCACATAACTAGAGAAATCTTCTCCTGGTATCTAGCAGAGAAACACTCAAGAGCATCTGAGCTTCAGGAGGTCCCTTACAGGATCTGAGCCACAGGCTTCCCATACTCTAGTTCCTCTACAGCAGGACTGCACAGTTCTGTTCTCTGTCCCTGCCCCAGCTTAAGGATGTGGTTGCACCAGAGGTGGGGCAGTACCAGCACATCTTTCTTATCAGTCCTGGATCGCAGCTCCGCTCTGTTGTGTTTCCTTGATTGGGTTTTGGACTACAGCCAACAGTGCTCAGGGCTTAGTCCGGGCCCTTCACACGGGGAATCGGCCTGGGTTACCTGCATGGCAGGTGCTCTCCCGGCCATATTCTCACCCTGGCCCGCAGCTCTGTTCCTCAGGGTGCGGGTGGGTGGGCTAAGACTCCGCCTGATCTCCTTGGACAGCCTGCAGGGTTCTACTCGTTGCCCCAGCAGCGTGCTGCTAACCGCCCGGGCAGAGGGCGGCACTGAGTGGGCAGGAGGGGGCGGGCAGTCTCCAGGCACACTCCAACCCACGAACAAGTCCCGGGAGGAGCTTCATCTTCTCACCTGGGGGGCTTCACCCAGCAGTGCTCAGGGCCTCCTTCCCTGGTTCTGTCCTAGGAGACACTCCAGGCTTTGCTCTGGGGCCATACAGTGTCAGGGACTGGACCCAGGGCTCCTGTGTGAGCCCACGGAGGTCACTCTCCAGCCCCTGTGTATATATCTGATTTTCCTTGTCTGTTTGGTTTTGGGGCCACACTCAGTCATGCTCAGGGTTTGCTCCTGTTCTACACTCAGGAATCACTCCTGGACATGCTCCAGGGGCCATGCAGGATTCTGGGGACGAACCTGCTGTGCAAGGCAGATGCCCCCCCCACCCCCCCGCTGTGCTGTCTCTCAGCCCTGTCTATTTGAAAGTCACCTAGACAGTGGATCTTTGGAACAACCCCCTTTTCACATACTCCCCCTTTCCCTTCGTTGTTGCCACAGTGTCTGGAGTTTGCACGCTTTCTTGGCAGAGGTGCTCACGGGCTTGGTTGGTTGCACTGCTCACAGCACACTTGCTTGTTATCCCAGAGGCTGCATTTGCAGTGCTCATTACACTGAGTGATATGGGGCAGTGCCAGGGGTCGTTTGTAGTCTCACGCTGTGAGGCTGGCAGTGTGCCACTGAGCCACACCCTGAGGCTAAGAAACTAAATCTTAAATGTGCTCATGTAATGAGAGGAAAATTTACAATTTAAAAATGAATGTTGACTTAGTATAGTTATTATGATCATTCATCGGACGTGCATCTGTTGAATTATAACGTACACCCCAAACTGTTAAGTTGATGACTACTCCATTTAGGAGCCAGCTCACTAGCCTGACTACGAAGAAAAAATGAACTTCTACTTGGTAATATATTATTCTGCACATCCACAAAGCTAGGCATACTCTAACTTAATAGTCAATGAAATTCTTAGCTAGGTATGTCACAGAATGTCTTGAAGGTAGGTAGTAAGAGAGGTGAAGTGAGTCAGACTAAAGAAAGAACTCCATCAGAAAACCCCTGACATCTAGAGGCATTCAGCAGCACACCTACTGAATGTGCTTAAGGGACCAAAAATTAAAACAACCAAAAGGGTTTTGTTTGCGCACTCAGCACTCAGAACATACCCCTGGTCCTATGCTCAGGGGCCACCCTGGCAGGGCTTGGGGAACCATATGTGGTGGTGGGAATGGAGCCCGGGCCAGCCACGTATGTGCAAGCCAAACACCCTACGCACTGAGATGGCACAGTGGCTGAGCACGTGCTGTACATTCAGGAGGGCTGGGTCTGACCTACACACAAGGAATCACCCCCAGCACCGAGCCAGGAGTAGGCCCTGAGTATCTGCCGGCCATTTCAGAAAACAGATGCCAGAAAGGAATAAAACACAGCCACTGGCACTAGGAAAACGCTACAGTTGCATTTTCTTAACAGCTTTAAGACAAGTTGCTTAAAATAATATGGCTCTATTTGTGTAGAGTTGAACTTAGAAGAAATGTATATAGAAACATAGTATGTCTGATAGTAACAGCACAGATGAGGTGGGTGGGTGATAATGTTATACTGGAGTTGGGGAATGACACCAGATGGAAATTTGAATTCAAAGGAAGAATTTAAAGAAAATAAAGTGAGACAACTACCGTAAAAATAGTTCGTAAATACTCTTCCTTCACTTCTTCCAGAAACATACTGTAAAAATACTGTACAACGTCCGTAGCAATCAAAAATGGAAAGGAAGGGCCAGAGAGATAGTACAGCAGACAGGGCATTTGCCTTGCACACAGCTGCCTCGGGTTCGATCCCCAGCATCCCAAATAGTCCCCTGAGCACTGCCAGGAGTAATTACTGAGTGCAGAGCCAGGAGTAAGCCCTGAGCTTTGCTGGATGTGACCCAAAAAGCCAAAAAAAAAAGGAAAGGAGCTATGTGAATGGAGTACGTTTCAGTTATACACTAGAGTTAAATGAGTATAAATCTAAATTAAAATTTTATCATGCATTTTTAAGCTGTAAAAGCAAACACTAAAAGGAATTTAAAAGGAGCACTATAATGGACCCTTTTAATAAAGAAAGCCAGAAAAATTTTAGACACTTTCAATCATATCGAAATAGTAAATATGAAAGGCTTAAGCAATGCATCCAAAAGGCAGAAATTATCAGGTTGGTGGGGAGAGAAAGGTGCTGTTTGTGCCTTTTCTGGGGAAGGGAGAAGGTTGGACCATACCATGCAGCGCCCAGGGACTGCTCCTGGTTCTCTTTGTGGGTCACATCTAGCAGGTGGGGAAGTGGCGGCTAGGATCAGCCTCACGGATGGCAAGCTCTTTAATCCCTACACTGTTTCTCTAGCTTATGTTGTTAATTTGATTTTTATGAACTGACTTTTTTCATCCATGAAAACCATTTAAATTCAAAACACAAACTGGCTAAAAGTAAAATGGTGAGGGAAAGATAAGCCCATACAAACAGCAACCTGTCAGACATAATTTCAAAAGAAAAGTCATTGCTGGACATACGTTCGAAATAATTTTTTTTTTAAGTTTTTAGTTGTTGACAAGTTGCAAAAGCTGAAGAGATAGTACATACAGCAGGTAAGGCACTTGCCTTGTAGGAACCTGACCAGGGTTTGACCCCTGACATCCCAGTATGGTCTCCTGAGTGCACAGCCAGGAGTAAGCCCTAAGCACAACCAGGTGTGGCACCCCCCAAAAAAAAAATTGTTGGTAAATTGGGTTTTTTAAATGGTCAAATCTAGGGGTTCACAGATACAAGACAAGTTCCCAACCCCACTGGAATGCTCTGCACCCCAGGCCCTCAGTAAGTTTTTAATATTTGTAAAGTCTAGATGTTAGGAAGATGCCCCAAGATTTCAAACATGTGCACTTAACAATGAAGACAACTGTAACAAGAATGAACAGTATTGAAGAAACAGACACTGGAACAATAATTGTTGGAGATTTTTTTTTTAACTTTTTATTAAATCACCATGTGGAAAGTTACAAAGTTCTCAGGTTTATATGTCAGTTATACAATATTCAAACACCCATCCCTTCACCAGTGCCCATATTCCACCACCAAAAACCCCAGTATACCCCCCGCCCCCACCCCCTACCCCCTACTGTATAACTAATGAATTTCACTTCATTTTTTCGTTACCTTGATTACATTCCATAATTCAACACAAAACTCACTATAGTTATTGGAGTTTCCACCCAAGAGAGACAGACCTACTACATTTGATAATTAGTTTTTCATTGCTGGAAATGAAGAGATATGTAGCCCCACTGCTACAAGTACATAACTCTTTTTTTTCCCCCCTTTTTCCTTTTCCCTTTTTTTTTTTTCTTTTCCCCCTCATCCCCCTTCCCGCGCCTCATAGTATGGTGTACGCCACGCCGCATCGGCCAGCATGGGGCTTTTGCTTAGTTCACAGTCCAGAGAGGTGGCTGCTACATTAATAACCTTCAATATTTCAACAAAAACTTACTGTTATTATTTGGAGTTTCCCCCCCCCCAAGTCAGACCTGTTCAAAAGGAACCATTTCACATTGCTGACAATTAATAAATGTTAAGTTTTAACATTTTGGATTTCTGTATAAAGTCCAGGGAAAATTCTGCCAGAAATTACATAGCCCAGCTCACAGTCCCAGTGCATTGCTGTAAGAAGTCTTGGATTCAAAGTCTTTAGGCGCAGAGGGTCCGCTTCACGCTCAGCGGCTCCGGATTTATCTGGGCCGAGGGCGTGTTGGAGATTTTAATGTGTTTTCAGTAACAGCACAGTAAGGAAACACTTGGAAACACTGTATGCCTTACCTGTGTGGCCTGTAACACGGCCTCAGCCCCAGAGCACTGCTTTCGCAAATGGGCATGGGACATTCTCCAGTATGGCCCATGTGCTGGGACAATATGCCAAGTGCCATAAATACTAGAAAATTAAAACCAAGCAGAGTATTCTGTAAATTCAGTGGAATGAAAGCAAAAAATCAAAGAAGACAAATTAGAAAACTAATAAATATGTGGAAGTGAATACATTCTTCAGTAACCTGTGGCCAAAAAGAGAAATCGCAAGAAAAAGATTTAAAAAATATATATTGGGGCTGGAGCAATAGCACAGCTGGTAGGGCATTTGCCTTGCACGCGGCCGACCCGGGTTCGAATCCCAGCATCCCATATGGTCCCCTGAGCATCGCCAGGAGTAATTCCTGAGTGTAGAACCAGGAATAACCCCTGTGCATCGCAGGGTGTGACCCAAAAAGGGGGGGAAAAATATATATATATATATATATATATATTTAAGTTAATGAAAGCAGAAACCTAGAACTTCTGGGATGCAGTGAGAGCAGTATGCAGACAAGGAGATTTATGATCTATTATGAGCTGTGCATTTTACAGATTATAAAAGCTTATAATCTGTGAATATAAATAGTCGTAATAAAATTACCTAAATAATAACCTAATAAAATAAAAGAGAGAGGAAGGGTTGGAAGAGAATGCGGCAGGCGCATGCTCGGTCTGTCCCCAGCACCACAGGGCAGCATCTTCCCAGGGCACAGGACAGTAGCTCTTGAGCACCACTGGGTAAGGCCTCTGCCAGAAAAAACGGTGATGGGGCCAGAGAGATAGGACAGCGGGTAGAGTGCTGACCTTGTCACAGCCGACCTAGGTTCTGTCCCGGGCATCCCAGGTGGTCTCCCAAGTCTGCCAGAAGTGACCCTGAGCACAGAGCCAGGAGTAAGGCCTGAAAATAACTTTGCACTTTAAGGACCTAGAAGCGAAAAGCAGAATAAATTCACTGCAAGGATATGAAGGAAATCAAGCCTACAGTGGAAATGAAATGTTAGGAAGGTGGTTCTTTCAAATAATCAACAAAATGAGAAAAGCCCTGTGGGTGACTTAAAAATAAAGAGTAAGGAAACATTACCAGATCATCCTATCCCCTTTTACAGGTGTGGCTTGAGGGTTGGGATAATACCACCAGGAGTCACTCTTGATGGCAGTGCCCCGAGGATCGAAGCAGGGTCAGCTGCATGCAGGCAAGGCCTACCTTAAGCCCCTTGGTGTGTGTTTGCTCCGGTGCCTTTTGGAATAGGAGAAACTGAGCTGGCAGCGCTAGTACAGTGGGTCGGGTGTTTGCCTTGTGTGGGGCCAACCTGGGTTCAATCCCCAGCAGCCCCTGAGCATCACCCGATGTGACCCAAAAAGATAAAAGAAGAAAAGAAAAAAGAAAAACTGGTAAGCTGGGTCGTGACCCCAGGAAGATCTCCAAGCACCTCCAGGTCTGGCCCAGAACTTACGGGGCAAAAGGAAAGAAATTAGGGTCCCGAGATGGCTTGGTGACTTAGAGCACTCAGTGTCGACAGGAGCTGGCAAGTTAGGGCCCCTTGCTGCTGTCTGCCGAGTGCAGCCCCTGTATGACCACAAGTTGGGGAACTTGGGTGAAATGGACATATTCCTAGAAAGTCACTGAAATTTATGCAGATAAAAATAGAACACCTTGGGTGCAGAGGGAGTTGAGCAGGGAAGGTGCTTGCCTTGCACCCTTCAGAAGTAAACTCGGAGCACCAGTGGGTGTACCCCAAAAAAGAAGAAAAAGAAAATCTGAATATACCTGTAACAAGTAAAATTGAAGTAATTTTTAAACTCTGCAAAGAAAAACTCAGGCCCAGTGGTTCCACTGGTGGATTGGCAGTGTTCAGAAAGGAATGAATATCCTTACAGAACACCTTCAGAAATAAGAAAAAAAACACCTCCAGCTCATTGAGGCCTATATTAATTACCCCGACATCAAAATAAAAGGCACTGCAAGAAAACATAGCCAGGTTTTCTGCATTTGCTACAAGTGTGCAGTAAGATACTAGGAACTGAATCTAACAGTATTTCAAAAGGGTTGTACACCATCACCAGCCCCGGAATACAGAGCAGGTCAAGAGCATGGGAGAGTAACGAACCCTGTAAAACCAGAATAGACCAGCTGGGGGGCTTTCAGCTGGTGCAGGGCAGGGCTCCAGAGACCCTTAGGGGCCGGCAAAGCACGTGCACCAGCTGCTGGTGGCCTCCCAGCCCCATTGTGGATACACATCCGTAGAGTGGGAGACTTAACCACTGTCCTCTAAGATCTAGAGCAGAGCAAGCACCTGGTTCTCCAGGGAGACCTTGTTGGTGACTGGTTTGGGCCACGCCAGCATCTTGTCCTCCCAGTTCAGGCCGTGGGCTTCGTGGGCTGCCGGGACCCACAGCACATGCATCAGTCCCTGAGCTCACACCCTCAGGACTCCCATGTAACTGGTAATATCACGGACCTTTTGTGCCAGGGCACAGAAGGGGGTGTGGGTCTGTTGAAACACTCTCCATAGTTCTGTGAACTTTTCCTGTGTATAAGAACATCTGCAGTGACTTGCCCAGGATTGATGCTGGGAAACCAGGGCATTCTGATGTCTGTCTCTGTGATTGTGTGAGACCTTTGACTCTTTGCCTTTTGCTCATCTCTAGCCTTCAGTTTGACCCAGCACCTCGCCGAGGAGAGCCTCATGTTACCAGGCGTACCCCCGACTACTTCCTGTAAACTCCTCTGGGGAAAATCTGCCTTTGTGGAAGCATACCTGGCTTTTTAAGATACATGTATTTAAAAGGAAAAAAAAGCATCAGTAACGAGTTTCTCTAACAAGTTGGGATCTGTGTCAGCATCAAACCACATCATGGACCAAAATGTGCCATACTAATGATGAGCGTCTAGCACATCCTGAGACTGAAATTAGCCCCCTGTGTTCTAGATCAGTCTGTTTTAACAGTTTGCCTGCTGTATTTGTAGTAACCATTTTCCTCTGGACTGCTCCAGCAAAAAAGGTAACTAACTCCTTCATCTCCTCTTGCACTCACTTGGAAATTTTAGTTGATAGTGTTTAACTGGCATGGATTGATAGAGTTGGAATTTTATTTTTAAGGAAAAGTCGCGAGCTAACTTCCATTTAATCCATTTCCCTTTATTTTATTGAAATGTATAATTAACTGCAGAAAATATTCTTCTTGGGAGTATATTGTCATAACACTTAAAGAGATTTTCCTTCATTCTAAACTAAATTACTGTTTTATTTTGATCTGCCTTATTTTGATCTGCCTATTTCTGTATATTTGTCATGACAGTGCTTGTATCCTATTTGGTGTACTGAGCAAATAAACCTTCCATTTTAAACAAAAACATCGACTTACTCTGTGGTGTGTTTTAAATGAAAGTTTGAATATTTTGAAACAATAAGAAAATCTGTTGTCCCCTAATAAATTGTATTGAGGTGATTTACATGTAATGTTCTTTGTATAGGGTTTGTTTTTAGGAGAGGCAAAAAGTGGGTTTTTTGGTTGTTGTTTTTTTGAGCCACACCTGGCAATGCTCAGGGGTTACTTCTGGCTCTGCACTCAGGAATCACTCCTGGTGGTGAAAAGGGGACCATGAGGGATGCCAGGGATCGAACCCAGGTCAGCCACATGCAAGGTAAGTGCTCTGTCCTCTGTCCTCTCACTCAGGCTCAAGAAAAAAACAATTTCTAAATATTTCATTTCATTGGTGTCTGCTACTTCCATACTTTTGGGGGGACCATACCCAGTGGTGCTTGGGGCCTCTCCTGCCAGCCGGGGACCATGCAGTCCTGGGGATGGACCCCAGTGCTCTTGCTTCCACTGCCCACGGGTCTTCTAAAACTGCTCCCCAGGGCCTGAGTGATAGCAGAGAGGGGAAGGCTCTTGCTTTACCTGGGGCCCTTCTGGATTTGATGCCTGGTACCATTCAAGGTCACCTGAGCACAGCCAGGAGTCGGCCCTGAGCCAGTTGTGTGATCCCAAAGTCTGAAAGAACCAGGTTTCCAAATTATTGCACCTCCTTTGTGGGAGGTTGGAGGGGGCAGTCATTTGGGACTGGGACAGTAGCTCCAAGAGCACATGCTTTGCGGCTGGGCTGGGGATTATCTGCGCTCCTGCGCCTCCTGTCTGCTTTCCGGGTGCTGCGCGGGTGCATGTTTTCTCTGCCTTCCCAGCTCTGGCAGATGTGTTCGACGTCTGTCTGGCGTGTGTCTGGTGGAGTTTGGACTTACGCTCTGCCCCTCGGCAGTATACAAGCCGTGTCCTCAGAGAAGTGGAGGGACTTTGCTTTTGCAGATAGAGTAGGTGTGCTGCCATTGTACCACTCAGTCTGTAGCCTCCGGGGAGATGAGGTGAATTCTGAAAGCCGGGGAGGGAGAAGGCTTCATGGACTTGACTGGAGTGCAGAACTTGTAAGTGGAAGGTCTGGGTTTCATCACCCGCACGGGTGTGCTGGGTTAGCCCTGAGCACCCCTGGGTGTGGCTCGAAAAGCAAAATAACAGCAAAAAAAAAACAAAAAAAATTAAAATCAAGACTGGTGGGCCAGAGCAATGGCACAGTAGGTAACAGTAGGTAGGGCATTTGCCTTGCACATGGCTGGCCCAGGTTTGCTACCCAGCATTCCATATCGTCCCCAAAACACCACCAGAAGTGATCCTGAGCACAGAGCCAGGAGTACGCTCTCAGAACCAGGTGTGACCCAAAAATTTAAAAAAAAAAAATAGGTTCTGGAGAGAAAGTACAGGGGTGAAAGTGCTTGCCTTGCATGCAGCTGACCCCAGTTCAGCCTCTGACACTGCATATTGGGCCCCAAGCACAACCAGGACTGACCCAGAATATTAAAGAATATTTTGAGCATTTAAAAATGGTTACCTTGAGGGGGTCAGAGCAATAGTACAGAGGGTCGGGTGTCTGCCTTGCACACGGCTGACCTGAGTTCAATCCCCAGCATCTCATGGTTCCTCAAGCACCAACAGGAATAATTCCTGAGTGTAGAGCCAGGAGTAACCCTTGTGCATCACCGGTGTAACCCAAAAAGCAAAAAAAAAGTTACTTTGGTCTGGAGAAATAGGAGAATGGGTAGGGTGTTTGACTTGAACGCGGCCAACCCAGGTTCAATATTTGACATCTCAAAGGGTCCCCTGAGCCTGCCAGGAGAGATCCCTTCCATGTAGAGCCAAGAGTAAGCCCTGACCACAGCTGGGTGTGGCCCCAAAACCAAAAAAAAGGGAAAAAAAACAACCCTAAGCCCTTGTCTAGATAGAGGCCGTAAGTCTGATTCGTGGGTACAGCTGTGACATCCCTTCACCGCCACCTGTCCCTGTCCAGAGAAAACTAGTAATTGAGCGAACTCATTCTCCCACGCTTGTCTCACAGCTGCCTTCCCTGCGGGGCTATGGTGAGGGGAGGGCCTGGCCAGCCCTGTCCTGCAGGCCCAGCCCCTAGCAGCCTGAGCACGTGGAGGCCCACCTGAGAACTCAAGTTCTTTGGAGGGCTGGAGCTGTGTTCTTTCTGAGTCACAAGCTGCAGGAAGATTTGCGCTCACGTTCATGATTTTTAGGGTCTCAGCTGGTACGATCACGATCAAGGCAAAGGCAGCTCCCACCGACCCCCCCCCCCCCACTCCAGGGAAGAGTCACTTTCCTTCTTGATACCTAAATATCACCAAAAGTAACCTCTGAGAACTCCAGGAATAAGTTCTGAAAATTCTCAGGCCCAAAACCAAACAACAAATTGTTAATATACTGACACAACATGCTAATTATCTGAGGGCCAAAATAAGAAAGAGGGCAGAGGGGGCTCTTGCTGCTCCTGAAAGGAAACACCATCATTGGAGGCTGGAAAGACAGGCTGGTGAAGCACAGATGGGGGACCAAGGGCTGTGAATCCCACGACTATTCTACATGGCTGACAGATAAGGAATAATGAAGACAAAGCCAAGAGAAACCTCAGGATCATTTCATGAAGTGAAAGCCAGCATGAATGAGCACAGATGCTGCATTCAGGAGCCTGGGAACCCCAGGATCAGCAGTATTTCACACATGCTAAAGGCACCCATACAGTTCCCAGGGCACATCAAGGAAGCAGTCCTCAGACAGTCACCACATGCGCCTCTCCTCCCCAGGCTCACGGATCCTCCTTCCAGCCAGATCACCGCAGGCTTCACCCCGGAAAGCCCTGTCACCACAGAGACTGGGTATTAATTAATAAAAACCCCATGGGTCCCTAACAAAATTAGGCAAATTCCTGAAAAGGCTTGAACAGAATCTCCACTTCAGATGTGCCCTAAATTGGTAGTTATTGGCAACATAAGCCCTAGGTTTTAATTTCAATCTGAAATTGAGTCATGCTGAAGATCCCCCAAAAGCACTGGAAGTGACTCCAAGCTCTAAAATAGCATGTGATGGGGTGAGGCCCTAAAAAAGAAATGCACTCAATGTTCAGAGTGATTACTCCAGCAGGGTGGGCACCTGGTGACACATACATCTGGGTTTGATCCCTGGCAACCATATGGCCAGGAGCACGCCAGGAGAAATTCCTGAGCATTACTTACTGGGTGTAGTCCCCTAACCAAATCAACTGAACAAAAAATAATAATAAATGAAGTTGCAGGCCTGATAAAGGAGTACAGCGGGTAAGGCACCTGAACTGTAAGTGCTGACCTGGTTTAGTTCACAGCACCCCCATGGGCTCCTAAGCACTGCCAGGAGTGATCCTTCAGCACAGAGCCAAGAGGAATGTGGACTGTGGCCCAGAATCAAAACCCACAGAAGGGCCAGAGTGATAGTAAGTGGATAGGGCATTTGCTCTGCACACGGCCAACCCAGGTTCAATCCCTGGCATCCTATATTGTCCCCCCATGCATGCCAGGAGTAATTCCTGAGAGCAGAGCCAGAGGCAACCCCTGAACATTGCTGGTGAGACCCCAAAAGCTAAATAAGTAAGATGTTAAAAAAAAAAAAAACAAGGGGAAACCAAAACAAACATACTGAAGTGAAGGGTAGTACAAGAAGTAAGTTGATTTAACAATGGAAGGAATTATTTAGAGGAACCTGAGACCAGTACAGTATGTGGGGCACTTTACCATGCATATGGCTGACCCTAAGATCCCCTGCATCGCAGGAGTAAGGCCTGACAATTGCCAAGTGTGGCCAATCAACAAAAACAGAAAAAAGAAAAAAAACTGGAGATACTGTGATCCGCATCGCTGTCAACATCCTGGCCTGTCAGAATCACGAAGTCTGAGAACACACAGCCCAGCATGGTCACTGGGTGCCCATGTGGGTCTGGCCAGGCACAGTCAGCCCCACACTGCTCTCACCACAGCCTGCAGGTGCTGGTAGGTCTCCAGGATCACGTCCCTGTAGAGCTTTCTCTGATCAGCGTCCAGGCATGCCCACTCCTCCAGGGAGAATCTCACGGCCACATCGGGGAAGGAAATTGCACCCTGAGCCAACACACAGGGGAGTGTGAGTCAGGGCTCATCTCCACCCATTCCCAGGCTGTGAGGATGGGACCCCTCAGAGCGCTAACGGGACTCAGGGGCTTTTCATCGGGAGGAACCAGCCTCGATTTGTCTCCATGTGCCCTCCTGGCTGACGTGGAGAAATCACTCTAGACATCACTCTAAGGCAGTCGGATCTATAAAATGTGAGGATGCTATACTAGAAGGTTTCTGGAGGTGCCAGTCTTGCACACAGCCACCCCAAGGTCAGTTCCACACCACTGGTCCAGTGAAAACTGCAGAGAGTAACAACTGAGCACTGAACAAGCAGGGTCAAAATGCAAAAATGGGTTTGGTGAAAACGTTAAAGATACACACACACACACACACACACAAAAAATACAAAAATGGGTTTGGCCTAAAACGTTAAATACACACACAGACACACACACACACAAACACACAATGCAAAATGAGGTTGACTGGAAACTTCGACCTCAACTGGATTCCATGAGGTCACCTACATTTCCTGTCAGATTCCAAAAGGGCCAGTCCCCAAATTTACTGACCAGGTACTTTCTGGTCATGAAAGTTAAGTTTTCCCCCATCTATGTTCAGGATGTGGCCAGGATGTGGATTTACCTCACCAAAAGCCTGTGCTTCTGCTGGAAGGCTTCTGCTGTCGCCTAGCAGGACAGCTTGCCAGCTGGTGTGAATATACACCTCCTCTGTGTGTGTTTCATTTGAGGGCAACAACCAACACTGCTCAGGGATTATTCCTAGATCTGGGAAGAGAGATCAGTCCTGGTGGGGCACGGGGACCATATGAGATGCCAGATATACATGGATCCTGGGTTGATGACTTCATCTCTCCTAACAGCTGCATACTATTCCATTGTGTAGATGTACCAAAGTTTCTTTAGCCCTTTTATTAACTAGCTTAATGTTCTAACCAATGATATGCAGCCACATAGGCAGAATATGCAAATTAACTTAGTCAACAAAAACAGTATCAAAGTTAGTTACTAAATGGAAAGTATAGTCAGTTACAGTAATAACAGAAAAACAACTTTTACATCCAAGCCTAGCTAGGCGTCAGATTGTGAGATGTTGTACACCAACATTTCCCCCTTTTTTGTTTAAAATGACCAGTAACAAACAACACAAACATTTTCACAAATCTTTCCAGCAATACCTCAGTGTTGTTTTAAGAAAATCTAATCTTATTCTACAGAGATTCTTTTTCACTTTAAAATACAGAGTTTACATATACAGAGTTTACACATATTAAGTAATATTCCAGTTCCAGTCCTGGTTCAGAGACATTTGTCAACGAAGACCAATTAGTTTCTAAACTAAAACAACACTCTCATACCATTTCTGGATGAACTCCACAGTCCAGGTTTTTCCACAATCAGTAACTGCTAAAGCTGAATCACCAGCATCCATAATTAAAACTAGAAACTTCCTTCTCAAACTTCATAGATGTTCCAATAAAATATGCATGGAATATCATCCAGTCTTATATAATAAACTTGTTATCTCTTAAAACTTATGTTTTGAACTAAACCAGTAGATCTTGAACCTGTTTTTATAGACAATTATTTCAATTCTCTTTTTAGTAACTCAATATAATGCAGATACAAACAAAAATTATAATATACATATTTAGAGAGAAAAAATGTACTAGTATAACAAAAACTTGTACCATTTTTACAAAGCATGAGGAAAACATCTTTTTCATTAATTTTAATCGTTCTTATACCTTAGAGATATTTCAAATAATGAACTTTTTACACTAATCTTTAACAATTTACAGCTTAGTTTCATGCTCTAATTTTATAATTCATAAGCTCCAAAAACACCCAAACTTTTAAAATTTTTTGGAGTACATATTACTAACCTTTGTCATGGGACTGTTTGCCCAGTTACAAGAATTTCCACTTTGATTTCAATCTGACTTCAACATTTGAAGCACTCAACACAGACAGACATACAGAAACACAACAAAAATCACATGCACATGTGCATTCATACATACCTTGATCGATCATTCTGACCCTCCAAGAACCAGGGAAAAAAACTGATGAAGAGAGAAAGGAAGGGCAGTCCCCAGAGTAAAAATTCCCTGTCAGCCGACTGGGATTATCCCCCTTTTCTCAGCCTAACTAGCTTGTCTCCTGCTTGTTAAAACTGGGTCAAAAGAGAAGCACTTCTGTTTTTACAAAGCTGGCAAAAATTTATAAAAAAGGAATCCAGGCTGCAGATTTTTCATTTGCCATCCCTTATTCACTGAGAAGCTTCAGTCTTTTTGTAGGACACCAAAAATGGTTTCTGTTTGCTGAAATGAAAGCAAAACCACCTTTCCACCTGGCCTGGCATCCAACTCCCAGAGACTGGGTCCCTGCAAAGGATTTTACATCTCTGACTAATTTTATCTAAATCATTTTTCATTCTATTAGAACTTATTTTTTCTGAACTATTCTGAATTTCCCAATGTTCTTCCGCTGATGTCATTTCATGAGAGCAATTCAAAAAATTCGAGGTGAACAGTGCTCTGGATAGTTGCTGTCTAGGAGAATCCGCATATATTCCCCCTTTTCGTCTAAGTAACACATCTTTAAGTGAACGGTTTGCTCATTCAATAATGACTTGTCCTGTACTGTTATAAAGAATTCCCATATGATTGATACCATCACGAATCACAAATTACGAAATCCCATTAATCACCAATTTCTCGGGTGGGCTCAGTAACCTCTCATTTTGTCCTTTCCCTGAGATCTTAGAAGTCTATCTCGACTCAGCCCTCCCAACAATGCACTGGGGGCTCTTTCAGGGTCAGGGGAATGAGATCCAGCTTGTTACTGGATTTAGCATATAAATACACGATGGGAAGCTTGCAAGGCTTCATGTGGGCAGGAAATTCTCAGAAGATTGCCAGTTTCTCCCAGAGGGAGAAGTAGGCTACAAGATATCTGAGGGCTTCTGGGAGCTTGCTTTTAAGTCTCTCTCTGGATGTTGGCCGTTGATGGGATTACACACACCTGGGTTCTTCTGCTGGTACTTTCATGCATGAGGCCTGTCCGAACGTGTGGAGAGGGGCCTTGAGCATGACTGTAGCTAGGATCCAGTGGTCTTCTGCTGCCGGGAGCTCTGCTTGGGGTGGGGAGGGAAGCTGGAGCCCATCCCCTCCGAGGGGCCCCAGAGAAGACAGCCAGGTGTGCAGGCAAGAGACTCTCTCATATCCGCAACAGGTCTCCAAGGTGAACAGCATGTTGGAACAATGTAGGTAAGGGAAGTCGGCAAGCAAGATCCGTAAATTTGGGATAAGGATTGGCTCTAAGGGCTGGGTTGGTCGGGCTGGGCGCGTGCCAAGGCTGGATGAGGAGCCGCCGCCCCCACAACCCCCCCCCCCCCCACGCTCAGAGCACCCCCAGCCAGGCCCAGCCCCGCTCTGACCCTGCGCCCCCACAGGTCTCTCTCCCTCCGTCCCGCCCCCCACCCCCCTGGGCCCCCGCGGCCGGGGCAAGCGTTGGGGGGAGAGGGTCGTGGTCCCCGCGCAGGGCCCCCGGCTGCGGGGGGCCGGCAGCGGCTGCAACTCTGGACACGAGCCAGGCCCTTCCTGTGGATCTCCGCAGCTGCGGCAGGCGTCGCGGCCATCCCCGGGAAGCCCGGCGGGCGCCGGCGCGTCCCCAGTGGGCCGGGCGGGGCGCCAAGGGGGTTCGCCCCCGCCCTTGTCCCCCGCCGCGCCCCCGGCGCGTGCGCCGGTCCCCCCACACACACACCGGGACCGCCCCCCCCCCCCAACCCCCGCTCGGTTCCCAGCAGCGCCTCGTCTCGGCCAGCGCTTAGCAGCCGACTTAGAACTGGTGCGGACCAGGGGAATCCGAGTATTTAATTAAAACAAAGCATCGCGAAGGCCCACGGTGGCTATTGACACGATGTGATTTCTGCCCAGTGCTCTGATTGATACCATAAGCAGAGGAAAAAAATGACGCATTTTTGCAGAGGTATAAGCAAGCGCATTATCAGTTTTCACTGTCTTAGGAACACTCATAACAGGAAATGCTTCTAACAAATGAGTAATCACAGCTCCTGCCTTTTCTGAAAATAACGAAGAAGCTCATCGACAATGTGAATAGGTACCAATTGACTGACGAACATATTTTTGTTTATCAAAAGCTGGGACAACAGTTACATCCATTTGCCAAATTTCATTTATCTTTATACCTGGAGGATTAGCTCTCAGAGGTATATGAGGCATATTGAGTGCCTGACAAGTAGGACATTGCCTAATAATGTCTTTAGCTTGCCTCCAAGTAAGGGCATATTTGGTTTTCAATGCACGAGCATTTTTTTTTTTTTTTTGCTTTTTGGGTCACACCTGGCAATGAACAGGGGTTACTCCTGGCTCTGCACTCAGGAATCACCCCTGGCGGTGCTCAGAGGACCATATGGGATGCTGGGAATCAAACCCAGGTCAGCCACCTGCAAGGCAAACACCCTACCTGCTGTACTATTGCTCCAGCCCCAACGCGCAAGCATTTTGATGATGTAAAGCATGAGATTTTTCTGCATTGATTACTAAAGCAACCAAATTATCAGCTCAATCATTGCCTTGAACTAATGGACCAGGAAGACCCATATGAGCTCGCATATGAACAATGTATAAGATGTTTACAGTCTCTCAAAACTTGCTGCAATTTTTTATTTTATTTATTTTTTTATTATTTTTTTAAAATTTATTTTATTGAATCACCAAGTGGAAAGTTACAAAGTTCTCAGGCTTATATCTCAGTTACACAATGCTCAAACACCCGTCCCTTCACCAGTGCCCATATTCCACCACCAATAAAAACAAAAACAAAAGCAAAAACAAAACAAACAAACAAACAAACAGTATACATCCCACACCTCACCCCCCAACCCACCCCGTACGTGAGTAATAATTTCACTTCCTTTTCTCTTTACCTTGATTACATTCCAGATTTCAACACATAACTCACTATTGTTGTTAAGAGTTTCAAAACAGACTCACTATTTTTGTTGGAATTTATCCCCTAAGAATACAGCTCTATTAACAGGGAAATATTTGATAATAAGTTTTCCCCTGATGAGAATGAAGAGATAAAATGTCGACAATTTCTGTATTATAGTAATTAAGTCCTCGAAGATTTAAGTTTGAAAATGAATCATTTCCCTTCCTGGAACAGCTAAGCTTTTGCCCCACGCCGGCTGACAGAGGAAATAACCTTCCTTCTTGGTCACTCTCCCCTCCGGGAGAAGGCGTGGTGTCCGACATTGACATTTTGTGGATCCGTTGAGAAGGTATGAACTTTTGGCGCGAAAAAAAAAAAAAAAGTGTGCTTTGAACTTGAAACAGCCGCCGGATACCGGGGCAGCCCCAGCCGGGGACGGTGCTCGGCTCTGGCCGGCCGGGTTTTCGGCCCGGGTGCCCATTCCTCTGCAGAGCCGGTGGATGTGGAACGAGCGGGAACCAGAGACAGCTTTAGGAATTGGGGTTCCAGCAAGTGCTTGCACCCATGTATGGAGACTGTGAACTAACTTTTGCTGCAATTTTTTAAATAAAGAAATAAGCTCTGGGGGCTGGAGCGATAGCACAGCGGGTAGGGCGTTTGCCTTGCACGCGCCCGACCCGGGTTCGATTCCCAGCATCCCATATGGTCCCCTGAGCACCGCCAGGAGTAATTCCTGAGTGCAGAGCCAGGAGTAACCCCTGTGCATCGCCAGGTGTGACCCAAAAAGCAAAAAAAAAAAAAAAAAAGAAAGAAAAGAAATAAGCTCTGGGCTGGAGTGATAGCACAGTGGGTAGGGCGTTTGCCTTGCATGCGGCCGACCCAGGTTCGATTCCCAGCATCCCATATGGTCCCCTGAGCACCGCCAGGGGTAATTCCTGGGTGCAGAGCCAGGAGTGACCCCTGTGCATTGCCAGGTGTGACCCCAAAAAGCAAGAAAAGAAAGAAGCTCAGAGTCACTCAAAGGCAAAGCAACAGTAAATATATGATTGACAGTTCAAGCTGCATGCTGTAATATTTATTATTACAATATTTATTGGTTCAGAATAATTTTGTAAGAGAAATAATTGTAAACAATTCATTCTTTTGAATTTACTTATACAGAGTTTGTAAAACCTTATAATTTTTCATATCAGTATAAGCAGCCTTTCCTTCTTTATTTTTATTTTTTTTATTTTTTTGCTTTTTGGGTCACACCCAGCAATGCACAGGGGTTACTCCTGGTTCTACACTCAGGAATTACCCCTGGCGGTGCTCAGGGGACCATATGGGATGCTGGGATTCGAACCTGGGTCAGCCTGGGTTGGCCGCGTGCAAGGCAAGCGCCCTACCCGCTGTGCTATTGCTCCAGCCCCGCCTTTCCTTCTTTAATAGCATCTATGGGGGCTGGAGTGATAGCACATTGGTTGGGCATTCGCCTTTCATGTGGCAGACCCAAGTTCAACTCCTCTGCCCCTCTCAGAGAGCCCGGCAAGCTATCCGTGCGTATTGGATATGCCCAAAACAGTAACAATAAGTCTCTCAATGAGAGACGTTATTGGTGCCCACTTGAACAAATCGATGAGCAACGGGATGACAGTGATAGCATCTGTAAAGAATGTAACAGCGGATTCAATTTGTTCAGCTTTTATAATATTAGGCCAAATCCAATTAGTAAATTTATGAAATTGAAATATCTTTTGCTTTGGAAAGTTGTTATGAATTTTGCACAGATAATTAGTGCAAGCAATTTGCCAATCTTCATCAGTTTACTATAGCGCTTAAATTTGTTCACTAGTCAATGGTACAATAATTTCAGTAGGGTCGCTCCCTCTTAATTGTCTAGTTCTTCTTCTTCCTTTGAAAATTATTTGAGATATTTTATTTACATAAGTAACCAATGTTTTACTAGACTTGTAATGTAAAAAACTCAATTCCACAATATTAGATCCTTGTACCAAATCCCAGTAGTAGAATGTGAAGTATGCAACACTATCAGATTTAAACTTTCTGAAGAATCAATTCTATCCAGCTAAGCCTTATTAACAATTTCCTCAATTATTTTTAATTTTTTTCAGGTGCTAACTAAGTTGCCTTGGACTATTTAAAGAGGGATAACCTTTCAATGTTTGAAACAAATGTTGTAGGGCATAGTTTGGAATACCCAAAGAAGGCCATAACCAATTTATATTTCCTAATAGTTTTTGAAAGTCATTTAGAGTTCCTAATTTATCTCTCTGAATTTGTACCTTTTGAGGTGCAATTTTACTTTCCCATATTATTTGTCCCCAAAATTCCCAAGGAACCTGACATTGAATTTTGTCCTGTGCAATTTTCAAACCCCATGACTCTAGTTCATAAATTAAAACTTCATAAACTTTCTGCAAATTTATTTGAGGTGGAGCAGTCATTAGAATATAATCCATATAGTGAATAATTTTGACTTCAGGGTACTGTGCCCTAATTATATCCAATGGTTGATTAACAAAATATTGACACATCATGGGACTATGCATCATCCCTTGAGGCAAAACAGTTCAGTGATATCTTTTAGCAGGAATTTCACTATTTAAGGAAGGCACAGTAAAAGCAAATTTTTCTCTATCCACTTCTCTCAGAGGGATGGTATAGAAAGGATTCTTTAGATCAATTATAATAATATTCCATTGTTTTGGAATAATGGCCAAATTTGGTAGGCCTATTTGCAAAGGGCCCACTGATTCCATGCAGTCATTAACTTTTCTTAGATCAATCAACATTCACCATTTACCAGTCTTTTTCTTGATAACAAATTACTGGTGAATTCCAGGGAGTAGAGCTGAAAACAATATGTCCCAATTCAAACCATTCTGTAACAAATTCATTTAAAGCCTTAAGTTTTTCTTTTGTTAAGGGCCACTGCTCAACCCAAACAGGCTGAACCTTATTCCAGACTATTGGGAGAGCTGTTCTTTGAGCAGCGGTCCAAATTAAAAGGCGATTGCTGAGACACCTCTTTTTCTTTAATATATTTCACACCAAGTTTTTGCAACAAATCTCATCCCCATAGGGTGATAGCTATTGGAGCAATATATGGCTGGATGACTGCTGTGTCTCCATCAGGATCACTACAATGAAGAGGTTGCACACTCTGTTGAACATCAGTGACCACTCCCATACCAGAAAAAGTACCATCCACACAACGCTTTTGCCAAACCATAGGCCAATGATGAGAGGCACCAACAAGTAACAACAGCACCTGAATCTAACATACCTTCCAGTTTAGCCCCATCCTCAAAGGCTTATCATCAGTAATCTTTTTTGCCCAAAATATTTCTGCATTAGTGCTTCCAAAATCACCTTTTCTTTTCATGCCTGTATTTTTTCCCAGTATGCATGGAAGCAAAAGCAGTTGAGCAATATGTTCCCCTTTGAATATTCTGATGTCCGCTTGAACAGTGACTATAATTGAGATTTCATTCACAAAATCACTGTCAGTGAGTCCCACTTTTACATTAACACCTCGCAAAGTCATGCTGCTTCTCCCAAGGATCAATCTTGCTGTTCCTTTTGGAAGGGGCCATAAACATTAGTTGGTATTTTATAAATTTTATTAGGAGTCAAAAACAAATCCTGTAAAACTGAAATGTCAGCGGCTACACTTCCTCTCGTTGCTCTCGTAAGGTCAATATAAGATAGTTTTTGTCAAGTTCTTGGGTTTATTAATTATTATCATCATAGGGAATGAAAAACTCTTTAATCTAATTTGAGGTTTTATTGACAATTTCCCGTATTGTTTAAGAGGCCCTGGGTCGAGCCCCAACTCCCGTTTCCCAATAGCTCATTAGCTTTTCTAAATTTTTCTCTTTTGTAATGACATTTATTAGCCCAATGCTTCTCCTTCCCACATCATCTACAGATGCCTGGTTCTTTCCTTATTCCAGATTTAATATGAGAACAATCTTGTCTGAAATGTCCCAAAGCTCCGCAGCAGTAACATGTTACCTGGTTCACTCTTTTAAAAGCAGCAGCTATTATTTGCGCCTGATGTGTTGGTGTTCCCACTTCCCTACATACTTTAATTTAATCATCCAGAGAGGTTTTTCCCATTAACTTAGCAGTTTGAATTGCCTTTTGGCAATATGTTGTAGCATTTTCCACCGCTAAAGTTATCATAAGCATTTCACGAAGGCCTTCATCAGGTATAGCCTTTTCAAGAGAGTCCTGTAGTCTGGCAATAAAATCTGTGTAAAGTTCATTTACTTCATGAAAGATTTTTGTGAATGACATAGTATGTTTTGCAGAGGTCTCAAGATAATGCCACGCCTGTAGACCGGTTTTACTAACAGCTTCTAAAATGTTTGTCTCCAAACAGACTTGTTCTTCCACTAAAGCCCATTTGCCAGTGCCTAAAATCTGGTTCACAGTGATATCAACATGTTTTGGTGTTTTAATTCTAGCAAATTTCTCAGCCTCTTCTCTCCACGAGATTTAAATTGTACATATTGGGAATTTTCTAACACTGCCTTTGCAAGAGTTTGCCAATCAAGTGGAATTACAGTATTAACTTCTGCAAAGTTTTCGAGAAGGGCTAACACATAGTTAGAAGTAACACCATAGGTGGTCACAGCTTGCTTAAGCGAGGAAAGAAACTTAAAAGGAACAGACTCATATTCCCCTGCCTGTCTTTTCCTTTGCACATCAGGATTACAAATGACTGGAAAAACCATAAACTGAGCAGGCTGTTGGCTCAATTTTGCCTTATATAAAGGAGCTTCAGATTTTAGCATCATGATGGGAATGCAACTCAGGAGTAAGCTTAAAACGGCAACACAGATTCCTCTTCCCTATTCTTATATAATTGAGGGGAAGGAACTGCCAAAGGGTCAGGATCAGTGATACCCTGTATATCAGGCATTATCCTTCTTTCAGAAGGGAGGTGCATCTCAAAGTACTTCATTTGACTAATTAATTTGTCTAACTTTTTATTAACTTTTCTCAACTCTTGGGCACCTACAACCTCTTTTGAAACCGAATTCTGTGTCTGACTCGAACCTGTCAGACTCAGATGGGGCAGGTGAATCATCAATTTGATAGGAGTAACCAGATAATATAGATGCTGTTGGCTTAGCACTAAATTTAGGCTGAATCAAAGATTCTTCCCCACTCTGCTCCTCTAACACATGATGCAACTTTTCCCCTACTTTTTTCCATAGTTTTAACTCAAATTGCTCTCTATTTTTTTTTTCTTAAACCAATGACAATAACTTTTTACCATCTCAAGGAGGTGTAGCTTTATCTGTTCCTTCAATGGCAGACCAGCTGCTTTTGTTAGAGTTCAGGATGTCAACATAGGCATCCTGCTGAGAAGTTACAGAATTACCCATTACCTTTTTTCTTTTTTTCTTCCTTTATTCTTTCTTTCTCGCTTTCTTTCTCCTTTTCTTCTTCTCCCTTTCTATCTTTCATTATTCCCTTTCTTTCTCTTTTTCTTCTTCCTCCTTTATTTCTATGTATATTTTTTATTTCTTTCTCCCTTGTTTCTCTTTCTTCTATCTTTATTTCTCTCTGTTTCTTTCTCCTTTTTTCTCTAACCTTTCTTTCTTACTATTTATCTTTCTTTATTCCCTTTACTTCTCTTTTTCTTCTTCCTTTCTATCTTTATTTCTTTCTCTCTCTTTCTTTTCTATATTTCTTTATTCCCTTTCTTTTTCTTCTTCCTTTCTATCTTTCTTTCTCTCTCTTTCTTTTCTATATTTCTTTATTCCCTTTCTTTTTCTTCTTCCTTTCTTTCTATCTATATTTCTTTATTCCCTTGTTCTTTTTCTTCCTTTTTTTTTTGGAGCTGTACTATGATTCATACATAACTTTATTTTTTTCTGGGTTTTCATTTTTATTTTTTGATTTAAATTTATTTATTTTTAATTAGTGAATCACTGTGAGGGTACAGTTACAGATGTATACACTTTTGTGCTTATGCTTCCTTCATACAAAGTTCGGGAACCCATCCCTTCACCAGTGCCCATTCTCCACCACCAGTAAACCCAGCATCCCTCCCACCCTCCCCAATCCCATCTCCCCCCACCCCACCCTGCCACTGTGGCAGGGCATTCCCTTCTGTTCTCTCTCTCTAATTAGCTGTTGAGGCTTGCAATAAAGGTGTTGAGTGGCCGCTGTGCTCAGTCTCTAGCCCTCATTCAGCCCGCAATTCCCTTCCCCCACATGGCCTTCGACTGCATTAAAGTTGGTGATCCCTTCTCTGAGTTGCCCTTTCCCCAGAATGTGAGGCCAGCCTCCAAGCCATGGAGTCAATCTCCTGGTACTTATTTCTACAATTCTTGGGTGTTAGTCTCCCACTCTGTTATTCTATATACCATAGATGTGTGCAATCTTTCTATGTCTGTCTCTCTCTTTCTGACTCATTTCACTCAGCATGAAACTTTTCATGCCGGTCCACTTAAATACAAAATTCATGACCTCCTTTTTTCTAACAGCTGCATAGTATTCCATTGTATAGATGTACCAAAGTTTCCTCAAACAGTCATCCGTTCTAGGGCATTCAGTTTTTTTCCAGATTCTGGCTATTGTAAACAGTGCTGCGATGAACATACATGTGCAGACGTCGTTTTGATTATACTTTTTTGCCTCTCTGGGATATATTCCTAGCAGTGGTATTGCTGGGTCAAATGGGAGCTCAACATCTAATTTTTTGAGAATTGTCCATATTGTTTTCCAGAAGGGCTGAATCAGTCGGCATTCCCACCAGCAGTGTAGAAGGGTCCCTTTCTCCCCACATCCTCTCCAACAGCGGTTGCTTTTGTTCTTTTGGATGTGTGCTAGTCTCTGTGGTGTGAGGTGGTATTTCATGGTTGTTTTGATCTGCATCTCCCTGATGATTAGTGATGTAGAGCACTTTTTCATGTGCCTTTTGGCCATTCATATTTCTTCCTTGGTAAAGTTTCTGTTCATTTCTTCGCCCCATTTTTTGATGGGGTTGGATGTTTTCTTCTTGTAGAGTTCAACCAGTGCTTTATATACCATTGATATTAACCCCTTATCTGATGGGTATTGTGTAAATATCCTTTCCCATTCTGTGGATAGTCTTTGTATTCTGGTCACTGTATCTTTTGCGGTGCAGAAGCTTTTTAGTTTAATGTAGTCCCATTTCTTGATCTCTGTTTTTACTAGATTGCTTAGTTCCGTGTCATCTTTGAAGATACCTTTATCTTCAATATCGTGGAGGGTTTTGCCAACCTTGTCTTCAATGTACCTATGGTTTGTGGTCTAATGTTGAGGTCCTCAATCCATTTTGATCTGACTTTTGTGCATGGTGTCAGGTCAAGGTCTAAGCCCATTTTTTTTGCATGTGGTTGTCCAGTTGTGCCAGCACCATTTGTTAAAGAGACTTTCCTTGCTCCACTTCACATCTCTTGCTCCCTTATCGAAGATTAGATGATCATTCATTTGGGGTTGTGTGTAGGGATATTCCACCCTGTTCCATTGGTCTACGGCTCTGCCTTTGTTCCAGTACCATGCTGTTTTGTTACTGCTTTGTAGTAAAGTTTGAGGTTGGGGAGGGTGATGCCTCCCATCATTTTTTCCCAAGAATTGTTTTAGCTATCCTTGGACGTTTGTTGTTCCATATGAATTTTAAGATTGCTTGATCCATTTCTTTGAAGAATGTCGTGGGTATCCTTATAGGGATCGCGTTGAATCTATATAATGCTTTGGGGAGTATTGCCATTTTGACAACATTGGTTCTCCCTATCCACGAGCAGGGTATATGTTTCCATTTCCTCATGTCTTCTTTGATTTCATGGAGTAGCGTTTTGTAGTTTTCTTTGTAGAGGTCTTTTACTTTCTTGGTTAAGCTAATTCCGAGGTACTTGATTTTCTGGGAAACGATTGTGAATAGGATTGCTTTTTTCATGACCCTTTCTTCTGCCTCATTGTTTGCATATATGAAGGCCATGGATTTTTGGGTATTGATTTTGTAGCCTGCAACTTTACTGTATAAATCTATTGTTTCTAAGAGTTTCTTAGTAGAGGCTTTAGGCTTCTCTAGATATAGTATCATATCGTCTGCAAATAGAGTTTGATTTCTTCCTTTCCTATCTGGATGCCCTTAATCTCTTTTTCTTGTCTAATAGCTATCGCAAGTACTTCCAGTACTATATTGAAGAGGAGTGGTGAGAGTGGGCATCCTTGTCTCATGCCTGATCTGAGAGGAAAGGCCTTTAGTTTTTCCCCATTGAGAATAATGCTTGCCGTAGGCTTGTGATAGATGGCTTCAACTATCTTGAGGAAAGTTCCTCCAAACCCCATTTTGGCGAGGGTTTTCATCATGAAAGGATGTTGGATCTTGTCAAATGCTTTCTCTGCATCTATTGATATGATCATATGGTTTTTATGTTTACTTTTGTCGATATGGTGGATTATGTTGATTGATTTCCGAATGTTAAACCATCCTTGCATCCCCGGGATGAATCCCACTTGATCGTGATGTATGATTTTTTTGATGAGTTGTTGGATCCTATTTGCTAGTATTTTGTAGAGGATCTTCGCATCGGTGTTCATCAGGGATATTTGTCTGTAATTTTCTTTCTTAGTGGTGTCTTTGTTTGCTTTTGGTATTAGGGAGATGTGTGCTTCATAGAAACTGTTTGGGAGAGTTCCTGTTTTTTCAATTTCCTGGAAAAGTTTGAGGAAAACAGGCAACAGATCTTCTTTAAATGTTAGGAAGAATTTGCCAGTGAAACCATCTGGGCCTGGGCTTTTGTTTTTGGGGAGGTTTTTGATTACAGTTTCAATTTCCTTAACATTGATGGGTCTATTCAGGTATTCCAAGTCTTCTTTGTTCAGTCTTGGGAGATTGTAGGAATCGAGGAATCCATCCATTTCTTTTTGGTTCTCCTGTTTTGTGGCATATAGACTTTCAAAGTAGTCTCTAATGATCTTTTGAATCTCACTGATTTCTGTTATGATGTCCCCATTTTCATTTCTGATTCAATTTATTAGGGTTCTCTCTCTTTCTTTCTTTGTGAGTCTTGCTAGCGGTTTATCAATCTTATTTATTTTCTCGAAGAACCAGCTCTTTGTTTCATTGATCTTTTGGATTGTCTTTTTGGTTTCCATGTCATTAATTTCTGCTCTAATTTTTATTATTTCTTTCCTTCGATCTGGTTTGGGTTCCTTTTTCTGGTCCTTTTCTAAGGTCTTGAGTCGTGAAGTCAAGCTGTCTATGTGGGCCCTTTCTTCCTTCCTGAGGAATGCTTGTAGAGCTATAAATTTTCCCCTTATCATGGCTTTAGCTGCATCCCATAGGTTTTGGCAGCTCGTGTCTTCATTCTCATTTGTTTCTAAGTATTTTTTTTATTTCTTCCTTGATTTCCTTCCTGACCCACTCATTGTTCAACATTGAATTGTTTAATTTCCAAGTGTTTGATTTGATTCTCCGTGTCGGTGAGTGGTTAGCTTCTATCTTCAGCGCATCGTGGTCTGAGAAGATGGTTGATACAATTTCTATTTTTCCGATTCTATTGAGGTATGTTCTGGGGCCCAGTACATGGTCTATTTTAGAAAATGTTCTGTGTGCACTGGAAAAGAATGTGTATTCTTTCTTTTTTGGGTGTAAGGCCCTGTATAGGTCTATTAGGCCTCTCTCTTCAATTTCTTCTTTCAGAGTCAGTGTTTCCTTGTTGAATTTTGTTCTTGTCAATCTATCTAGAGGCGATAAGGCCGTATTGAAGTCTCTGACTACTATTGTGCTGTTAGTGATGTCCTCTTTGAAGTCTGTTAGGAGTTGTTTTAAATATTTAGCTGGTCGCTCATTAGGTGCATATATGTTTAAGAGTGTGATTTCTTCCTGTTGTACATATACCTTGATAAATAGAAAATGACCTTCGCTGTCCCTTTTAATCTTTTTCAACCTGAAGTCTGTGTTGTCAGGTACCAAGATGGCCACTCCAGCTTTTTTAAGGGGGTTGTTTGCTTGCAGGATTGTTTTCCATCCTTTGACTTTGAGTCTATGTTTACTCTGTTCAGGTGAGTTTCTTGCAGGCAACAGAATGTTGGGTTTAATTTCCGGATCCATTTTGCCACTCTGTGTCTCTTGATAGGTGCATTTAGGCCGTTGACATTGAGAGAGATTATTGTGATGGGGTTTTGTGTCATCTTTCTGTGGGATTTGTTGTTCTTATGGGGCTCCTACTTGTCTCAAAGTAGCCCCTTTAGACCTTCTTTCAAGTTTGGTTTTGAGTCTATGAAGTTCCTGAGCTGTTGTTTGTCCGAGAAGTAGTGTATGTTTCCTTCGAGTTTGAGTGAGAGTTTAGCTGGATAAAGTATTCTAGGTGAGGCATTCATTTCATTGAGTTTTTTCACTATGTCCCACCATTGTCTTCGAGCTCAGAGGGTTTCCTCTGACAGGTCTGCTGTAAATCTGAGGGGTGCTCCTTTGTATGTGATTTCCTTCTTTGACCTTGCTGCTTGCAGAATTGTGTCTCTATCCATAGCATCCGTCATTCTGACTATGATATGCCTTGGAGTCTTTTTATTTGGGTCTCTTTTTGCTAGTACTCTTCAGACTCCTTGTATCTGGATGCCTGCCTTCTCCAGCTCTGGGAATTTCTTAGCAGTGATGTCTTTGACTGTGTTTTTTTCATTGGGGTTACTTCCCTGTGGTTCTGGTACTCCAATGATTCTAATGTTGTTCCTCTTGAAGTCATCCCCCAGGGCTCTGATTCGTTCTATAGCCATTTTGAGGTCTTTGGCCATGATTTGTTGTTGTCTATAAGCTTTCTGTAGCTCATCTTCTAGGTCGCTGATTCTGTCTTCGGCTGTAGTCATTCTACTGTTGAGGCCATCTAATGATATTTTTAGTTCATCTACTGATTCCTTTATTTGTGTGTAGGTTTGAAATTTCTGCTCTCATTTCTTCCTGCATTTTCTTGGTAGACCGTTGCAGTGCTTCATTCATCTCCTCCCGTAGCTTATTGGATGTCTGTTCCATGGTTGCTTGTAATAGGTCGACTCTCTTCCAGATTTCCTCTCTGAATTGTTTATCTGAGAGGTCGTAGATGTGAGTAGCCCCTGATGATGTTTCTGTAATCTTTTCATTTCCTTCTCTTGGTGGAGGGGATTTTTCGCTGCTTCTTCATCTTGATATGGATGTGTAGAGTCTGAGCTTTGTGGTTCTTTATTCCTGTTCCCTCTTGTTGTGGGAAGGAGGGTTTCTGTTTTTGCTAAGCTTCCCTTATTCAGTGATAGGTTGTATAAAGTTAGACTAAGCTAGTGGGTATTTTGCATAGGTGATTGAGATGATTAAAGTGATTTTCAAAGAAATAGACAATACCTATTGTGCTAAGGTCAGAGATAATATCTGTGGAGATAATATCTGTGGCCGCATTAGCGCCGCTGCTCAGACAGAAGGCCACGCCCACTTTGAGATCACGCCCACTGAAATGCAGGCCACGCCCCCAGAATCTTCCTGGCCGGGTCGCAGCTTCTCGCAGGTCCGCGCAGCGCAGGGAAGTGTTTCCCCGTCGGTCCTCACCTGTTCAAGACTAGGGAGACGGGGCGGCGCTGGCCTGGTTTGGCCACCGCGGCAAGGTGGAAGAGCTCTTCCTTTCTTTCTATCTACATTTCTTTACTCCCTTTCTTTCTCTTTTTCTTCTTCTTTTCTTTCTTTCTACTTTCTATCTATATTTCTTTCTTTCTCTCTTTCTTCTCTTTCTTTCCTATATTTCTCTATTCCCTTTCTTTCTCTTTTTCTTCTTCCTTTCTTCTTTCTATCGATATTTCTTTATTCCTTCTTTCTCTTTTTCTTCTTCTTTCTTACTTTCTATCTATATTTCTTTTTTTCCTTTTCTTTTTTTTTGGAGGGGGTCACACCTGGCAATGCACAGGGGATACTCCTGGCTTTGCACTCAGGAATTACTCCTGGCAGTACTCAGGGGACCATATGGGAGGCTGGGAATCGAACCCAGCCACGTGCAAGGGAAACACCCTATCCGCTGTGCTATTGCTCCAGCCCCATCTATCTATATTTCTTTATTCCCTTTCTTTTTCTTTTTCTTCTTCTTCCTTTCTATCTATATTTATTTCTTTCTCTTTCTTTCACTTTCTTTCTTATCTTTGTTTCTCCCTTTCTTTTTCTTTCTTTTCTTTCTTCTTCCTTTCTTTCTTCCTTTCTCTTTCTGTATTTCTTTATTCCCTTTCTTTCTCTATTTCTTCTTCCTTCCTTTTTTCTATCTATATTTCTTTATTACCTTTCTTTCCCTTTTTCTTCTTTCTTTCTTTCTTTCTTTCTTTCTTTCTTTCTTTCTTTCTTTCTGTCTTTCTTTCTTTCTATGTATCTTTATTCCCTTTCTCTTTTTCTTTTTATTTCTTCCTTTCATTCTATCTATATATATGTTTATTCCCTTTCTTTCTCTTTTTCTCCTTTCTTTCTTTCTTCCTTTCAATCTATCTATATTTCTTTATTCCCTTTCTTTTTCTTTTTCTTCTTCCTTTATTTCTTTCTTTCTATCTATTTATATTTCTTTATTCCCATTTTCTTCTTCCTTCCTATTTTTCTTCTTCTTCCTTTCTTTCTATCTATATTTCTTTATTCACTTTCTCTTTTTCTTCCTTCCTTCCTTTCTCTTTCTTTCTTTAATATTTCTTTATTCCCTTTCTTTCTCTCCTTCTTCCTTTCTTCCTATCTACATGTCTTTATTTCTTTCTCTTTCTTTTTCTTCTCTTTCTTTCTATCTTTATTTCTTTCTCCCTTTCTCTTTTTCTTCTTCCTTTTTTCCTATCTATATTTCTTGATTCCCTTTCCTTCTCTTTTTCTTCTTCCTTCCTTCCTTCCTTCCTTCCTTCCTTCCTTCCTTCCTTCCTTCCTTTTTCTCCTTCTTTCTTATTTATTTATCTCTCCCATTCTTTATTTCTTCTGTACTGTGCCTTTATCTTTGAGACTCGTGTTGAGTGCCATATGTTGCAGTAAGGATTGGTTAGGCAATCTAAGGCATTGAGATATGCACACGAAATAAATAATTTATGGAGGATCACAAACTGTCTCTGGTGTTGTGTGACCCAGAGTGGCCCCTTTTATTAACTAGATTAATGTTCTAGCCAATGATATTCAGCCACATAGTCAGAATATGCAAATTAATTTAGTCAACAGAAACAGTATCAAAGTCAGTTACATAACCAGAAGTATAGTCAGTTACAGTAACAGTAACAGAAAAACAATTTTTACATCTAAGCCTAGCTAGGCCTGATATTGTGAGATGTTGTACACCAACAGCATCATAATTGATTTGTCATAAAATATCCACAAACCAGGCCCTCAGAACCAAGCCAGAGTGAGAGCAGTGACACAGCAAGCCTTGACAGTTCCCAGCAAGGGGTATTTTTATACCTGTTATTTATTCACCTTCCTCCTGCTTCTGTCACCAAGAAACATTATTTATAAGTTAACACACACAGAATAACAAAAACCAGGACACTGGCATATCTGCAGCCCGGGTGACAATCTGCAAGTACCTTTGCCTTACAGAATGGACGTCATGATGTCAAGGGAAGGTTGTTAATGCAGCAGGATTATTTCCTTCTTGGCTGCACTTTGTACCACCCCAATTCTCACATCCAAAGAAAAGTTGCTGTAATGCAGGGGCCTGTTGTGACCTCAGGAATTGTTATTAGGGGATCAAATCATCCAGCATGAATTTTACAGTTTACTCAGGCTTAGACTGGAGCGATAGCACATTGGGCAGGACATTTGCCTTGCACGACCCAGGTTTGATTCCTCTGACCCTCTCAGAGAGCCTGGCAAGCTACTGAGAGTATCCTGCCCGCACGGCAGAGCCTAGAAAGCTACAGTGACATTTTGGTTGTGCAACCAAACTTCTAAGGCACAGATGGGCGGGGGAAGATATGGGGCTGTGAGTCTTATGGACTGACAGAGAGCAAGAATAACGACAAAGCCATAAAAGTGAATTACAGGATCATTCTGTGATGAACAGTCCAGGGGAATGAAGGACAATGTGAGTGTGGCAAGACCCATAGATCGAGGAATCCAAGACCCCGGGGTTAGCAGCGTTTTTCATATATGCTCAGGGCAACCATACACTGTCCAGGACCCGAGCCAGAAAGGGTCCTCAGATACTCACCCCCACACACACCTCTCCTCTGGACTTCAGGGTTCCTCCTTCCAGCCAGGAGATCACCGCAGGCTTCACCCCAGAATGCCCTGTTCCCATAGAGACAGAGGAACATATTAGTGACAAGGTAACAGGTAAACAGGAAAAGGTGACAGGTAAACCCAGAGTTTTCCTGATATAATTGGGCAAATTACTAAAAAAGCATGAACAGAATGGCCATTTCAAAAACACCACACATTTGTAGTTATTCAAGAGGTAAGACCCAGGTTTCAATTTAAGAAATAGGCAGGCCCGGAAGAAAACACAAATACCCTAGCCCTGGCCTTGCTTAGGGCCGACAGGGGATTGATCAGCTCGATATGTTGATATTTTTGTCTTGATTGGAATCTCACCTGGTAATGTTTAGGGATGACCCCTGA
This sequence comes from Sorex araneus, assembly GCF_027595985.1. Taxonomy (NCBI): domain Eukaryota; kingdom Metazoa; phylum Chordata; class Mammalia; order Eulipotyphla; family Soricidae; genus Sorex; species Sorex araneus. The sequence continues at coordinate 346,950,261 of NC_073302.1, forward strand.
CTCTGTATTCAGAAATCAGTGCCGGTGGTGCTCGAGGAGGACATGGGATGCAGAGAATTGGACCCATGTGCGAAGCTGGAAGAAAATCCCCTTCCTCGCTGTACCATCTCTCTAGGCCCAGCACCACATGGAGTTTCCTGAGTCCCTCATGAACTCATCTCTGACTTCAGTAAAACCTGTTTTTACCCTGTTTTCACCCTGTTTTCTAGGCCAAATGGACTGCACCTCCCAGGGCCAGGGAGGGGCTCAGGGCCCCTCCTCTCAGAAGGAACCATGCACACTAACTGGCCCCAGAAATCAGTCTAAGGCAGCCAGATATGGAGCAATGTGAGGAAACAATATTAAGGTGTTCCTGGAGATGCCGGCTTTGTACAACACTCACCCCATGGCCAATCTCAGCACCACTGGTCTAGCAAGCACTGCAGAGAGTAAGACCTGAGCACAGTTTCAGTGGAACACAAAAGAGCTACACTCCATACAGCCCAAAACACTAAATGCCCCCCGACTCCCCACTAGGCATGACCACCCATGACAACAGGGACAAGAAGGGGACGCTCAATGTCCAGCATGTGACCCAAATCTGTGAGTGGACATATGTGCCTATAGGACTCAGAACTCACAGTTTGGCAAAAGTCCCCACATCAAAAGTCCCAATAATAAAGACAAAGTTTTCTGCCAAGAGCAGAAATGTGATTCAGTAGATATTCTCCAGGGTCAGCTCTTTGGTTGTTTTTGCTTGGGGGCTCAACCCACAAGTGCTCAAAGATTGCAGGTCAAGTTCTCAGTGATCATATATAATATTCTTTTCTGGTTGTGTGATATTGTAAGAGAAAAAGGAGAGAGAAAATTATACTTATCTTAAAACAAATCTCAATGGTGTAAGTCCATTTTTGGTCTTACACCATATTTTGCTCAGAGCCTACAAGTCCTTCTCTTCTTGACAGCCTCTTGTTGAAAGTATTCCAGAATGCTCACATCTAAGAACTTCCAATGAAGGTAGGAACAGAGAGACAGGAGAGCGCACACCAGGCTGGAGTGGATGCAAGCCAGCTGAAAACCCTGATACCACTGTCCACTGGTTCCCTGAGCACAGAGTAGGGAGCAGCCCTCAGTCACTACCAGATGTGACTCCAAATTCAACTCCATCTGCTCCCTGAGTAGTGAGATAGACCGAGAACAGAGATCAGAGAAGGAGATAAAGAGAACATCCTTTATCAGTGGGGACGTGGCAAGTCTCACCTGCATCTCAGAGACTCATGGACAGAGTGGCAGAGTCTGTTACCAGCTCCAAGTTTGTATCAAAAAGGGGGAAAGAAAAGGCAGAGGAGATTCCCCCCAAAACCACCAAAATTTCAAATAATGCTCATGTGTCAAGACAAATTCTGGAGTGAGACCTTTTTGAGAGATGGGCTTGGAGCCATACCTGATGATGTTGAGCGGGCCTAATGGTGTGCCAGTGCACAAGACAAACAGTGCTATTGCAGGGTCCGTAGAGTGAGACATTTAAAGCCTGTTGCAGATGGTACCTGGAAAACTCCTTTCTGCAGGTACTCAAACCAACAGTAAGGGGTGCCCATGGTCTGGCATAGAAAGACAGTTGGGGATGCTTGAAATTGTCAAGTGAAGCAGAAGTTCCTTTTCTGGGGAAAAATTAAGTCATATACAGTTATCAGAGAAAACAGTTAATAGGATGCTCTTCTTTCAAGCAGCTAAGCTGGGATCAATAAGTAACACATAAAGGGTCCCCAACCCGGACTGACCAGAATGATACCCGAGCTCAGACCCAACAGTAAGATCTGAGTTTTGGGTGCTAAAGCACAAAAATTACAATTAAAATAAGATTCCTGTGTAAAGGGACTAAATATATAGTACAGTAGGCAAGGTGTTTGTTTTGCACATGGCCAACCCAGGTTTGATTGCCGGCATCCTAAATAGGGTTCCCTGAGTACTGCCAGGGATGTTGCCTGAGTGCAGAGGCAGGAGGAGTAATCCATGAGCACTGACAGCTGTAGCCCCCAAATTAAATAATTCAGCAAAGTGAGAAACAGTGTGGTGGCCAGACGTGATTGTAGATTTCATCATGAGAGTTCTTGGGACACACCCAGAAGTACCCAGGATATTTCCTGCTAAGATTGCACTTTTGGTTGTAGGACACTCTCTGTCCAAGCCCTGAGGCACCCCCTATTCCCCACTCACCCCTCTCAGCCAGCCTGGTATCACTTAATACTGACCTTGGGGTAGGAGAAAAAGCACTAGAAGCATTTTCCTTGCAGGTGGCTGAAGTGGATTTGTTCCCCAGCATCCCATAGGATGAGCATCATGCAGAGTGATCTCAGAGTGCAGAGCCAGAAATAACCCCTGAGCATCACGGGCTGTGACCCCAAAAGCAGAAAGAAAACAAAGTGGGAAAATACAAAGAAAAAGAAAACAAAAGCTCTGCACCTCCCTGGACCCTCGAACCTACTGGCTGAGCCAGGATAAAGTGAAAATCAAAACTCTCTGCCCGATGCTTTTGAGCCCCCAGCACATGAAAACTGCACCGAGCGCCCCCGTTCCCCCACCAGGCAGCAGGGTGACTGTACACCTTCATGCTGCTGACAAGGGTATGGGTACACTGAACGCTGCCAGGACTGACTCCTGAGTGAAGAGTCAGGAGTGACTCCTGAACACCGTAGGATGAGGCTCAAAACCTCCCCGACAAATGACCGCAGGTCTCTGATGAGGGAAACCTTTCATCGCTGACTCCTTTTTCATCAGCCTAAGACATGAAGGCTGTTCATTAAAGGGCATGATGCGGGTAGATAATTAGGGAAGGCCTCACATAAGCCACCCGTGGGGGCCCACCAACATGAGGCCAGCCCCGGGACTTTCCCGGGATGACCCCATGCCCCAGCCCTGGGCTCCGAGTGTCCCTGCAATAGAGCTAAAGCTGTGGTGGTCACACACAGTCCATGACATCTGCGGGCAAACTGGGGTGCCCTTTGGCCGAACACTTTCTCTCTGGTTGGGGCCAGAGCAACAGGTCAGCGAGGAGGGTGCTGGCCTCGTGTCCCCGACGGGGTCGCCCGGGACAGGAGTCAGCCCTGAGCCACGCCAGCTGCAGGCCTGAAACACAATGAAAAACAAAGTTAAAAGAAAACACTTTCTCTTCTGTTTGTTCTTATTTTCTTTGTTTCTGGAACGTTCCGGCTGACTTTCCCTCCTCAAGCTAGATTTCTCCCTCCACCTCACACATCAGCCCTGAGCAGCAGCCCCACAGGACCAACGCCCCTTGTGCGCCTTTCGAAATGAGTTCTCTCGGGGAAACTCCCTTGTGTTCCTAAAAAATTAATAAGACAGACCTTTCACAAGAGCGCTCCACCCGGCTGGGGACCACCATCCCCAGCCACCGTCACAGAACGACCCTGCCACCCACAAGGCGGCAACCAGGGAGGTTCAGGGCACCCAGAGCGACCACTCGGCGGCCAGCGGGGAAACCAGGCCCAGGGACCCCCGTTCCTGTGCTCCCCCACAGTAAAGCAAATACCGCTGAAGGGACTTTGACCCAAAAGACCAACAGGGGAAAAATAAAGAAACAAACCCGGTTTCTGTGACGTCACCTGCATGTCAGGTCAGAACCTTAAAGGGCCAGGCTCCCAATATTCCTGACCAGCTTCTTTGTAGTCAGGAAGGTTCATTTTCCCCCGTTTCTGGGGTAGGATCAGAACCCGGACATCTGGGGATCCGGGATAGATGGAGAGTGAGGGACTGAACAGACAGCATATGGAGGAGGAAGTTTTGGTTTTCACTGAGGGAATAAAATTCACAGATTCCTTTTCAAACAGCTGCCAGAGCCATGATCCAGCTCTGTCTCACCAACCTCCCCCCACCCCCTACCCCCTATTGCTCAGAAATCACTGGGTAATAATATTCAGATATTTATGATGTTTGGGTTACTCAATCTTTTCAGGGACTCCACTCCACTAGTGATAAGGACTTACTCCTGACTCTGTGCTCAGGGAACCCTCTGGGGTACTCTGGATAGAACCTCGGCCAGCAATATCCAGCTGGACCATCTCCCTGAGCCCCGATGTTTGTTTATATCTCACTGAACTTCCAGTTCTTGAGTAGCTTCACCTGCTCATGTTCACAGTTAAAGGAGTGAGCAGAAACTAAGTGAACCATGTGGATCAGAGTGGGGCCAGGGGTGGCCCAGAAGGGGGCTCGGGAGTTGGTGAAGACTGGTAAAACATACGTGTTAGAAAAATTCTTCTGTGTCTGTCTGTGAGTGTGTTCAGAGCCATTGGTGCTCTCCACTCACTCCATGTTCAGCAACTCTTCAAACAGTGCTCAAGTTCAACAGTGTAGTGATTCAATAGGTTCCACATCGATTGGACATATGAGTGGAAAGTCTCTTCACCAGCGTGCAGCAGAGTAGTCTTTTAGTAGTTTAATACTAGACTATCCACCAAGAATGAAATTACTCAAAATTTGAATCAGTGGACAAGAACAAGCTACCCGTGGCATATTCAATATGCCAAAAACAGGGACAAGTCTCACAATGGAGATGTTACTGGTGCCCGCTTGAGCAAATCGATGAGTAATGGGCAAGAACAACTATACTGCATGTGTGCAGGAGAAAGTCTCTTCTTCAGACATGATGAGCTATGGTTTCGGATTTGATGATTTGATGTGTGTTATAGTAAGAATATGAAGTTTAGTTTAGAAGTTTATTTTTCAGCTAGTGGAATTATTCCATAAATATACTGCATTTAATGCTATCGCTCCACGAAGGCCTCAGCTCATCAGAGAGTGAAAATAGGAACCATAGGTTAGAGCCCCCCAAGTCAGGTGGTTAAAGATCAATAGTTGATTGCTTTGTGTAATCACTTTTTCTGTGTCTGTAACAATGCTTGTTTTACTGTGATTACATAAACTTATTGGGTGCCAGGATATGGGTCTGGGGAGTAAACTAAATATGTAGGTGCTTAAAAATGACAGGTATACTGCTGGGAATATATCCCAGAGAGGCAAAAAAGTACAATCGAAACAACATCTGCACATGTATGTTCATCGCAGCACTGTTTACAATAGCCAGAATCTGGAAAAAACCCGAATGCCCCAGAACGGATGACTGGTTGAGGAAACTTTGGTACATCTATACAATGGAATACTATGCAGCTGTTAGAAAAAAGGAGGTCAAGAATTTTGTAGTCAAGTGGATGGGCATGAAAAGTTTCATGCTGAGTGAAATGAGTCAGAAAGAGAGAGACAGACATAGAAAGATTGCACTCATCTATGGTATATAGAATAACAGAGTGGGAGACTAACACCCAAGAACTGTAGAAATAAGTACCAGGAGGTTGACTCCATGGCTTCGAGGCTGGCCTCACGTTCCGGGGAAAGGTCAACTCAGAGAAGCGATCACCAACTACATTGTAGTCGAAGGCCATGTGGGGGAAGGGAGTTGCGGGCTGAATGAGGGCTAGAGACTGAGCACAGCGGCCACTCAACACCTTTATTGCAAACCACAACAGCTAATTAGAGAGAGAAAACAGAAGGGAATGCCTTGCCACAGTGGCAGGGTGGGGTGGGGGGGAGATGGGATTGGGGAGGGTGGGAGGGACGCTGGGTTTACGGGTGGTGGAGAATGGGCACTGGTGAAGGGATGGGTTCCCAAACTTTGTATGAGGGAAGTATAAGCACAAAAGTGTATAAATCTGTAACTGTACCCTCACGGTGATTCTCTAATTAAAACTAAATAAATTTTAAAAAAAAATAAAATAATAAAATAAAAAATAAAATAAAAATGTATAAAGTGTTTGAATGCATTGTGTGATTTTTATATATTCAACTCTAGTACTATTTGTAAGATATTAAAATTCCATGTCGTTCTATAAACATATCATATATATGCATAAATCACTTGTATCACTTGTAAAAAAAAAAAAAATGACAGGTATGCCTGGATTTGGGTTTTCCTAACCAAAAGCCCGTGCTTCTGCTGGGAGGCTGTTGCTCTTTCCAAGGACAGCACACCAGGTGCTGTGAACACACTCCTCCAGATGTAATTCTCTTTATGTCTCGGTGGTTTTGGATTGTGACCCCACTACTTTAGATGGCCCATACAGAATCTGACGGTATGGGAACTCTGACATCCCAGGTAACAGTTCTTTGATATGAAAAATAATAGAATTTCTTTGGGTGTCAGCATCCAGTGAGGCGAAGGGCCCTCTCCTCACAGCATTACGCTCTGGATTAGCTCCCCGCAGGGCTGACAGACCATAGATAGGGTGATGGTACACGGTCCCCATCTTTCAAGTCACATGCTTGCTCCACTGAGCTATCCCGCTGGCATAATATTTATTTTGAATGTGCGAATCTTACCAGCTCACTTATATTCAGTGACCACGTGCAGCAACACAATTTGAATTGCAGCAAATCCTGAAGCTGTGGTTTGCGTTTTGTAAATGATCACAAAAGCAAAGTAAGAATTAGTTGAGTGGCACCTGGTTTGATGTGCAGAGCAGATGAAAGACATCTCTATGGTTCTCACAGTGCCAAGGTCCTTTGGAAGGATCGCAGAGGAGCTTGGCAATCCCCAAACTTGCTTTCTGTGTTTTGTATTTGACCAGACCCAGTGATATTTGGGGAAGCAGATGGGAGGCTGTGGATCAAACCCTGATCAGTCACATGTAAGACAAGCACCCCCCTCCCACCACAGTACTTCTAGCTTGGTTATGGGCTCACTTGTTCACTTTTTAACATAATAGTGGAAGAATATTCCTTAGCGGGTCAGAGGGAGAACAGCAGTTAGAGCATCTTCCTTGCATAAGGCTGACATGGACTGATCCCTGAGCAGTGCCCAAAGGAACCCCTGAGGATGACCGGGAATAGCCCCAAAGCAACACCAGCCTGACAGGAAAAAAATGAATTTATCAATATACTCAAAATCATGCCCCTGATGTGAGGGAAAAGAAAAGCCTGGTGACAGGACGGGTCCGGGTTCAGCTGCTCCTGAAAAGAGCGCCCTGACACTGCAGGCAAGCAGCCAGCCTAGTAAGGCAAAGACCAGGAATTAAGGGTCCTGAATCTCATAAACGCACAACAGATGAAGAATGGAACAAAGCGAAGAAATCAAACTGCAAAGGAGCAAAGGGCAGCATGAGTGGGGTGCAAAAATATGCATCCAGTGGCCCCAGGGTCCTGGAGTCAGCAGCACATGAGACCAGTATGTGGGCAGACCCACATACTGCCCAGGGCCCGAGCCAGGGAAGGCCCCTCAGACCCTCACCTGCAAAAGTCTCTCCACCCTGGTCTCAGGGCTCCTATTCCAAACAGGTAATCACAGGCCTGTGTGTGTCATCACTTCCTTTTCTACAAGGCTCCTCAAAGGGCCAGGCTCTAGGTACTGAATCTTTTACCAACCAGGTGAATCTGTGGTGCAACTGGAATCGGCTCAGATAAAGGAGTGTAGAGGCAGCTGCTGGAATGGTAGGAAAAACACCTGCCAGCTGATTCAAGGTAAAGCAGGCAGGTAGGGAGTGGACAGGGCAGGGAACAATGGGTTTCTTGGGGAAGTCATCAATAGAGATGGAGTGAAAGCCGTGACTCTAGGCCAGCACCAGAGACTCAGAGAGGAACTGGCGAAGCAGCCCAGAGAGCTGGAGAGACACTGGAACAGGAGCAAAGGCTGGTAAGAACATCAGAGAGCACTGTCCAGTCAATGCGCTACCCCTTGACAACAGCGATCAATGAAATCTCACTTACAAGGAACACCCCAAATGGCAGTTTCAGAAACACAATTTAAATCACAGAGTGTGAACCAGGAGGTATAATCTAGAAGCCTGACACTTGCATTGATCTTGGTCATCTGGAGTCCATCCCTAGTATGCTAAACGGTGGCCCAAGCAGCTCCAGGAGTAGCACCTAATCAATGACAGGTATGCCACACGCCCCAAAGTATAGTTCAGTAAATAAATCCCAGGGTATCAAGAATCCTAAGAATGCAGGCATATATTTAGCTAATGGACAGCAAAACATACTAGTCACTTTACAGCCTTATGAGGACTTTTGGATGATCTAAATCATTTTTATCATTCTGATGACTCTTTGATGGTTGGATTTAAGTGCTTCCAAATGCAAGTCTGTTTTCTCCTAACACTACTGAAGTGAGAGAGGTGGGATCCAGGAATGTGACAATCCTTTATTGTTAGGAATCACAGCTGAATGGAATTGCCTGGGGAGCAGGGGGCTCTCCCATGTTCCCACCATCTGGAAAACATTTGACTCAAAGGGTCCCTTTCATAGATTCAAAGTCACAGCAAATGTCTTTCTGTGGGGGCTGGAGCGATAGCAGAGTGGGTAGGGCATTTGACTTGCACACGGCCAACCCGGGTTCGATTCCCAGCATCCCAGATGGTCCCTGAGCACCATCATGGGTAATTCCTGAGTGCAAAGCCAGGAGTAAGCCCGGAGCATCGCCAGGTGTGACACAAAAAGCAAAAAAAAATTCTTCCTTGGAACAGTAAATTTCATTTCAACTGTCTCCAACCCTCCTATTCAAGGGCCTTGCAGGACAACTTTCATTAGATACTTAATGTAAGTATTAATCTTCAGCATACATGTAAATTAATAAAAATATATATCCAGGAAGTGTAGGAATGATACAGAAGACAAAGTCTTGCTTGCACAAGGCTGACCTGGATTCTGAGTCCCCATAAGGATACCTGTGACCCCTCAGGTATGGATGGATACCTGAGCCAGGACCAACACTAAGGCCTGAACCTGTGGGCGCAGCTCCCCAGAACCTAGCACAGGAAGCCATGGAAAATGGAGATTTGCCCATTTTTCTACTTTCAAAGGATTCACTGCAGCATCGTGGTTGATCTCTGCCATCATTCCCACAAACCTGTTCATCTTGGCCAAGCCAAAGTGAGAGCAAATGATGAGCCGAGACAGCTCCAAGCAAGGGGCATTTCTGTACCTGTTTATTTAGTCACCTTCCTCCTGCTTCCATCACCCAGACCCATTATTTACAATTTAACACACACAGAAGGAGCCCCCATGATCACTTGCTCATACCTGCGACCCCTGCACCCCGGCACAGCCCTCACTGCACCGCCCAAAGCCTCTGGATACCTCAAAAGCCTTCGTCTCACCTCAGGAACTGCCTGGATATCGGGAAGGAGTGTAAAACAAGCGCGAAATCGCCCGCCAAGCTGGCGGGGCCCCGCCCCTCGCAGTGCAGAGACGGGGAGGCCCGGGGCACTCGCTGGAGGCCACTCCGGTCCTGCCATAAAATCTGCCTTCACAGCCGCCCTGCCACGCCAGGCACCAATTCCTCCTCTACCCACAAGACCAATGATGGCCTGAACCAGGCAACCCACAGCTAGAATAGAAAGGATTTCTGAAAGGCCTGTCTGTGATGTCACTTCCGCATCTGCCAAGGGCCTTAAAGGGCCATGGCCCAAATTTAGAGAACCCAGGTGAATTGGTTGTGCAAGGGGAACGGACTAAATAAAGGAGTGGAGAGGCAGCTGATGGAGCAGTGGGTCACAGAGTGGGGAGCTGGGCGGGAAGGAGTAGGCCCCTGATCCTGTACTGGTCAGTCAAACATTGAACAAATGCTATCACAGGCCATCAGGAAAAACGCAGGTGGGTTGAATGAAGGTAAAACAGACAGGTTGGTACAACACACCTGACGCTGGGGAATTAATCAAGGTGGGGTGAAAGCAGTGACTCCAAAGCCAGCCCTGGAGATGCGGACAGGAACTGGCCTAGGAGCAGCCCAGAGAGCGGAACAAACACTGGAAAGGGGAAAAGGCTGGGAAGAACACAGTCTTTTGAAAAAGCCCAACCACTGGACTCTTGCCTACAAGGGGATCCACAGAAGGCAGTTTCAGAAACACAATTTCCAATCCAGAGTATGGGGTAAAAGGAGTAGTACAGTGGGCTGGGCATTTGCCTTGCATGCGGGCAATCTGGGTTCACACTTCAGAAATCTGAATGGTCCCCTGAGCATCACTGAAGTACAAGAAAGAAATAGCACTGTAGCACTGTCGTCCCATTGTTCATTGATTTGCTCGAGCAGGCACCAGTAACTTCTCCATCATGAGACTTATTGTTACTGTTTTTGGCATATTGAATACGCCACAGGTAGCTTGCCAGACTCTGTCGTTCAGGCAAGATATGCTCGGTAGCTTGCCAGAGGTGGAGGAAGCCAGAAATCAGTATACATTAGGAAAATAATTATTTTACAGGCACAAAAGAACAAAAAAATTGCACTGAAAAGAACAAAGAATTTGCACTGATGATTAATTACCAAAGTTGACCACTTTTTATGGTTCTATTTATTGAAACTCTATGCATGTTTGGGAGCTTAAGAAGCAATCTCTGGGGCTGGAGTGATAGTACAGTGGGTAGGGCGTTTGCCTTGCATGCAGCCAACCCAGGTTTGATTCCCAGCATCCCATATGGTCCCCTGAGCACCGCCAGGAGTGGTTCCTGAGTGAAGAGCCAGGAGTAACCCTGTACATCGCCAGAATTGACCCAAAAAAGAAGCAATCTCTTTGGCCAGAGTAACAGAACAGTGGGTAAGGTTCTGTTACCCACTTGCACATGACCAGTCCGGGTTTGATCCCTGCATCCCATGTGATCCCCCAAGCACTGCCAGTAGTAATTCATGAGTGCAGAGACATGAGTAACCCCTGAGCATCACTGGGTGTCACCCAAAAAGCCAAAACAGAATAAAAAGCAATCTCTTTTTTTATTGTTTTGGTTTGTTTTTAGACTACAGTCAGCGGTGCTCTGTGCATACCCCTGGCTCTGTGCTCTTGGAGGGGCTCCAGAGACCATATGTGGTGCATGGTATTGAACTCAGGTCAGCCCCTTGCAAGGCAAGCACCCTAACCACTGTACCACATCTCCAAACTCAAGCAACACTCTCTTAAGGAACATATACTCCCAGGAGCAAATCCAAAGTTCCTATGCCTCCTCCCTGCTGCAAATGCCTTCTCCTGCACTGATGTCTATCCACTGAACCCCTCTTCAAGCCCAGCTAACCCTGCCATCCCATCCACATGGCGGCCTTCTTTCTCTGAACCGCTGGAGTACTGACTGTATTGTTTGCCCATGATCTTCCCATGTAAACACTAGCAAACATTTTAACACATAGTTTTTGTGAAAGCCATTTTCACAAATTCCTTTTTAAATTTTATTTTTTTAGTAACTCCAGAAAACTTCAATGAAATTCTCTTATATTTTATGTTTCCATGTCTGGAGCTGAAGAGATAGTACAATGGGTAGGACCTTGCCTTGTCCACAGCCAACCAAGGTTTGATCCCCAACATCCCACACAGTCCCCGGGTCACTGCTAGAAGTAGTTCCTGAGTGAAGAGCCAGGAGTAACTCCTGAGCATCTTCAGCTGTGCACCCCTACACCAAAAAAAAAAAAAGGTTCCACATCTATATGTAAATTTATATTTGGAATCTCCAAGCAAAATTATATAAAAAGAGTCTGTTTACTTTAATTTCTTAAATACTGGTAGGCGAACAAGGACTCTCTGGACAGATTCTAGCCCTCAGGTTGGGAGTATAAGGTCTTAATACTCTAATACTGCCAAGGGATTGGATCAAGCCTAAAAGACGTCCACAAATGTAGACATCTTTGCAACACTTGTAAGATGATTTACAGCCTTCTAATTTCCAAAGTCTCTGAAATGTAAGACTACTGCCCCAGATATGAACAAGACTGCCTTGGGCCAGAGCAATAATACAGCGGGTAGGGCATTTGCCTTGCACGCAAATAACCTGGGTTTGATCCCTGGCATCTCATATGATCCCCCGAGTACCACCAGGAGTGATTCCTGAGTGTAAAGCCAGGAATAACCCCTGAGCATCACCATGTGACCCAAAAAAAAGAAGATAGGCAACAAAGTACAACAATAGTATTAGCATTATCTCTGCCTTGACTTTACATCATATCACAATATTTTTACTCATATCACAGAGATGTTACTGAACATCACTCACATTTATCACCGCTTTTAAGTTTCAAGTATCTTAAACTTGCCATTTAGATCACCTCTGCTCACAGTCTTCCTATCTAGATGAGGATCTGGTAACTCTTCCCAGTCAATCATTCATCTACCAAAGGCTAGCATCAGGTCCAGACAGCTCTTTCTCAGCATTCCATATTTCTAAGTGATCATCAGAGGTCACTCCATACTGATAATCTCCTGTGAACAGTGCAAAAAGAGTTTCAAGCAGCTATCATTAAAAAAAAAGCAAATATTCCAGTTTTAATTCAATGATCTTGCTGTTTAATGTATTAATTTTAAAAGTACACATTACTATGTGATAAGTTTGGATACTTTTCATTTTGATAACTGTATTTCAGTGTAACTGGCATTATTTGTAGATAATTTTAAGATATTTTAAGCACCAAATAGATATTTTAAGCACCAAAATCTCTTATTCTGATAAGGAATTCAAAGCATAAAAAATTCATAAGAACTCATGATCTAAGGAACTATAAATCAAAATACCCTGCTTGGTTTATTGATCCAATGAGAGAATTAGCACCACTTTATTGAGTAACTATTGTATTAGTCTGAGCAAGTTGAAATGACTATTTTTAACCAACCAAAATGATGGTTTCACACAGTCCAATTTAATAACAGGCCCAACATATAATCCCACTAACAATGAATCAAAGGATGGCTGCACTGTGAAGACAGAAAGGTCACTGCCTGCAGAAGTTAGTATTGATGAAGTGGTAAGAGGAGGTCAGCACACAGCAAGCAAGACATCAGAAGACAAAGTGATCAGAGGGGATTACCCACTTATTTATCCAAAATATAAACGACCCAGATACACTGCAAGTCTTATAATTTTCTATGACCTAACAGTGATGAGAAGCCTTTTAGGGCATAGATGATACCTAAATGTGAGCTCTCACTGCTACACTCTAGTTCCAATGAAAGAAACACATAAACTCATATCCACTTTAGGGGTACTAAAAAGCCCTCTGAACCTTACTCATCAATGCAAAGCGCTTTAGGAAGCAAGGGGCATACGAAACAGGAACACACTTGAAATTGGAGTTCTAAGGGTCTTTAAAATTGATCTGTCACAGCTACACTGAAACTACACTTCCAATTACAGAAACATATTGACCTAAACGGTAGCCTAACTTCAAGTATCTCCTACCAATCCTAGCTTTTTCGTGAATGGTCAGTATGGGTAGGAGATATTAAAGTTACTCTACCTTTTAGGTGAATGTGTTTCTATCATTGGATGTGGAGTTAAAATGTAGCTGTGACAGCTCAATTTTAACAACCGTTACAACTCTAGTTTCAGGAGCATTCCTATTTCGTCTGACCCGGGTTTCCTGAAGCCCTTTCCATAGATGAGTAATAAGCCTTGTAGTACCCCTAAATTGGATGTGAGTTTATGTGAGTTTCTTTCATTGGAACTAGAGTGTCGTTGTGACAGCACATATTTAACTTCATTTATTGGTATACTTGAAGGTTTCCACTTTGTTTGTGTCTGCCAGTATGGGCAGAAGATACTTGAAATTAGGCTACCGTTTAGATGCATGTCATGGAACATGTATTGATAGTGTAGCTATGACAGTTCAAAATGAAGGAAACTTACACCTGTAATATCAGGTGAGTTCCTATTTCGTCTGACCCTGGTTTCCTGAAGTTCTTTGCCATTATAAGTAAACTTAAGAGGCCCTTGAAGTACACCTATAGTGCATGTAAGTTTATGTGACAGTTACAGCTCTAGTTTCAGGAGTGTTTCTATTTCGTATGCCCCTTGCTTCCTGAAGCCCTTTGCATTGATGACTTAGGTTAAGAGGGCTTTGAAATACTACTAAAGTGGATATGAGTTTATGTGTTTGTTTCATTGGAACTAGAGTGTAGCAGTGGGGCTGCACCTCAGGTGGATGCAGTAGTCTGTGCTAGTTAGGGCAGCCTTTTTATAGGGCTTGGGTCCTCAGGGCCAGTCACGTAGTCACGTAGTCTCGTCCGGAGCCACTATCTCCAGATCCGCGTGTCCGGAACCATTATCTAGGCCCTGCGTCAGGAGTTACTATCTGTGGAGCCGTGGGACCGGGGTCGCTATCTGGGCTCTGCGTCAGGGGCCGTGGGACCGGAGTCACTATCTGAGCCCTGGTCCGGAGTCACTATCTGCAGGGCCGTGGGACTGGAGTCACTATCTGGGCTCTGGTCCGGAGTAGTGACTATCTGCAGGGCCGTGGGAACGGCTAGGCTCTGCGTTCTCAGTAACTCCTCCCGTAACTCCTTCTTTTAGGTTCGTACGTGATCATCAGCCGACTGGCATACAGATGGCAGGACGTATGTGACATGACTTAGGCATAGTGCATTGTTATGTACAGCTCAAGGGTGTAAGCATCGTTACAGAAGCAGAACAAAGCGAGGTTACAAAAAGTCAAAAGTGGGCAACTACCCATTCAACCCAATATAGTTTCTTTCAACTTAACACAGTGACGGCTCACATTTCACTCCTTTATAGGTACATTTGAAAGTTTCGACCTTGTTCGTGAAGTAAACTACCTATATGGACAGGAGAACCTTTAGGTTAGGCTACGTGATATTAGGGGAATTTGTATCTGTCGTTGGACCTGGAGTTACAGGGTAGCTGTGACAATTCAATTTATACGACTGTTCCTGCTCTAGGTTTAGGTGTGTACCACACTGGTCTGCCCAGGGTTTCCTGAAGCCCTCGTCTTGACTTGTTCGTTGAAGTGGGTTTTGAAGTATTCCTAAAATGGATGTCAGTTTAGGTGTTTCTTTCATGGGAACGAGCGTGCAGCAGTGAGCGCTCACATTGAAGTATCCGTACATGTCTATTGGAAGGGTTCTAACTTGTTCGTGAATCTTCCGGTGTGGGTAGGAGGTACTTGAGTGGAGGCTACTGTCTAGGTGAGTGTGTCTCCGTCATTTGACGTGGAGTTACAAGGGTAGCATGACAGTTCAATTGTAACAACCATGAGAAGCTCTAGCTTTAGGTGTGTTCCTATTTCATCTGAGCAGGGTTTCCTGAAGCCCTTTTTCTTGGTTTGTACCGTTCAGAGCGTTTTGACGTACTCCTGAAGTGGATGACTTTGTGAATTTCTTTTATGGGTACTGGAGTGTAGCTGTGAGAGCTCACATTTCTCTTGGTTTAGGTGTGTTCCATACTCGTCTGTACAGGGCTTCAGGATTTGCGGGTCACTGTGTCACTCTAGTTCCAATGAATAAAACTCACAAAAACACATTCAATTTAGGGATTCTACTAAGGCTATTTTAAAGTTACTTATCTGTTCATAGGTTTTCCAGAAACCCTGGTCAAAGGAAATTGGACAGTGGTTGAAACTAGAGCTGGATGTGTCTCGGTGCCTCTCAGAGAAAGCTCTACAGGCACATGATGCTGGAGACCTACCAGCACCTGCGGGCCGTCGGTGAGAGCCGTGTGCTATGGGGAACAACCTGCCCACACGGAACTACATGAACTCCTGGGATGCTGCCAGCATGTGTGTTGAAGAGGGGCCATGACTTAGGGCTGTTGACGACTGAACCCGGTTGCCAGCTTTAGAGGTTGGTACCTTACCCCTAGTACAATTGCACCATGCCATCAAGTTTAAGAAATTTTTTTTCTTTTGATTTGGTTTGGGGATGACACGTGACACTGCTCAAGATTTTTTCCTACCTATGTATTTAGGAATTACTCCTGGCTGTGCTCTGGCACCATCTGGGCTGCGTGGCATCAAACTCTTATGTGTTGCCTGTGCATTTGCCTTCCCTGCTGTAATATTTCTCCCACCACAGTTCATTGATTTATTTGGGCTCACCCCTTCAGATGCTGCACTATTTCAATGCTTAGGGTCACTTGAATGGTTCTTGGGAGACTTCTTCAGGACTCAGGGTCTGCTTGTGGACTCTGCACTCAGGCATCATTCCTGGATGGCTTGAGGGACCCTAGGGAATGTTGGGAATAGAACCTGGATTAGCCTTGAGCAGGCAAGTGCTGCATTTCTGTGCTGTCTGTCTGGATACTCTTTTTTTTCAGTTGAGATGTCTTGCCATCTTAAGCTATTTTTGGATTTATTAATAATCTCTTGGATTTTCAGCCCTTAGTGTTGTATGTAATAGCAAGCCTGCCTTCCACTTCTTGGCCTAGGAGGGAAGATAGAATATTTTGCCTTATCTAATATCAATGTTCTCCCTTTGGAATTGTTGACACTGGTCTTAATACCCGTAATATCTATAATTAATTCAAGAACTTGTTACTCATTCCCCACTCACAATCGGAACTAAGATAGCCTTGATTTCTGGGCTCCTGTGTGAACATGAGCTCTTGGTGGATTATTGGTTGATGCTCTAAGATGGGAGGTTAAGATTTAAACCTCTCTTTCCTAGATTGGAGATGCTTCACTATTTTGTCTTAATATGATTACTTAGAACTAGAGAGAGAAGAGATGGTTTCATTTTAACAAGGTTAATATTTAGTTCTGGGGTTCTGTGAGTCATTTTGGGTGGGTGTATGCTGTGTAACGTGGAGAATGGGGATTATCCCCCACAAATTTTGCAGGGATGTGACTCGGATCAAGTAGAGTCATGGATGTGAAATTATTTTTTAGGTTATAAAGTGAGAGCCTGGCAAGCTACCCGTGGAGTACTTGATATGCCGAAAATAGTAGCAATGATGGTCCTCATTCCCCTGACCATGAAAGAGCCCCCAATACGCCATCAGCCTACACTGGCACGTGACAGGGACAAATGTGGTTGTTACTGGCACCCGCTTGAGCAAATTTATAAACAACAGGATAACAGTGATACAGTGAAGTCATAAAGTGCCATTTGAACGTGAGGCACATGGATGTGGCATATAAATATAAGACAGCATTTCTGGCTTTAATCTTGATTTTAAAGTAGGCTTATTAGTATAAAGTAGCAGATTATGTCAAAGTAATTTGGGGGAGAAATGAAGCATTAATAAAGCTTTGGGGAAAGGCTTCTCATCACTCATTATCTGTTCCTTTAAAGGCAGACCAGCTGCTTTTGTTAGAGTTCAAAGTGTCAACATAGGCATCCTGCTGAGATGTTACAGAATTACCCATTGCCCTTTTTTTTCTTCTTTTATTTATTCTTTATTTCTTTCTCCCCTTCTTTCTCCTTTTCTTCTTCTACCTTTCTTTCTATCCATATTTCTTCAATCCCTTTCTTTTTTCATCTTCCTTCCTTTCTTTCTTTTTCTTTACTTTCTATCTATATCTCTTCTTCCTTTCTTTTTCTTCTTTCTATCTGTATTTCTTTATTCCCTTCCTTTCTCTTTTTCTTCTTCCTTTCTTTCCTTCTATCTATATTTCTTTTCTTTCTCTTTTTCTTCTACCTTTCTTTCTTTTTTTCTATTTCTTTATTCCCTTTCTTTCTCTTTCTTCTTCCTTTCTCTTTCTTTCTTTCTATATCTTTTTTCCCTTTCTTTCTTTTTTTCTTCCTTTCTATTTCTTTACTTCCTTTCTATCTATATTTCTTTATTCCCTTTCTTTCTCTTTTTCTTCTTCCTTTCTCTCTCTTTCTTTCTTTCCATATCTTTTATTCCTTTTCTTTCTTTTTCTTCTTCTTCCTTTCTATTTCTTTACTTCCTTCCTTTCTATCTATATTTCTTTATTCCCTTTCTTTTTCTTCTTCCTTTCTTTCTATCTCTATTTCTTTATTCCCGTTCTTTTTCTTCTTTTCTTCCTTTCTTTCTATTTCTTTACTTTCTATCTATGTCTTTTCTCCCTTTCTTTCTCTTTTTCTTCTTTCTATCTATATTTCTTTATTCTCTTTCTTTCTTCCTTTCCTTCCTTCTTTCTTCCTTTCCTTCCTTCTTTCTTCCTTTCCTTCTTTCCTTTCCTTCTTTCCTTCTTTCTTTCTTTCTTTCTTTCTTTCTTTCTTTCTTTCTTTCTTTCTTTCTTTCTTTCTATCTCTTCCTTCCATCCTTCCTTCCTTTCTCCCTCTTTCTTTCTTTCTTTCTTTCTTTCTTTTCTTTCTTTCTTTCTTTCTTTCTTTCTTTTCTTTCTTTCTTTCTTTCTTTCTTTCTTTCTTTGTCTCTCTCTTTCTTTCTTTCTCTCTCTCTTTCTTTCTTTCTTTCTTTCTTTCTTTCTTTCTTTCTTTCTTTCTATGTTTCTTCTTTCTCCCTTTCTTTTTCTCCTATATTTTTCTTTATTCCCTTTCTCCTTTTTCTTCTTTCCTTCCTTTCTTTATATCTATATTTCTTTCTCTCTTTCTTCTTTCCTTTCTAACTTTCTATCTCTCTTTATTCCCTTCCTTTATCTCTCCCTTTCTCTATTTCTTCCGTACCAGGCCTTTATCTTTGCATTGGGCGCCGTATGTTGCAACATATGTTGCAGTAAGATTTGGTTAGACAGTCTGAGGCATTTAAGATATGCACTCGAAAAAAATATACGTTTTCTGGGAGGATCGCATAACTGTCTCTGGAGTTTTTTGTGCTGTGGCCTACCTGCTGGAGAGCAGCCTGTTCAGCCCCTTTTTTTAACCAGCTTGATGTTTTAACCAATGATATTCAGCCACATAGGCAGAATATGCAAATTAACTTAGTCAACTGAAACAGTATCAAGGTCAATTACACAACCCAAGTATAGTCAGTTAAAGTAACAGTAACAGAAAAACGATGTTTATATCCACCCCTAGCTAGACCTGAGATTATAGGATGTTGTACACCAACAGGGACGATGTTCATAAACGGATGCTGGATCTTGTCAAATGCTTTCTCAGCATCTATTGATAGGATCATGTGGTTTTTATCTTTTCTTTTATTTATATAATGGATTATATTGGTTGACTTGTGAATGTTAAACCATCTTTGCATCCTCAGGATGAATCTCAGCTGGTTATGGTGTATGATGCTTTTGTTGAGTCGTTGGATTTTATTTGCTAATGTTTTGTTGAGCATCTTTGCATTTGTGGTCATCAGGGATATAGGCCTGTAGTTGTTTTTTTTTTTTTTCATGATGTCTCTGTTTGCTTTCGGTATTAGGGTGATATGTGCCTCATAGAAACTGTGTGGGAGAATTTATGTTTCTTCAGTTTCCTGGAAAAACTTGAAACGGTCTGGCAATAGATCCTCTTAAAATGTTTGGAAGAATTCACTAATAAATCCATATGGACCTGGGTTTTTGTTACTGGAAAGACTTTTGGTTGCCATTTCAATTTCCTTGATAGTGATAGGTCTATTCAGGTATTCCAAATTTTTTTGGTTCATCCTTGGGAGGTTATAGGAGTCCAGGAATTTATCCATTTCTTCTAGGTTCCCTTGTTTTATGGCATAAAGACTTTCAAAGTAATCTCTGACAATCTTCCGAATTTCTGTGGTTTCTGTTGTGATGTCCCCCTTTTCATTTCTGATTTTGGTTTATTAGGGTTCTCTCTCTTTCTTTATGAAACTTGCTAATGGTTTATCGTATTGTTTATTTTTTCAAAGAACCAGTTCTTGGTTTCATTGATCTTTTGGATTTTTTTTTTTGGAATCCAGTTCATTGATTTCTGCTCTAATTTTATTATTTCTTTCCTCCTGCCTGGTTTGGGCTTGTTTTTTTCATCATTTTCTAAGATCTTAAGCTGTGAAGTCAAGCTATTTATGTGGGCCCTTTCTATTTTCCTGATAAACACTTGCAGAGCTATAAACTTTCCTCTTAATACTGCTTTAGCTGTGTCTCACTAGTTCTAGAAGCTCGTATTCTCAGTTGTTTCTAGGAATCTTTTAATTTCTTCTTTGATTTCCTCTCTAACCCACTGGTTGTTCAGCAATGAGCTGGTTGTTCAGCAATGAGCAATTTCCACGTTTGATTTGATTCTCTGTTTCTGTGTGTGATTAACTTCTATTTTCAGCACATAGTGGTCAGAAAATATAGTTAATACAGTGCCTATTTTCTTGACTTATTGAGGCATATTCTGCGCCCAGCATGTTGTCTATCTTGGAAAATGTTCCATGTGCATTGGAGAAGAATGTTTACCGGCTTCTGGGGAATGAAAAGCCCTGCATATATCTGCTAGCCCTCTCTCTGCCATTTCTTCCTTCAGGGCCATTACTTCCTTGCTGAGTCTTAGTCTCTTTGATCTATTAAGAGGTGATAAGACGGTGTTGAAGTCTCATGTTGGCGTACAACATCTCACAATCTCAGGCCTAGCTAGGCTTGGATGTAAAAATTGTTTTTCTGTTACTGTTACTGTAACTGACTATTCTTCCAGTTATGCAACTGACTCTGATACTGTTTCTGTAGACTAAGTTAATTTGTATATTCTGCCTATGTCTCTGAATATCATTGGTTAGAACATTAAGCTAGTTAATAAAAGGGGCTGAACAGACTGCTCTGGGTCACAACACCAGAGACAGTTTATGATCAACCATAAGTTATTTCTTTTGTGTGTATATCTCAATGCCTCAGGCCGCCTAACCAAACCATACTGCAACATATGGCGCTCAACATGATGCTCGAAGATAAAGGCCTGGTATGAAAGAAATAAAGAAAGGAAGAGATAAATTAAAAACTTAAAATGACTTTCAAAAACTATTAGGATATATAAATCGGCTACAGCGTTCTTTGGGTATTCCAACCGATGCCCTACAAAATTTGTTTCAAACATTGGATGGTGATCCCTCTTTAAGTAGTCCAAGGCAACTTAACCTAGCAGCTGAGAAAGAATTGGAAATAATTGAGGAAATTGTTAATAGGGCTCAGCTGGATAGAATTGATTCTTCAGAAAGTTTAAATCTGATAGTGTTGTGTACTTCACATTCTCCTACTGGGATTTTGGTACAAGGAACTAATATTGTGGAATGCAGTTTTTTACGTAACAAGTCTAGTAAAACATTAGTTACTTATGTAAATAAAATATCTCAAATAATTTTCAAAGGAAGAGGAAGAACTAGACAATTAATGGGGAGCGATCCTACTGAAATTATTGTACCATTGACCAGTGAACAAATTCAAGCGCTGTGGGAAATTGATGAAGATTGGCAAATTGCTTGCACTAATTATCTGGGCAAGATTCATAACAACTTTCCAAAGCAAAAGATATTTCAATTTCTTAAATTTACTAATTGGATTTGGCCTAACATTATAAAAGCTGAACCCATTGAGTTCACTGTTACATTCTTCACATATGCTTGCAAAGGAAAGGCTGCTTATACTGATATGCAAAATGATAAGGTTTTACAAACTCCATATAAATCAATTCAGAAGAATAAATTGTTTGCAATTATTTCTCTTTTACAAAACTATTCTGAACCAATAAATGTAGTAACGAACTCTCAGTATGCAGTTTGAACTGTCAATCATATATCTACTGTTGCTTTGCCTTTGAATGACTCTGAGCTTATTTTTTAAATTTAATTTAATTTTATTTTTTTACAGTTCTGTGCTTTTATTTAAAAGTTCTTCCCAAACAAGGCCCCAGAAACACCCAGGTTCAGTGAGACCCTCGGGTTCGTTCCCCTGCTCTCTGTGCATGTCTGTGGAGTCACTGTCCAACAGGAAGCCTTGGGACAGAAGATGTCCAGAGCAGAAATCTCCACACGACATGATTCTTCTATTCATTGTGAGAGCTTGTCTGGAGGTTCAGATACCCTTTGCCAAGAACAGTCTCTTGTCTGGAGGTTCAGATACCCTTCGCCAAGAACAGTCTCTGTCTGTCCGAGAAGGCTGCAGCTTTCAGAGGGGGAGGAAGGAGCATCCTGAGCTGGGCCAGATGGCCCGCACATTGTCTTTTGCTCACGGACAAGGCAGCAGTGGTCAGAGCAAAGACCCGGGGGCCCTGAGAACCGGAGCTGTGAGGAGACATACGGCAATGTCCCATCTTCCCCTTGATCGCTCCCTGCCTCTCCAGCTCTGGCATCAGGAAATCATCTTTAAAGGCAGCAGGTAAGTGTTCCGAAAGGCAGTGACACAAGCTTTCACTGCACTGTGCTTTCAGCTGCGTTAGTTGAACTGCCAGATGAACTGGTTGATCTGCTCCCCTCAGTAGCCGGGCGAGCCCATCTCCTTGAGGAAGCCCACTCTATTCCTGACGTGCTACGGTAGCGTGACGGGCTACCGAGAGCTGGAAAGGGCACAAGAACCCGGAGATGTCCTGGAAATGCTTCCCTGAGAAGGGAATCTCATGAATTAGGTCTTCCAGGCAAATGACATCGAACTTCCCAGATGCAACTCAATCACCGTGTTGTCTGTCAGTGGGATCACCTTGTTGACCTTGGCTTGTCCACGTTTCAGGTTGAGTTCCCGGACGGACTTAAGATTTGGAAATCCCCAGATCACGTATGGGTCCACCATACGAAGCATCCTGATGGTGTGAGGAGTCACGTTGACAAAGACGCCACTGAAAATCTTCTTCAAGCGCAGCCTCGCAATGGTCTGCCGCACCTGCGGACTCACCCCCTAAAACCTTTCGATGTGTACAGGAAGGCCAAGAAATGGTTATCTGGAGCTTCCAAGCCATGAGGTTTCACTTCTAGTCTTCTGAGGCGTACCCGGTCACGCTTCTCCCACCAGGCATCTTGCAGGAACCATTCAAGTCGCTTAAATGGGGGCTCTTTCCCTTTCCTCCGCTCTCTCTTTTCCAAGAGCGCCTTCTTCGCCTGGGTGACTTTGAGGGCCTGATACGCCTTCCTCTTTTTCAGGAGATTCTCTGGGACCAAGGGGATCTTTTTTCTTTCCTCCTGCTCCGCCATCTTTCCCACTTATTTCTTTATTTAAAATTTTGCAGCAAGTTTTGAGAGACCGTAAACATCCTTTATACATTGTTCATATGTGAGCTCATACGGGTCTTCCTGGTCAAGGCAATGATTGAGCTAATGAGTTGGTTGCTTTAGTAATAAATGCAGAAAAATCTCATGCTTTACATCATCAAAATGCTCGTGTGTTGAAAACCAAATGTGCCCTTACTTGGAGGCAAGCTAGAGACATTATTAGTCAATGTCCTACTTGTCAAGCAATCAATATGCCTCATATGCCTTTGGGAGCTAGTCCTCAAGGTATAAAGACAAATGAAATTTGGCAAATGGATGTAACTATTGTCCCAGATTTTGGTAAGCAAAAATATGTTCATTAATCAATTGATACCTATTTACATTTTCGATGGGCTTTTGCGTTATCTTCGGAAAAGGCAGGAGCTGTGATTTGTTAGAAGTATTTGCTATTATGGGTGTTCCTAAGACAATGAAAACTGATAATGCGCTTGCTTATACCTCTGCAAAGATGCGTGCTTTTTTCTCTGCTTATGGTATCAATATATTACGGGAATTCCGTATAACAGTACTGGACAAGCCATTATTATTCGAATGAGCAAATTGTTCACTTAAAGATATGTTACTTAAACACAAAGGAGGAATATATACAGATTCTCCTAGACAGCAAATATCCAGAGCACTGTTCACCTTGGATTTTTTGAATTGCTCTCATGAAATGACATCGGTAGAAAAACATTGGGAAATTCAGGATGGCTCAGAAGAAATAAGTTCTAATAGAATTAAAAATGATTTAGATAAAATTAGTCAGAGACGTAAGGTCCTTTACAGGGACCCAGTCTCTGGGAGTTGGATGCCAGGTCAGGTGGAAAGGTGGGGACGAGGTTTTGCTTTTATTTCAGCAAACCTAAACCATTTTTGGTGTCCTACAAAAAGACTGAAACTTCTCAGTGAATAAGGAATAGCAAATGGGAAGGAATGGGAGTGAAGATAGACGGTCGGCAATTACACCACCTCAGCTTCGCTGATGACATCGTTCTCATAACACCAAACATTAGCCAAGCGGCACAAATGCTGACCGACTTCGACCTCGAGTGTGGAAAGGTCGGATTGCAGCTGAATCTCAACAAGACGATGTTCATGAAAAATGAACTGGTCCCTGAAGCTCCACTTGCTTTCAATGGAACGAACATCTCCGAATGCAGCAGCTATGTGTACCTGGGTTGAGAAATCAACATGAGGAACGACTTGGTTCCAGAACTGCACAGGAGTAAGAGAGCAGCGTGGAATGCATTCAAGAGCCTTGAAGAGGTGGTTAAGAGAATGAAGAACCTCCGACTCCGGGCACATCTTTTCAATTCCACCGCTCTTCCTGCACTAACATATGCCTCGGAGACCTGGGCCCTAAGCAAACAGGATGAGAATGCTATTAGGGTATCCCAAAGAGGAATCAAAAGAGCTATGCTGGGAATATCATGTCTCACTCAAGTGAGAGAAGGAATCCGGAGTTCTGACCTCTGTCGACGGTCAAAAATCAGGGATGTTGTCTCGTTTGCCAAGGCATCAAAAATCAGATGGGCCGGTCATGTGATTCAGAGACGACCGCTGGACTAGAGCTGTTACCGACTGGATTTCACAGGACATCAGAAGACCTCGTGGCCGCCGACCAACGAGATGGTCAGATTTCTTTGTCAAATCTCTGAATGAACGATTTGAGGCTCTTTCTGTTCCTGGAGCAAGCAGTTATCATTGGGCTACACTAGCTCGAGACAGGGACAAATGGAGACGTTACTGGTGCCTGCTCGAGCAAATTGAAGATCAATGGGACTACAAGTGATACAAGTGATGGTGCCAGCAGGTCAACCTGTACCTGTGGGGCGAGTGCATCAGCAGCCTGGTGATACCTTCAGGCTTCCTGATACCCCAAAATTGCCGCTGTGCCTTTGGCCAGATCCCAACAATTTGAGGCCAAGTTTACCAAGAAATTAAATGATCAAAAGTTAGGTATGTGGGAGCCACACCCACAAACCACTTCCAGTTCAGCTATACAAGCTCATTTATCAGCCTTAGTTCAGAGACCCATAGACAAATGTCAAAAGAGATCAAAAGCTGGAACTAATCTCTGACCCATGCATGGCTGAACAGACATGGAGGGGGGCAGATCAGCAGATAGGGTAGCTGCTTGCTTCCACAATCCAAAATCGCCACCACAATCCCCAGTGGACTCCACCATCTCAGGACGGATGTCACCAAGGTATAATCTGCTGAAAATTCAGGTGTTCGGGAAATATCCAGGCTTTCTTGGGGTCAAGATGGGCTACCTTCCCCCACCTCCCTGTATTTCCAGAAGTCTTGGCCGTCACATCCACAACCCAAAGCTGCCACCCAGTTAAAAAGCTACTCCAGCCTTACTGTCCCGATAAAAATACTGAATGCCCTGAACCAACACCATGACCTCTTAGTAGCTGTATTGCAAATCATAATGCACAAAAGGAAAAGGAGAGAGAGCTAGGAGAAAAGTGCCTCCCATAGAGGGAGCTGGGGGTGGGAGTGGGGGGGTTAGGGGATGGTGGGAGGGATATGGAACATTGGTTGTGGGAAATGTGCACTGGCAGAGGGATGGGCGCCAGACCATTGTATGACAGAAACCCAAGTATGAACAGTTTTGCAATGGTTCATCTCACGAATATTCAATTAAAAACTTTAAAAACAAAAAAGTAATATGGTGTTCATGCCCATTTCAATCAGTTTAATCAATGGCTGAATGGCAGTACTCCTACATTAAAAAAAGAAGAAGAATTAGTGAATTGGGCCAGATAGTATTAGAATTAAGGCTCTTGCATGTAACTGACCTGAAATCAATCCCTGGCATTCCATATGGTCACCTGAGCCCATCTGGCAGTGCTAGGAGGACCATATGTGGTGCCAGAGTGAACTGAGCGCTGAGACAGAAGTGAGCCCTAAGCACTGCTGGGTATGGCCCCAAAAAACCAATTAAAAAAAGGAAAAGTAAAAGAAATAGATGTGAAGTCTTACTGTAAATGGAGGAGTTCCAGGCCGAATAAACAATTCACCCCTCTACATTGCCAAACATGCTTATTTGTTCCTTTTTGGCTGCCCTACCTGCTGTATTATCAGCCCCAATGTAGCTTTTAAGAACTTTTTTTCTTAAATTTATTTTCGTCGTGTAGTTTACAAGATTTTTATATCTTAGGGGTACTGTTTCACACCTTTTCAAATATGTTGCCACACCAAACCTATCACCCACCCCATCACAGTTCATTGGGCTCCCTCTCTCCTCTGAGCCCTCGCCCCATTCCTTATCTAGTAATCTCAGAATATAAGCGTTGGTTTGCTTTTACCTGTTGCCTTGACAATATCTCCCATGAGTGAAATAACCCAGTATTCATCTTTCTCTTTTCACTTGGCATGATACTTTCCAGTTTAATACTGTCAAAGAGGCAAAATTTCATCTTCTAAGAGCTAAGTAGAATTCCAGGTTACATACCTCATACTTCTCTGTGATGTTAGCTGTGGGTTTGCAGCATATGTTCCTTTGGTGCCTCTTTTGTTGAGTTTTCATAGATGTAAATGTATTCTTGTCAAATGTATTATCTGCATCTACTGATGTCATCTTAAGATTTTTCTCTCTCCTTTTGTTGGTGCAGTAGATGGCATTGATGGATTTGTTTATGTTGAACTATCCCTGGTATAAAGCCCACTTGGTCACGATATATGACTCTAAGTGTTAAATTCAGCTAAGATTTTGTGGTGGTCTTTCCATCTGCCTTCATCAGGCACTGGTCTAGTTTTCCTTTGCATATTCTGTCTGTCTGCCTTCAGTATCAGGGTAATGCTGGTCTCATAAAATGTATTTGGAAAACTCCCTTTTTATTCCCGGTTTTTGGGAAGAATTTGAGAATAAGTTATAGGTCATCTTTGAAAGCTTAGTAGAATTAACTAGATTATCCAATGTTGTGGCAAAAAAAGTTGAGTAAGTTTAAGCCTCAGTTGCCTTCAGTTCCTAGCACCCCAAAAGCAGGGTCCCGACAAGGGACGGGACGGACCCAGGGCAAGCAGTGAGTTATGTGCTACCCTGGCATCAAGATAGGCCTGGCCAAAGTGCCTAATTCTTAACTATAAATTAAGAGCTTGATCATAGACAAATGCTGTCATGATCCAAAAGCAACGACAAGACCAGGACCATGCTAGGGATAGGAAAGAATAATCTGGCCTGAGCACTGTAGTCTAAGATAGAGATGGCCCCAGGAGAGCAATTCTATAAGGTTAATGCATTTCTTACTGTGTCCATACAAAATGATTAATATTATGAATGCTTATATGTTTGCTGGAGAGGAGAGGAGAAACACACTCATGGAACTCTGCCGTTCGGTGGATAGTCCTGCTGAAGGAGAATCTGTCCTAAAAGCAGCATCCCCTGAGGGAAAGAACTTTTTTTTTTGTTTTTTTTTTAATAATTTATTTATTTTTAATTAGAGAATCACCGTGAGGGTACAGTTACAGATATATACACTTTTGTGCTTATACTTCCCTCATACAAAGTTCGGGAACCCATCCCTTCACCAGTGCCCATTCTCCACCACCTGTAAACCCGGCGTCCCTCCCACCCTCCCCAATCCCATCTCCCCCCCACCCCACCCTGCCACTGTGGCAGGGCATTCCCTTCTGTTCTCTCTAATTAGCTGTTGTGGTTTGCAATAAAGGTGTTGAGTGGCCTCTGTGCTCAGTCTCTAGCCCTCATTCAGCCCGCAACTCCCTTCCCCCACATGGCCTTCAACTACAATGTAGTTGGTGATCGCTTCTCTGAGTTGCCCTTTCCCCGGAACGTGAGGCCAGCCGCGAAGCCATGGGGTCAACCTCCTGGTACTTATTTCTACAGTTCTTGGGTATTAGTCTCCCACTCTGATATTCTATATACCATAGATGAGTGCAGTCTTTCTATGTCTGTCTCTCTTTCTGACTCATTTCACTCAGCATGAAACTTTTCATGCCCATCCACTTAACTACAAAATTCTTGACTTCCTTTTTTCTAACAGCTGCATAGTATTCCATTGTATAGATGTACCAGTTTCCTCAACCAGTCATCCGTTTTGGGGCATTCGGGTTTTTTCCAGATTCTGGCTATTGTAAACAGTGCTGCGATGAACATACATGTGCAGATGTTGTTTCAATTGTACTTTTTTGCCTCTGGGATATATTCCCAGCAGTGGTATTGCTGGGTCAAATGGGAGCTCAACCTCTAGTTTTCTGAGAATCGTCCATACTGTTTTCCAAAAGGGCTGAACTAGCCGGCATTCCCACCAGCAGTGTAGAAGGGTCCCTTTCTCCCCACATCCTCTCCAACAGCGGTTGCTTTTGTTCTTTTGGATGTGTGCCAGTCTCTGTGGTGTGAGGTGGTATCTCATGGTTGTTTTGATCTGCATCTCTCTGATGATTAGTGATGCAGAGCACTTTTTCATGTGCCTTTTGGCCATTCGTATTTCTTCCTTGGTAAAGTTTCTGTTCAGTTCTTCGCCCCATTTTTTGATGGGGTTGGATGTTTTCTTTTTGTAGAGTTCAACCAGTGCTTTATATACCATTGATATCAACCCCTTATCTGATGGGTATTGTGTAAATATCCTTTCCCATTCTGTGGATAGTCTTTGTATTCTGGTCACTGTATCTCTTGCGGTGCAGAAGCTTTTTAGTTTAATGTAGTCCCATTTGTTGATCTCTGTTTTTACTAGATTGCTTAGTTCCGTGTCACCTTTGAAGATACGTTTATCTTCAATATCGTGGAGGGTTTTGCCGACCTTGTCTTCAATGTACCTTATGGTTTGTGGTCTAATGTTGAGGTCTTTAATCCATTTTGATCTGACTTTTGTGCATGGTGTCAGGTCAAGGTCTAAACCCATTTTTTTGCATGTGGTTGTCCAGTTGTGCCAGCACCATTTGTTAAAGAGGCTTTCCTTACTCCACTTCACATCTCTTGCTCCCTTATCAAAGATTAGATGATCATACATTTGGGGTTGTGTGTAGGGATATTCCACCCTGTTCCATTGGTCTACGGCTCTGCCTTTGTTCCAGTACCATGCTGTTTTAATTGTTACTGCTTTGTAGTAAAGATTGAGGTTGGGGAGGGTGATGCCTCCCATCATCTTTTTCCCAAGAATTGTTTTAGCTATCCTTGGACGTTTGTTATTCCATATGAATTTTAGGATTGCTTGATCCATTTCTTTGAAGAATGTCATGGGTATACTTATAGGGATCGCATTGAATCTGTATAATGCTTTAGGGAGTATTGCCATTTTGACAACATTGATTCTCCCTATCCACGAGCAGGGTATATGTTTCCATTTCCTCATGTCCTCTTTGATTTCATGGAGTAGCGTTTTGTAGTTTTCTTTGTAAAGGTCTTTTACTTCCTTGGTTAAGCTGATTCCGAGGTACTTGATTTTCTGGGGCACGATTGTGAATGGGATTGCTTTTTTCATGTCCCTTTCCTCTGAGGGAAAGAACTTTACCCCTACTGATTGTGACCATACCTATGTGTAAGCTCCAACCCCCTCCTACTGGGGGAATTTAACTAGGCTGGAAGAGTGGGTTGGAGAGAGATTGAGAGACAGGAGAGAATGGAATAAACGGCAACTGATCAGGCAATCGGCTTGGCCCTCGTTTCCTCCCCCGTCGGCCCCATGGCCTGGGCCACTCCAGCTGGGCAAGCAGGCCGGGACTGACCCCCTGAACACCTGGGGGCAGCCGATGGGGAGAGCCGCCGGGGCTCTCCCCAAGTTTCCCCCTGGCAAATATTTCTTACACCTGGAAATTTAGTTATTTTCCTTGAAGTCAATTTTTTAGCAGAAACTTGCTTCCACGCTAACTTCTACATTTTTTTTTTAATTTAAAAAAGAAAGCCATTTATTTACCAACTGTTAGCAAGACAAGGCTATCAAGAGGAAGTATTATTTAGAGAAAAAATTGCAGCATGATTAACTACGTCTTTTGGGGGGATGGGGGAGGATGAAAAAACAGTAACACCAACTTTTGCCAAAAGATGGCAGAAAGAATGAAAACATAACCTCTTTTTATCTTTGTTTTCACTTTAATTGAAGGTTGAAAGACACTGCTACATTATTGACAGTCCACAGAGAACTGCATGCTTTTGTTAATAAAAGACCTTTGTCGAAACATCTAAAAAAATGAAATAAGGTCATTCAAGCATTTTTGTCAGTACACAATCATCTACAACTACATTCTAGATTCCCATTTCCTGCCTTTTCCTAGCATGAAGTAGTTCTTCCCGGGATCCCACCACTGAGGGACCCCAGGCTCCTGTGCTGAGAAGCATCCCAGACGCACATGTTAGTAAGATTCGTAGTCCACGCCTATTTTAAAGGGTTGACAAAAACAGCAAACACCAAATTGTAGCGACCACAGAGATGACTGCTTCGGTGATATTATGACTCATCCACTAAAGCCACCTACCACTGAAATTTCTGTACTTGGGTCTACTGGTATAATGACTACATTCTTAATGTTTCTTAGGGCATTGCAGCTTTGAGAAACTAAGCAACACATTTCCAGCATTCCATTCCATTCCTTTCAAAATCTTTTGTGTATAGCTGCATCTTTACATTAACATACAATTTGTTACATAAGTATTTTGTCATATATTAGCTCTTAGCTTCAAATCAAATAGCAGAATACAGAAAACTACACAGGACAAAACACCAAAGCACTCTTGAATATCCCTTTTCTCCAATTATAAGCACGTGGCACTTTTGCTTTTAAGAGACAGTGATGAAAAATCAGAAAGTCTGCATCCAGTATTTGACTTCCATCTTTGACCTTTATCTTCTTCTGGTACCACCATACCCTAGAATGAGAAGAGCAAAGTTAGTATATATATTTTTTAAATATTTTAAGAGTTCTGATAAAATTACCAGTCATCTGTGTCTACTGTTAGCATGTGGGTAAGAAAGCTGTAAGGAGATTAAAGGCCATTTAAATGGACCAGGACTACTCAAGACAAAGAGCATCACTTATCCACAAGAGTCCTCTCCCAAATCCAACCCTCATCCAGCCTACTAAAGTCTCAGATGCCTGCTGTAAAAGAGCCGGGAGAGGACTAAATGCGGTACAGGTAATATTCAGTCTACGGCCCAAAACTGGAGACCCACAGAGCCTCTACCACGCCTACTGTTCTCTAACGCCCCAGTTTATAAGTAGATGTGAGTTGGACTTCCAATGGCTAATGTCAGTCAGCAAACACACAATACACACATGCTAACAGGCAATAAGTACTTCCATCAGGAAAGTCTCAATTTGTCTTGTTTTCCCTTAGATTATTTAGTAATGCGTCACAATATTACTTGATATTTGATTTACTGTATCACTGTGTGATACACTATTTATGATTTTTTAATACTCCATTTCCACTGGTGCGTTTCCTTCTGGCCTATTATATCCTGCACTGTCATATTCTTAATAAACCTTCCCACAAAATTCTGGCAATATCAAAGATTCTTCCCCACTTTTCTCCTCTAACACAGGAGTTTCCCTGTAAGTTGCCTTAGAATTTGATGAATTAGTGGAGAGAGCCGTATGAGAAGACGAAAGAGTTGATGAATCAGTGGAGAGAGAGAAGGCTCCTCATACTCAAACTGTGAAAAATTCAGGGCAGCAGCAATACAATAGTATGCTCTCCATTCCTTTGCTGGGATCACATCTCCATTTTTCTATGCATAACACAGTTTTCTCCCTATTTTTATCCATAAATCTAGATTGAATTGTTCTATATTTTTTGGCTTAAACCAATGACAATACTTTTGTATCCTCTCAAGGAGGTATCTTATTATCTGTTCCTTTAAAGGCAGACCAGCTGCTTTTTTTTTTAACAATGAGAACAATATTGTTCTGTTTATTAGTTTAATAAACCATGTTTATTATTCAAGAATTAACGTTTACTGTTGAAAAGAGAAACGACTGACTTTGTTTCGAAGACATTTGTTTGTTTTTGCAGTGCTAGGGATTGAATCCGGCTTCAACACTGAATACTGGCAATCTACACTGGCCTGCTTTTGTTAGAGAGTTCAAAGTGTCAACATAGGCATCCTGCTGAGATGTTACAGAATTACCCATTGCCCCCTTTTCTTTATTTATTCTTTCTTTTCTCCCTTTCTTTCTCCTTTTCTTCTTTTCCCTTTCTTTCTGCCTATCTTTCTTTCTCCCTTTTTTCTTCTTCCTTTCTGTTTACTTTTTTCTTTTTCTTTCTTTCTTTCTTTCTTTCTTTCTTTCTTTCTTTCTTTCTTTCTTTCTTTCTTTCTTTCTTTTCTTTAAATTTTTTTATTAATTAGTGAGTCACCATGAGGGTACAGTAAGAGATTCACGCATTTTCATACTTGTGTTTCCCTCATACAATGTTCGAGCACCCCTTCCTCTACCAGTGTCCATTCTCCACCACCAGTAAACCCAGTATCCCCCCACCGCCCGCCACCCCTCTTTCCTCTGTGGCAGGGCATACCCTTTTGTTCTTTTCTCTCTCTCTCTCTCTCTCTCTCTCTCTCTCTCTCTCTCTCTCTCTCTCTCTCTCTCTCTCTCCTTTTTGGGTGTTGTGGTCCGCAATAGGGGTATTGAGTAGCCATCGTGTTCAATCTATAGTCTACTTTCAGCACGCATCTCCCCTCCCAAGCGGGTCCCCAGAGCTTACTTTATGTTCCCTTTCTATCTGAACTGCCTTTTCCCCCAGCATGTGAGGCCAGCTTCCAAGCCACGGAGCCAACTTCCTGGTACTTATTACTACTATTCTTGGGTGTTAGTCTCCTACTCTGTTATTTTATATTCCATAGATGAGTGCAATCTTTCTGTCTCTCTCTTTCTGACTCATTTCGCTTAGTATGATACTTTCCATGTTGATCCACTTATATGCAAAATTTATGACTCCTTCCTTCCTTCCTTCCTTCCTTCCTTCCTTCCTTCCTTCCTTCCTTCCTTCCTTCCTTCCTCCCTTTCTTTCTCTTTTTCTTCTTCCTTTCTATTTCTTTACTTCTTTCCTCCCTTTCTATCTATATTTCCTTTTTTTTTTTTTTTTTTATGGTTTTTGGGTCACACCTGGTGATGCACAGGGGTTACTCCTGGCTCTTCACTCAGAAATTACCCCTGGCGGTGCTCAGGGGACCATATGGGATGCTGGGATTAGAACCCGGGTCGGCCGCGTGCAAGGCAAACGCCCTACCCGCTGTGCTATCGCTCCAGCCCTCTATCTATATTTCTTCTTTCTCCCTTTTTCTTCTTCCTTCCTTTCTCTTTACTTTTCTTTCTATCTATATTTCTTCTTTCTCTCTTTTCTTCTTTCCTTATCTATATTTCTTCTTCCTCCCTTTCTTTTTCTTCTTCCTTCCTATTTACTTCCTTTCTTTCTATCTATATATATTTCTTCTTTCTCCCTTTCTTTTTCTTCTTCCTTCCTATCTCTTTACTTCCTTTCTTTCTATCTATATTTCTTCTTCTTTCTGTTTCTTTCTCCTTTTCTTCTTTCTTTCTATCTACATTTCTTCATTCCCTTTCTCTTTTTCTTCTTTCCTTCCTTTCTTTCTATCTCTATTTCTTTATCCCCTTTCTTTTCTTTTTTTCTTTCCTTCCTTTCTTTCTCTCTATATTTTTTCTTTGTCCCTTTCTTTCTCCTTTTCTTCTTCCCTCTTTTTCTTCTTTCTATCTCTATTTCTTTATTCCCTTTTCTTCTTCTTTCCTTCCTTTCTTTCTATCTTTCTTAATTCCCTTTCTTTATCTCTCCCTTTTCTCTATTTCTTCCATACCAAGCCTTTATCTTCGAGCACAATGTTGCAGTAAGGTTAACTTGACAGTCCGAGGCATTTAAGACATACTCGCCAAAGAAATACACATTTTTTGGGAGAGTCACATAACTGTCTCCAGAAGTTTTTGTGTTGTGGCCTGCCCGAGAGCAGCCTGTTCAGCCCCCTTTTATTAACTAGGTTGATGTTTTAACCAATGATACTCAGCCACATAGGCAGAATATGCAAATTAACTTAGTCAACGGAAATAGTATCAAAGTCAGTTACACACCATGAAGTATGGTCAGTTAAAGTAACAGTAACAGAAAAACGACCTTTACATCCAAGCCTAGCTAGGCCTGACACTATGGGATGTTGTACACCAACAATTAATATTATAGTCATATTGCACATATTTTGTATCTTTCTTTGCACTGTGTAGCAAATGTGGCAAAACTATGCACATTATTGCATACAACTGTTTATTCATTCTCATTGTTCGGCAGTACCTCACAGCATGAATCAACTCAGTTCATTCATTCATTTTACTGCTGATAAATAAAGTGGGTTTCTTCCTGTTGGAATCTAGTTTTAGTAGGGATTCTTGCACTCACTTAAACATACACGTGTAATAATTTAGTATTACATACTAATTTTAGTAGGTAATACCAAACAGTTTTTTAAGTAATTATCACCAACTTACGGTCATAACAGCATTACAAAAATTCCACTCTTAAATTTAAGTACTAATAAATGATTTTTTGTAATCAACTTCAACAATTAATCATTGTTCACCTCCCCTTGCAAATAAAGATAATTTCAGTCCATAGCAATCTATTACAATCCAACTGCCTATTAAGGCCCATTCTCTGCTAATTAGGCAAATGTTTAACTCCAAATAGTTAACATTTTTTTAATTCTATGTTTGTTTTTCACAAAATGTCCTATTAGCAACTGCAATAAGCATTACAACCATTATTTAAAGTATGGTTTAATACTTTTTGGGTTTTGGTTTTTGGATGTTTGGTTTGATTTGGTTTTTGAGTCACACCTAGCAGTGCTCAGGGGTTACTCCCAGCTTGCTTAATACATTTTTACAGGATTTTATGGAATTTTAAATTTCAAACATCCACCTACAATCTACCCATTTCAAGTTTAAAGGATCCCTAGAGGTCACAGAATAAATATATGTAAAAACCAAACCAACTTCAGAGAATTTTTAAGTTAACACCTCAATTAGTAGGTGAAATAAGCCTAAACAAAATCCCAGTTGGACTGTTAAAGAATGTTTAGGGAGAGGGCCGGAGCGATAGCACAGCGGGTAGGGCGTTTGCCTTGCACGCAGCCGACCTGGGTTCAATCCCTGGCATCCCATATGGTCCCCCAAGCACTGCCAGGAGCAATTCCTGAGTGCAAAAGCCAGGAGTAACCCCTGAGCATCGCTGGGTGAGACCCAAAAAGAAAAAAAAAAGAATGTTTAGGGAGTGTGTGGAGAGCACCACAGCAGGTAAGATGCTTACCTTAAACACAGCTTAGATCCCCACTTAATCCCCAGTAGCACATACAGTCCCCCAAGCCCTGCTAAGGTTCCTAAGTGCAGTGCTAGGAGTAAGTCCTGAACACACCCAGAGTAGCCCCAAAAATAAAAAAAAGTAGGATGTTTAGAAGTAAAAACAAATACTAAATCTGAATTATATCGTGGTTATTCATGCCATTAATATTTCTAGGGGTAACAGCAAATACAACCAAGACTGCTAAATGTATAATCATCTCAAGTTCCCAAACTACTTCTGTTCCCTAATATTGTGTAGTAGGAACTCCCACGTCTCTGCTCTTACCCGATGCTGTTCTGGTTCTGGTCTCTGCATGTGAATATGAGCCACCTGAGCCTGCTCCGGGTGGAGAGTATGCCCAGCTATTCCACGCGCCCGAGGGAGGATTGGACGGATAGTACCAGGAGTCTGAAAAGGGTGTTGCGGCTCTGTGAAAACAAGAAATCATGTCAGACCTTTAGCCGCCACCCAGTCCTGCGCCCCGCCACCCCTGCCATCCCGCCCAGCTCCCTCCAATCAGCCCTTTTCCCAGGTAATCAGGAGACTCCCAGCCACGCCTCCTCGGGTGCCCCCCGGTTCCCATGCGGCCGCCTGGACATGGACATCGGACCTTTAGCCGCTGCCCTGCCTGGAGTCCCAAGAGCCCCCAACGTAGAAACAGGGGCGTGGCCTGTCTCTCAGCATTCCAAGCATTCCTCAGGAAGGAAGAAAGGGCCCACACAGACAGCTTGACTTCACGACTCAAGACCTTAGAAAAGGACCAGAAAAAGGAACCCAAACCAGATCAAAGGAGAGAAATAATAAAAATTAGAGCAGAAATTAATGACATGGAAACCAAAAAAAAAATCCGAAAGATTAATGAAACAAAGAGCTAGTTCTTCGAGAAAATAAGTAAGATTGATAAACCACTAGCAAGACTCACAAGGAAAGAGAGAGAGAGAGAACCCTAATAAATCGAATCAGAAATGAAAAGGGGGACATCATAACAGAAACCAGTGAGATTCAAAACATCATTAGAGACTACTTTGAAGGTCTATACGCCACAAAACAAGAGAACCTAAAAGAAATGGATGAATTCCTTGATTCCTACAATCTCCCAAAACTGAACAAAGAAGACTTGGAATACCTGAATAGACCCATTAATATTAAGGAAATTGAAACTGTAATCAAAAATCTCCCCAAAAACAAAAGCCCAGGCCCAGATGGATTCACTGGCGAATTCTTCCAAACATTCAAAGAAGACCTGTTGCCAGTTTTCCTCAAACTTTTCCAGGAAATTGAAAAAACAGGAACTCTCCCAAACAGTTTCTATGAAGCACACATCTCCCTAATACCAAAAGCAAACAAAGACGTCACTAAGAAAGAAAATTATAGACCAATATCCCTGATGAACACCGATGCAAAGATCCTCAACAAAATACTAGCAAATAGGGTCCAACAACTCATCAAGATCATACACCATGACCAAGTGGGATTCATCCCGGGGATGCAAGGATGGTTTAACATTCGGAAATCAATCAACATAATCCATCATATCAACAAAAGTAAAGATAAAAACCATATGATCATATCAATAGATGCAGAGAAAGCATTTGACAAGATCCAACATCCGTTCATGATGAAAACCCTCACCAAAATGAGTTTTGGAGGAACTTTCCTCAAGATAGTTGAAGCCATCTACCACAAGCCTACGGCAAGCACTATCCACAATGGAGAAAAACTAAGGGCCTTTCCTCTAAGATCAGGCACAAGACAAGGATGCCCACTCTCACCACTTCTCTTCAATATAGTACTGGAAGTACTTGCGATAGCTGTTAGACAAGAAAAAGAGACTAAGGACATCCAGATATGGAAGGAAGAAATCAAACTCTCACTATTTGCAGATGATATGATACTATATCTAGAGAATCCCAAAGCCTCTACTAAGAAACTCTTAGAAACAATAGACTTATACAGTAAAGTTGCAGGCTACAAAATCAATACCCAAAAATCCATGGCCTTCCTATATACAAACAATGAGGCAAAGGAAAGGGACATGAAAAAATCAATCCCATTCACAATCGTACCCCAGAAAATCAAGTACCTCGGAATCAACTTAACCCAGGAAGTAAAAGACCTCTACAAAGAAAACTATAAAACGTTACTCCATGAAATAAAAGAGGACATGAGGAAATGGAAACATATACCTTGCTTTGGGGAGTAAATGGCAATACTCCCCAAAGCATTATACAGATTCAACGCGATCCCTATAAGGATACCCATGCATTCTTCAAAGAAACGGATCAAGCAATCCTGAAATTCATATGGAACAACAAACGTCCACGGATAGCTAAAACAATTCTTGGGAAAAAGACGATGGGAGGCATCACCCTCCCCAACCTCAAACTTTACTACAAAGCGGTAATAAAACATCATGGTACTGGAACAAAGGCAGACCCGAAGACCAATGGAACAGGGTGGAATATCCCTACACAAAACCCCACATGTATGATCATCTAATCTTTGATAATGGAGCAAGAGATGTGAAGTGGAGCAAGGAAAGTCTCTTTAACAAATGGTGCTGGCACAAGTGGACATCCACATGCAAAATAATGGGCTTAGACCTTGACCTGACACCATGCACAAAAGTCAGATCAAAATGGATTGAGGACCTCAACATTAGACCACAAACCATAGGTACATTGAAGACAAGGTCGGCAAAACCCTCCACGATATTGAAGATAAAGGTATCTTCAAAGGTTACACGGAACTAAGCAATCTAGTAAAAACAGAGATCAACAAATGGGACTACATTAAACTAAAAAGCTTCTGCACCGCAAAAGATACAGTGACCAGAATACAAAGACTATCCACAGAATGGGAAAGGATATTTACACAATACCCATCAGATAAGGGGTTAATATCAATGGTATATAAAGCACTGTTTGAACTCTACAAGAAGAAAATATCCAACCCCATCAGAAAATGGGGTGAGGAAATGAACAGAAACTTTCCCAAGGAAGAGATACGAATGGCCAAAAGGCACATGAAAAAGTGCTCTACATCACTAATCATCAGAGAGATGCAGATCAAAACAACCATGAGATACCACCTCACACCACAGAGACTAGCACACATCCAAAAGAACAAAAGCAACCGCTGTTGGAGAGGATGTGGGGAGAAAGGGACCCTTCTACACTGCTGGTAGGAATGCCGACTGGTTCAGCCCTTTTGGAAAACAATATGGATGATTCTCAAAAAATTAGAAATCGAGCTCCCATTTGACCCAGCAACCCAGAGAAGCAAAAAAGTATAGTCGAAATGACATCTGCACTTATATGTTCATTGCAGCACTGTTTACAATAGCCAGAATCTGGAAAAAACCCGAGTGCCCTAGAACAGATGACTGGTTGAAGAAACTTTGGTACATCTATACAATGGAATACTATGCAGCTGTTAGAAAAAAGGAGGTCATGAATTTTGCATATAAGTGGATCGGCATGCAAAGTATCATGCTAAGTGAAATGAGTCAGAAAGAGAGAGACAGACATAGAAAGATTGCACTCATCTGTGGAATATAGAATAACAGAGTAGGATACTAACACCCAAGAATAGTAGAAATAAGTACCAGGAGGCTGACTCCATGGCTTGGAGGCTGGCCTCACATTCTGGGGAGAGGGCAACTTAGAGAAGGGATCACCAAGTACAATGCAGTTGGAGGCCATGCGGGGGAAGGGTGATGCGGGCTGAATGTGGGCTAGAGACTGAACACAGTGGCAACTCAACACCTTTATTGCGAACCACAACACCTAAATAGAGAGAGAGAACAGAAGGGAATGCCCTGCCACAGTGGCGGGGCGGGGTGTGGGGAGATGGGCTTGGGGAGGGTAGGAGGGATGCTGGGTTTACTGGTGGTGGAGAATGGGCACTGGTTAAGGGATGGGTTCTCGAACTTTGTATGAGGGAAACAAGAGCACAAAGATGAGTAAATCTGTAATTGCACCCTCATGGTGATTCACTAATTAAAAATAAATAAAGAAAAAAAAATGAAACAAAAAGAAATCATGTCAGGCATTTTGTTGGTGATTATTTTCTACCTGTTCTGAACAACCAGAAACAGCCTGTTTTTTGTTTTTTTTTTACCAGAAACATCCCTATTGGGTGTTTTTCCAGCATGCAGGTACATGAAGATTAATTCCTGTTTTATCTTCCTGACACTGGTAAGGACTTTGCCAAATGGGAAGAAAGAGATGGGAATAGAGGCTCTTTCTTAATTCACATTCAAATAAAGTCTAGACTCAAAGTACCATTAATACCGAAGACACTCCGAACTCTGACCCCAAACTCTTTGTAATCTTGCTTCATCCCTTTTTTACTAAGCAAGATGCTCTTCCCCAAATGGGTCCTTTCCCATTTTCTCCAATGTCCAGTGACTAGTCTTTTTCCAAACCTCATTAACAGCCATAATAGCCATTACAGAAAACCAAAATACAATTAATATATGCAATAGTGATCCGAGTACATACAGGATATATTCTCCATCTCTAGAGACTCTTGACTTTATAGGGTAATGTCTCCATAACTTATTCTGCTTAACAAAACCAATTTCAATCAAACTGTAAGTCAAAGAATCATTTAAGGAAAACATGAATTAAAGAGTAAGATGAAGGCAAAAGCTACCTGTTGCTTCCAAACAAATATCCTAATATTCCTCCAGTTCCCAAGCCAGTCCAGAATCCTGGTCCTGAGTTGTTGTATCCCTGCTGGCCTGTGAAAGCACTGCCAAAACCATAAGGTGGAGCCTGAGGTCCTAGAAACAAAAACGATTTGTGAGTTATTATGTGTTCGCACACAAAGCTTAGCAGACAAAAGCAAAACAACAAAACATTCCGGTTATTTCATCTGCACTCGTTATTAACAGTGCTCAGGCCAGCAATGCAGGAAAGCCCTCGGTGGTAGGCAGAACAGAGGCCTTCCCTGTGTAAGGCCCTGCTCCCTGGCATCACAAAATACCGTCAACCTCATCCTCATTAGAACTTGATTTAAAAATAAGTTGAAGGGGGTCAAAACATCAATAGAGCAGGTAGGGCATTTGCCTTGTAAGCAGCTGACATGAGTACCTGGGTTCAATCCCTAGTATCCCATGTCTCCCCCACACACACTCACCCCAACCCCACACCCCCAACTCTGCCAGGAGTGATCCCTGCACTTGGAGCCAAAAATAAGACCTGAACACTGCTGAGTATGGGCCCAAAATAGTAACAACAACAAAAACTGCCTATCCCACTGTCACTATTACTGTCACTATCATCCCATTGCTCATCGATTTGTTTGAGCGGGCACCAGTAACGTCTCTCACTGAGAGACTTATTGTTACTGTTTTTGGCATATCCAATACACACGGGTAGCTTGCCAGGCTCTCCGAGAGGGGCGAAGGAATCGAACATGGGTTGGCTGCGTGAAAGGCGAAAGCCCAACAAGTGATGAAAAAAATCTTCCTATGCTTTCTTCAGGAACTGATTTTTTTTGGGTTTCTTTTTTCTTTTTGGGTAACACCCGGCGATGCACAGGGGTTACTCCTGGCTCTGAACTCAAAAATTACTCCTGGCGGTGCTCGGGGTGACCATATGGGATGCTGGGAATTAAACCCGGGTTGGCCACGAACGCCCTACCTGCTGTGCTATCACTGCAGCCCTTCTTCAGGAAGTGTTAACTATCTCCCCTCCCTCCTTCTTTGCCTCCCCCCCACCTCTCTCCCCTCTCTCTGCTTTTTGGTTTGGGGGCCACCATGCTCAATGTTCAGGGGTGGACCACTGTTTCATTTTTTATATTCAGATCTATTAATATTTAATAGTTATCTATTAATCTATTAATAGTTAATGAGTTAATTAGTTAATTAATGAGTTAATCCAGTTAATGAGTAAATTTTGTGTATGGGATGAGAAAGAGTTCAAGGCAAACAGTTATGACCAAATTTGATTTACAATCTAATCAAGCTGCCTTACACAGTCTTCACAATTATCTTTACAGAGAATCAGAAGAGGTAAAAGTTGAAAGTGAAAAATAAGACCACTCTGCTTTGGTCTCCCAATGCAACTATTTCCTATTTCAGAAAGTAGCAACTCATGTCCCTCCTACTTACTGCATGGTCTAGAGAAACACACCTGTGAACTCAGACTTAAAGCCTGCAGGAGCAGGGCCGGCTGAGCTGGTGAATCTCTGGTAACGGTGGGAATACGGAGGATGCTCAGAGTACGGCGGAGGAGGATCTTGACTATCACTTAGAAACAACCTATAAACACCGTAGGCAATAGCGAGCAACACCACCACAGTAATCAGCCCACTGACGCCACTGGAGGGTAACTTATTATAATAATTGGAGAAAGACTTAAAGCCGTAGCCTTTCCCAGACTCTCTCATTTTCTTCAGGCCATGTTCTGTGTAATCCAGCTGGTACTCCAGGCCACAGGAACCTCTTAGGACATACTGGTCTTCAGAGGACTCGTAGCCCTCACAGCTCACCACGGTTTTTCCAAATTTGTAAGCAATGTCGAGATCAGTCTTACATTCCCACTGTTGGAGAGGAGAAACAGGCTATTAGAATCAGCAGACTTTTTTCCATTTGACACATATAATTTGAGCCATTAGAGTTGTCATAAAACTGCAAAATAAAGCATGAGACCAACAGATAAAAATTCAGCAGTTTGTTCTGTATGGGAGGAAGCAAACCAGACCTTTAAAGATCCCTATGATATTAATGTTATGGTTCTGAATCTAGGCTGGTATTATAAGAGTTCATTTTATTCCTACTCCTTTCATAAATAAGTACATATATTGCATGCAATATTTCATATTTTATATATTTATTTAGTTTGAAGGTAGTTTTTGTTTTTGTTTGGGTTTGTTTTTTTTTAAAGGGGTGGGGAAGGAGTTTTATCTGATGGTGTTCAGTGTCTATTCCAGGCCCTTGGAGGGACCTGGGCAGCCCTACGTGGCTCCAGGAATTTAGAGCAGGGTTGGTGGGATACTAGGCAAGAGTCTTAATCCCTCTGCCACTTCTCTAGCTTCCGTAATCTATAAATTTCTAGCAGGTTTTCTTCTTTTTTTTTTTTTTTTTTTTTGCTTTTTGGGTCACACCTGGCAATGCACAGGGGTTATTCCTGGCTCTGCACTCAGAAATTCAGGGATTACTCCTGGAGGTGCTCAGGAGACCATATGGGACGCTGGGAATCAAACCCGGGTCAGCCTCGTGCAAAGCAAATGCCCTACCCACTGTGCTATCGCTCCAGCCCCCATGTAGCTGGTTTTCTTAATGACAGTATGGCCACTGTTAATTTTCCCACCTGGAAGAACATTATTTTGTTGGCACTTACATGTAATTCATGATTGTTTTATCTTATACTAGACTGAGAAATTTCTTCATGATTTCTATGCCGTATTATGTTTTTATATACTATTTCATATGTTTAACTGTAGAAAAACTAAAGCACGCTGAGAGGCGTGTGCACTCGTGGGCTCTCTGAGCGGCTCTGTCTCACCGCCCATGTTCGATGCTCTGGAACCACTGTATGTGGCTGTTGGTCAAGGGCAGGAGACGGAAGGAAGAAGGCCAAACTGGCTGCTTAATCAGTTTATTTCATTCTCTCTCTGCTTCTCTCCCAGTTCTCGATCTCTCCCTGGATCTGGCCCCCCATCCCACTCTTACAGCCTAGTTAAATGCCCCAAGCATGAGGGGGTTGGGGCTTATACATAGGTATGGTCACAATCAGTAGGGGTAAAGTTCTTTCCCTCAGGGAATGCTGCTTTTAGGACAGATTCTCCTTCAGCAGGACCATCCACCCAAGGGCGGAGTTCCATGAGTGTGTTTCTCCTCTCCTCGTCCAGCAAACATATAAGCATTCATAATATTAATCATTTTGTATGGACACAGTAAGAAATGCATTAACCTTATAGAATTGCTCTCCTGGGGCCATCTCTATCTTAGACTACAGTGCTCAGGCCAGATTATTCTTTCCTATCCCTAGCAGGGTCCTGGTCTTGTCGTTGCTTTTGGATCATGACAGCATTTGTCCATGATCAAGCTCTTAATTTATAGTTAAGAACTAGGCACTTTGGCCAGGCCCATCTTGATGCCAGGGTAGCACATAACTCACCACTTGCCCTGGGTCTGTCCCGTCCCTTGTCGGGACCCT
The DNA here is from genome assembly GCF_027595985.1 of Sorex araneus. NCBI lineage: Eukaryota > Metazoa > Chordata > Mammalia > Eulipotyphla > Soricidae > Sorex > Sorex araneus. Next base: position 346,993,512 of record NC_073302.1, read on the forward strand.
GCTTTTGGGGTGCTAGGAACTGAGAGCAACTGAGGCTTAAGTGGAGAAAGCAGATGGCCAGGAGGGAATAATATTCGAGGCCAATTAAGTCCCAAGTTACAAAAGCATAGTATTGTCTTCTTGTGTCTATACAAAAAGGATATTGCTTTAAAGTAAATTATTTAAAAGGCATAAGGAGAGGAGAAAGGCAATATCAACTTGTAATATAAGTTCAGTGTCCTAGAAAGGTCTGACCTTACAAATTAACAGTCAGATTAGGGGGAAAAGCTGATTAACTGTTTTTGGGGAAGAGAGCATAGAGAAGTGATTACAGCTAAACAAAGGAATGGGAGTGACTCGGGAACACCTTGATGGGTGTGACTGGGATAAGCCTAAACTCCTTGTGTCAAGGGAGGAAGGACACAGCAATGTCATCCTTCATTTAATGAGTCTTTTTCCTGTGCGCCTGGCTGTCTTCCCTGGGGCCTCCGCAGAGGGGATGGGCTCCAGCTTCCCTCCCCACCCCAAGCAGAGATCCTGGTGGCCGAAGACCTCTGGAGCCTAGCCAGAGTCATGCTCAATGCCGCAATCCACACGTTTGGATGAGCCTCACGCATGAAGGAACTGGCAGAGGAACCCAGGTGTGTGGGACCCGGGGCTGAGACCTCCAAGGCTGCTCGGATTGGGACTGGACCTCCTCCGCCCAGATTTCCTATCTCCCAGTAGCTAGGCGGTCACACCCAGGGACTTCTTCTGGCCGAAGTGTAATCCTGTCAAAGGCCAGCCAGCATCCAGAGACTTAAAAGCTAGCTCCCGGAAGCGAGCAGCCACTTTGCGGCCCCGCGATACCTTATAGCCTACTTCTCCCTCTGGGAGAACCTGGCAAACTACTGGGAGTTTCCTGCCCACATGGGAGAGCCTGGCAAGGTCCCCATGATGTATTAATATGCCAAAACCAGTAACAAGCTGGGTCTCATTCCTCTGACCCTGAAAGAGCCTCCAATACGGCCATCATTGGAAGGATGAGTAGAGAGAGGCTTCTAAAATCTCAGGGCTTGGACAAATGGAGATGTTACTGAGACCGCTCAAGAAATTTGACGATCAACGGGATGATGATGATGATGATGATGTTTAATGAATGATTTCACCATCAATATCTCTTTTTCTATCAAAACTAAACATGTATTTTGAAAGTGGAAGACTCCTAACCTGAAGATTCTATGATTCAATGAACAATACTGAGATGAAGTAGGAGAGGGAAAACAGTGTAAAAATAGTTATCAACCGAGTAACCATGACCTCTCTCAGAATTTCACTGACCATGTATAAGGATTAGAGCCAACAGGAACACCCTTCAGATGGGAGAAGAAATCATCAGCACAAGGTTTCGGCCTAGTAACTAGCCACCTTAAATCATCTTCAAAAAATACTAAATAAAAATATATTAGTCATTAAAACTGAATTCATTTAATAAAATTTATTCCATTTCCAAAGCAAAATAAATTCTGGAGTTTCAAGGTGTTTTGTCCTGAGTTTGAAATGTTAGTCACAAATATACCAAGCTAACTGAAATGCCTTCATCAGAAGTAAATCTTCAGTTCTAAAATAATATTTTGGGGGGTTGCTTTTGTTTCATTTTGCAGAGCCAATGCTGAAATATTATAAAGTGTCAGGGGCCTGATCAATAGAAAAGCTGGTAGGGCTGACTTACACTCGGTCAACCCAAGTTCAATCCTACACCACCCCATATGACCTCCACGTAGTCCCATGGGAAGTAATCCCTGAGCACTGAGCCAGGAGTAAATCCTGAATACCACTGGTGTGGCCAAAATTTTTTTTTAAACAAAATCAAGTGTCCAAAGATCAATGGGACTCTCCACACCTCATACGAAGACAATTCCATTGGGGCACCTCAGATGAAGCAGATGTGCTCTCCCTGCCAGCACCAGATGAAACCCAAGCAACCATGAGCTTACAGAAACAAGGCCCAGGTATGCGGGTTCCAGGACTAAGACTCCAGGCCGTACAGCAGCAGCAGAGGAGTTATGCTATCCCTCCCTAGCTCCCTATCTGCTTGGGGTCCTGGCTATCACGCTCGCTCACAATCTGCCTCCAGGTGCCATCTCAGCACACCAACAACTCTGGTCCAAAGACTCCGAAATGAATCCCAAAATGGATTAGCACCCTACAGAGATGTCTCTGGACCCCAACCATTTACAATTTTAGAATTCCAGAAGTGCGCGGCCACAAAAATTCTCATGATATTCAAAGCGAGCAGTAGAAAATAAATTATCTAGCGTCTGCCCCTGGCAGGCAGGCAGGCTTGAATGGTAGTGGCAAAATTTGAGCAAACTATAATGCCCAAAAGGAGAGAGAGTATGGGTGAAACTGTCTGCCAGGGGTTGGGGGAGGGAATACTGGGGACATTGGTAGTGGAAAATGTGCACTGGTGGAGGGATGGTTATTCGATCATTGTACAGCTGAAACTCAAATATGAAAGCTTTGTACCTGTATCTCACGGTGATTCAATAAGAAAAGAAAAGAAAGGAAAAGAAAAGAAAAGAAAAGAAAAGAAAAGAAAAGAAAAGAAAAGAAAAGAAAAGAAAAGAAAAGAAAACAAGAGAAAACAAGAGAAAAGAAGATCAATGGGATAGATGTACTCCAACATTTACTATCAACAATCCTTTATTGCAACTTTTCTCAAGGATAGGTTGTTACTCTTTGAAGAAAAGATAGGAAAAAGGAAAGAAGAAGAGATTCTCTACTCCTACACCCATATGTATAAGTTTTTGAAAATCTTAGAAGAAATTTATGGCATAAAAATTACAATGAATAGCGGGTAGGGCGTTTGCCTTGCACGCGGCCAACCCGGGTTTGATTCCCAGCATCCCATATGGTCCCCTGAGCACCGCCAGGGGTAATTCCCGAGTGCAGAGCCAGGAGAAGCCCCTGTGCATTGGGTGTGACCCAAAAAAGCCAAAAAAAAAAATTACAATGAATATTTTTTAGGGTTTAAAATCAGTTCATTTCTTGAACTGGTGCAGTAAGATGCTTGCCTTGCAAATGACTCATCCGGGTTTAATCCCTGGTGCCTTATATAGTTCCCTGAACTCCACTAGGGATTAGTTATCCCTTAGCACAGAGCCAGGACTTAGCCCTGAGCACCACTAGGTGTGGCCCCCCAACTGCCCTGCCAAAATCATTTATTTTGGAAGATGCTTCTTCCAGAGAATGAAAAACTGATTTATATGTAGTTTTAGGTTAACCTGCGATTTTCTCTATGTGTTCCAACAAAATAATATTTCAGTAAAAACTTTATTGCATAACAATTTCATTTAGACTATCATTGACATAATGGATATTACCTGTACATCATAACCATCCCAGCCTTTGTTCTGACACTGTATGACTTTTGGGGTGTAAGAATCACATCCAGCAGTGCCTCCCACACATTTCAACTGTGGGATCGGATCCAGGCGACGGGAGGTGGTATAGCGATCATAGTAAAGAGTAAGAGCTTTAACATCCCGCAGTAATATTCTGTCTGAAACAGTAAGAACAGAGGTAACAGGTAGTAAATATCCTGTCAAATATAAATATTCATTCTAATAAAACTCCTGTCACAGAAAATACTTTCAAAAGCAAAGGTAAGATAAAACCATTTCCTTAAGCTATTCCAGGGCTGGAGAAATAGTACAAAGGGTAAAACACTTGCCTTTGCACATGGCCAACCCTGATTCAGACCCCAGCACCACAAATGGTTTCTCATTTGTGAATAGGAAGTGAATCCTGAGCAGAATTAGGAGTAATTCCTGAGCACACTGAGTGTGCTTCATCCAACCCCCCACCAAAAACAAAACAAAACAAAACAAAAAGATATCCAAGAATATCCAAGCCATTTGTACAAAATTCAGATGGTTATACCTCTAAGGCCTCCTATCATTTCAAGGGAGTGTGTCCCAAATTGTTTGTATATCACAAGTTCTACGTATTTTTTTTGAAAAACCAGAATCAAAAATTCATTAACCTACAAAACTATACTATATGACAACATGAATAGTGAAATAAAACAGCAAAAAATACACATGAATAGTCCTTAAGTACATTTAACAACAAATGTTTGTTAACAGATGGTAAAAAAGGTTGGTGTTTTGTTTTTTTTTTTTGGAATTTGAGTCACACCTGGTGATGCACAGGGATCACTCCTGGCTCTGCACTCAGGAATTACTCCTGGTGGTGCTCAGGGGACCATAAGAGATGCTGGGAATCGAATCTAGTCGGCTGCATGCAAGGCAAACCCACTGTGCTATCACTCCAGCCCCAGATCGTAAAAATTTTGGTCCATTAATACAATGGAATGTTCCACAGCTTATTAACATGTGGAGCTGACAAAACCGTTAAATAGGCATGTTTTGTATGCAGAAACTCGGGGTTTTATCTGTAGACCATGGTCCCCAAAATACTGCTGGGAAGTAACTCCTGAGCAATGAGCCAGAAGTTGCCCCCAGGTACCCCAAGTATGGTTCAAAACAACGAAGTACAAAAATTATTATTGAGCATGTCTACAGAACCATAAACTCATGGGAATATTTTTCGTAACTCAATACTATTTTCCTCTGGCAGGTCCTAGAGATCACTACACTTTGAATCCAACACAATATCCATGCCGAAGCCCTAATTTTCCATTGTGAAGGTATTACCAGAAACAGTCCCTTTGGAAGGGCATGTTTTTTTTTTTTTGCTTTGTTTTGTTTTGCTTTTTGGGTCACACCTGGCGATGCACAGGGGTTACTCCTGGCTCTGCACTCAGGAATTACTCCTGGCGGTGCTCAGGGGACCATATGGGATGCTACCCGCTGTGCTATTGCTCCAGCCTCTAGGGGCATGAGTTTTAGATCAAGTGAGGGGATAGAAATCCCCTTCAGCAATAGTGCCCTTATAAAGACATGACCAGAGCCTGCCCTCCCTCTGTGTCATGTGAGGACATCAGAAGACAGTCACCAGCAGAGGCCCTCACCATACATTAGAATATTCGTCTAATTTAGCCTGAATTTACCCACTTTCAGAAATCTGAGCAAGCCTTCTAGCCTCTGGTATTTTGTTAGAGCAGGCCCAGCTAAGACAGAAACAAGATGGCCAGAGACACTTCCTCCAAGATACAACAAATCTAAACCAAAACTGGGATTAATCTACACCAGAGTTTCCCAGATAGGGCCAAAGGGCGTGCTGAAATGAAATGACCCCAGGGGCAGTAGTATTCTCAGTGCAAAGTTGGGGTGGGGGGTATACCTGTTCACTTACAGAAGGTAGATTTCCAGGGGACAGTAAGTAATATTTTCCTGCAAAGGCAGCAGGAAAAATAAATTTGGGACCCTCTGCATACGTAAGCCAACCCGAAACCCCAACGATCTAGGCTTTCACATCAGGGACAGAAGAGCTCCCACAGGGACTGAAGACACAGAGATCCCAAGAAAGAAACTCCACTGCAGAACGGTAAGATGAAATCAGCAAGAGATTTCTAAGGTGCAGAAATTTATCTGGGGGAAAGGGAAGGAGGAGATTTGTACCAAGCATGCATGAACCTACAAACTGGAAAGGAAAGACAAAAAAAAGACGGTCACACCAGCAGGGTTTAGAGGCTACTCCTAACTCTGTACTCAGGAGTTACTCTCAGGAGTGATCTGAGAACCATTGGTACTAGGGATCAAACTGGGTTCTCGGGGCTGGAGAGATAGCACAGCGGGTAGGGTGTTTGCCTTGCACGCGGCCAACCCGGGTTCAAATCCCAGCATCCCATATGGTCCCCTGAGCACGGCCAGGGGTAATTCCTGAGTGCAGAGCCAGGAGTAACCCCTGTGCATTGCCAGGTGTGACCCAAAAACCAAAAAAAAAAAAAAAACTGGGTTCTCCCCGGGGCCAGCAACACCGGCCACGCTACCTTTTCTAAAAACTGAAAACATACAATCTTTTAATGGAAAACTAATTATCAAATGCTTCCTTTGTAGTAGGGCTGTCTTTGTTGGTGGGAAACTCCAACAACAATAGTGAGTTTTGTGTTGAAATATGGAACGTAATGAAGGTAAAGAGAAAATGAAGTGAAATTCATCAGTTATACAGTTGGGCATGGGGGGCAGGGGAGGGGGTATACTGGGGCTTTTGGTGGTAGAATATGGGCACTGGTGAATGGATGGGTGTTTGAATATTGTATAACAGAGACATAAACCTGAGAACTCTGTAACTTTCCACATGGTGATTCAATAAAAATTTAAAAAAAAAAACAAAAAACCCGGGTTCTCCCACATACTTTTACTATAGCTCTGGTCCCTCATTATGTTTATTTTGTAGACTCTACAGTCATGTTGTTTTTCTCATTCTTGGCTTTGATTACTTTTGTATTTGCTTTCCTTTTTAATCTGTTGGGCTGGATAGCACAGCGGATAAGGTGTTTGCCTTGTATGCAGCCGACCTGGGTTTGGTTCCTCCGCCCCTCAGAGAGCCCAGCAAGCTTCCAAGAGTATCTCGTCCGCACAGCGGAGCCTGGCAAGCTACCCATGGTGTATTCGATATGCCAAAAATAGTAACAACAAAGTCTCCCAATGGAGACATTATTGGTGCCCGCTCGAGCTAATCGATGAGCAACAGGATGACAGTGACAGTAAAATCTGTTAAGCTTTCCCTAGAAGTTTAACAATTTTATTCATTTTAAAGAATAAACTGAGACTGGGGCAACAGTACAGTAGGTAGGGTGTTTGCCCTGCACACAGCCAATCCGGGTTCCATTCCCAGCATCCCATATGCTCCCCCAAGCACCGCCAGAAGTAATTCCTAAGTGCAGAGCCAGCAGTAAGCACTAGACATTGCCAAGTGTGACCCAGAAAGATTTTTGAAAAAAGAATAAACTGCCAGATCCAGATATCTCAAATGGCAGGAGCATCTGACCGGCATGCACTGGGTCCTGTGTTCAATTCCTGGTACAAGACCTCCAAAGCATTGCCAGGTGTAGGCCACCTGGCAGATCCCACCACTGCTGGAAAGACCCCCGCACTCCAGCATACATACCAAAAAGAGAGAAAAGAAATGAAGTGCTGTCCATTAATATAAATAAAAAATAAGATACAGTCATCTGTGCAGTTAGAGGCCAGGCAAGAGTGCTAAGCGGGGAGAGGGGGCAGGACACAGGCACTAGGGCCATGACCATGCTCTCTAGAGTCACATACAAAATGTCCACTTTGTGAAAAGCCACTGAGCTCTAAGAGTATGTGACATTTTCTGTCTATATGTTACTATGCTTTAGTCAACTGGAACAAAATGTCTATTACAGTGGGGGGTAGTTTTCATTGTTTCTGACATAGAAAATCTCAGCAAGCTGATAAGTAACAGAAAAGATAAATTACAATTAGAAGGATCAAGTATTTCTGGCAGGACATACACACACCAGTGTGGGAGATATTTTTATTTACTATTTCTCTGGAGCAATAGCACAGCGAGTAGGGCATTTGCCTTGCACACGGCTGACCCAGGTTCGATTCCTTCATCCCTCTCGGAGAGCCGGGCAAGCCACCGAGAGTATCCTGCCCGCACAGCAGAGCCTCGCAAGCTACCCGTGGCGTATTCAATATGCCAAAAACAGTAACAACAAGTCTCACAATGGAGACGTTACTGGTGCCCGCTCAAGCAAATCGATGAGCAATGGGATGACAGTTACAGTGATACAGTGCATTTCTCTAATGAATATTTATTTATTGCGTTCGATTCCTCCGCCCCTCTCAGAGAGCCCAGCAAGCTACCGAGAGTATCCCACCTGCATGGCAGAGCCTGGCAAGCTACTCGTGGCATATTCGATAAACAGTAACAACAAGTCTCCCAATGGAGATGATACTGGTACCCACTCGAGCAAATCGATGAGCAACGGGATGACAGTAATAGTGATACAGTGATTGCAGTACTAGACGAAGACAATTTCTCTGCTGCAAAACTATATTCCTAGGAGTTTATGAACACTGTGAATCTCCTTTTTCTAATAGTTAAATCTATTTAGGGGGCCGGAGTGATAGCACAGCGGGTAGGGCGTTTGCCTTGCACTCGGCCAACCCGGGTTCGATCCCCGGCATCCCATATGGTCCCCCAAGCACTGCCAGGAGTAATTCCTGAGTGCAAAGCCAGGAGTAACCCCTGAGCATCACTGGGTGTGACCCAAAAAGAAAAAAAAAATCTATTTAGACTGCAGTGAATAAAATCTTAATGAAATAGGATTTGAAAGGAGGGTTTAAGAATAAGCTTTTAGGGGCTGGAGAGATAGCACAGCGGGTAGGGCGTTTGCCTTGCACGCGGCCGACCCGGGTTCAAATCCCAGCATCCCATATGGTCCCCTGAGCATGGCCAGGGGTAATTCCTGAGTGCAGAGCCAGGAGTAACCCCTGTGCATCGCCAGGTGTGACCCAAAAAGCAAAAAAAAAAAAAAAAAAAAAAAAGAATAAGCTTTTATTTCATAAAGCAAAAATTAAACCTATAAGTTGTCAGTTCAGAAAAAAATGAAGACCAGGGAGAGAGCATGGGAGGTCTCTTGCATGTGTAAAAACACAAAAAGAGAAGAGGGGGCCAGCGGGGCTCTATCTCTCCCGCTGCCGGCGTTCGGTAGTCTCCAGCCGCTTCCCCACCCCGGGGGAGGTTGATGGCGATGATGAGGCAGGCGAAGGAAGGAAGAAGGCCAAACTGGTTGCTCGATCAGTTTATTTCGTTCTCTCTCTCTGCTTCTCTCCCGGTTCTCGATCTCTCTCTGGATCTTCCTCTAATTCCCTTTCCACCCCGCTCGCTCTCACTTCTTTCACCTTGTGCTCTGCTTATGTGTGTACCACTGTGCTCTCTGCGGCTCTCTGTGTCTGTCTCTCTGCCTCTGCTTCTGTGTCTTCTTCCTCTGTCTTCTTCTTCTGCCTCTCTGTCTCTTCTATCTTTCTGTCTTCTTCATCTGTCTCCCTCTTCTGTCTCCTTCTTCCTGTCTCCCTTGTCTTCTTTCTCCTATCCCCATCTCTTCTATCTCCCCTCAGTGCCCCACAGTCTTAGTTTTTATAGCAAATTACATAGGGTGGTGACACAAAGGTGAGTTTAACATCAACAAATCAACAAAGAAGGGTAAGATCATTTCTCGAGGAAATTAACAAAATCTCATCTAAGGAAATCTCATCTAAGAAGATCCACTCAAGGGTGTGAATCCAAACAAGGGTGTGTCAGGGTGTGAGCTAGTAATCTACTTAAATAGTTATAGTAAATCTACTTCTAATATTTCTAGCAATGTTATTCTGTATGAGCACAGTAAGAGATATAAAGTTTGTTTTTTCCTGAGGACATCTCCAGACCACAGTCCTCAGGCCAGGTTAATCTTCCTAACCCCAGCAGGGTCCTAATCTCGTCCTTACCTTTGGATCATGACAGCATTGTCCATGATCATGCCCTCAACTTATAGTTGAGTATTGTGACGCTTTGGCCTGGCCTATCTCGATGCCAGGGTAGCACATAACTCACCGCTTGCCCTGGATCCATCCTGTCCCTCGTCGGGACCCTGCTTTTGGAGTGCTAGGAACTGAGGGCAACTGAGTTAAGAAAGCAGATGCCCAGGAGTAAATATTATTGGAGTCAATCAACTCCCAAGTTACAAGCACAATATTGTCTTCCTGTGTCCATACAGAAAATACATTGCTTTAAGATAAACTATGTTCCCTAAGGCAAGGCTAAAAGGACAAACCCCACGTTATCCTACATGCATGCACCCTGGTTCAAATCCCTAGCCTGAGCACATGTCATATATAAAATTTGTGCTCAGGGAATCCTGAGGTGCTGCCCCTGAGCAAGAACAGCCTCTATACACACAGCAGGAAAATAGTGACTAAGGCACACTTGTAACCACTTAGGCCAAAACCCTAGAAATTCTCTTTGCCTTCTCGGATTCTATACTCCCTAGAATCTAATCCACCCATAATGTCATGTCAGATCACCTTCGAAATAGGTAAGAGGACCAGAGTGAGTTCAGCTGGCAAGGAAACTTGCCTTGCACACGGCTGACCCAGGTTCAATCTTCAGCACTCCATATGGTTCCCCAGGGCTCCAGGAATGATGGCTGTGTGCAGAGCCAGGAGTAAGCCCTGAGTAAGCGTAGGATAACATTGGTTTGTCTTTTCTCCCTTGCCACAAAGAGCTTAGGTATATATTGGGTTGCAACCATCACAGTGCTCCGAGACACTCCCATTCCTTTGTTTATCTGTGACCTCTTTGTGCTTTGCTTCTCCAACTGGTCAATCACCTTCTCCTGCTAATCAGACTCTGTTAACTTGTAAGGTCAGATCCTTCGAAGGACACTAGACTTGTATTCATAAGTGAAATATTGCCTTTCTCTTCTCCTTATGTCCTTTTACTTCAGAGCAATGTCCTTTTTGTATAGACATAGGAAGACAGTCGATGCTATGCTTTTGTAACTTGGAAGTTAACTAACTCCAAATAATCACTCCAGGGCATCTGTTTTCTCGACTTAAGCCTCAGCCACCCATACTTCCAAACATCCCAAAAGCAGGGTCCCGATGAGGGACTGGACGGACCCAGGGCATGCTGTGAGCTACCCTGGCATCAAAATGGGACAGGCCAAAGCACCATAATACTTAACTATAAGTTAAGAGCATGATCATGACAGATTCTGTCATGATCCAAAAAGTAACAACTAGATTAGGACCCTGCTAGGGTTAGAAAAAACTAATCTGGCCTCAACACTGTAGTCTGAGATCTATAGTGAGATGCCCCCAAGAAAGCCATCTTATAAGCTTAATGTATCTCTTACTGTGTCCATACAAAGTGACTATTATGAATGTTTATATGTTTGTTGGACTAAGAAAAGGAGAAATGCACCCATAGATGGTATTTCACCCTTGGGCCGAATGAAAATTTGTCCTAGAAGACGCTTCCCCTGAGGGAAGGACTTTACCTCTGTTGATTGTATGACCACACCTATGTGTAATCCCCAACCTCTCATGGTTTGAAATATAACTAAGGCTGTGGGGGACGGGGAGGGTTGGGAATCAAGGAAAATCCAGGAGAAGTATAAAGGAGCAGGATCCAAGGGGAGGATGAAGGAGATCGGAGAAAGGGATCAGGAAGAGGTATGGAGATGAGACTGCAATAAACTGCAATTGATGCCAACCAGCCTGGCCCTTGTTTCCTCCTTTGTCCACCCATTGCCATCAGCCACCCCAGGGTGGGGGAAGCTGCTTGAGACCACCAAACACAGGCAATGAGAGAGAGCCACCTTGGATTTTGTATTTGTTTTTTGAATACACAGTTAGGAGTAAGCAGGGTGTGATTCAAAAACCAAAAAAGTTAAAAAGAAGAAAGAATAGGTGAGAAGAGAATTCAACCACTCTCATCAACTCCACAGCTAACTGCCAGGGACAAACTAAGACCGTTCTTGGAACTTACCTTACAGAAGCCTCTTCGGTAGCCTTCTCACCTCTTCCCTACACCCACAAACTGTTCCATACAGAACACAAAATAGGCCTTTACAGTTTAAGTCCGAACAGGTTACTTCCTCTGCTCACTCCAGGCTTCGATCAAATGTCACCTTAACACTACTTCCCTAAACAATGACTACTGTGAAATTTTCTTCTGCCTGCACAAAGCACTTTTGACATGACAGGTTTTTATATCTTCGTTATTTATTACCTTTCTCTCTTCAATAGATATAAATTCCTTACGAATGACATGACACTCGTTTCCCGAAGCCAACACTCAGATATATGGCTTAAATATACAATTCAATTAAAAATTCTGAGGAGTATTTTGTAATCTCCATAGAACTATTTTTTTTTCAACAAATTATTGGTCCATGTTAGCAAAAGACAAAGTAAGTCCATCCAAATCAAACACGTTAGCAAAAGACAAAGGTGCGCTCAAATCAAACAAAAGAAAATTTAAGGCATGGTTATTGCCTTACTAAAGAACATAATGAAAGTTAACTCAATAAAATGCCTTCATAAAATAGTTCCTCAATGTAAAGTTAAAGAAAAATAGGATCGGGGCCGGAGCGATAGCACAGCGGGTAGGGCGTTTGCCTTGCACACGGCCGACCCGGGTTCAATCTTCGGCATCCCATATGGTCCCCCAAGCACCACCAGGAGTAATTCCTGAGTGCAAAGCCAGGAGTAACCCCTGAGCATCGCTGGGTGTGACCCAAAAAGCAAAAAAAAAAAAAGAAAAATAGGATCAACAAAACTCTATAATAATTTACTCTGCAAAATAGTTTGGTGCAGTAAGTGGACTAAGAACTACTAATAAATAGTTCATCGTTAATTCAAACTTGGTTCCTTATTGTTTTTTGGGCCACACGCAACTGTGCTCAGGGACTCGCTCCTGCCCGGCACTCTGGGATCAGAATGGGGTGTTAGGGATCAGATCTGTATTGACTTCGTACAAGGCAAATCCCTTACCCGGTGTACTAGTTCTCCAGCCCCACTGGTTCCTTTTCTCTCTCTCTCTCTCTTTTTTTTTTTTTTGCTTTTTGGGTCACACCCGGTGATGCACAGGGGTACTGCTGGCTCATGCACTCAGGAATTCCTCCTGGCAGTGCTCAGGGGACCATATGGGATGCTGGGAATCGAACCCAGGTTGCCTCCGTGCAAGGAAAACACCCTACCCGCTGTGCTATTGCTCCAGCCCCTGGTTCCTTTTTTCACATACAAAGTTATCCTAACTTTTCATCTATAAATTTCCTTTTTTTAGATTAAAAGGAATTAATATTTAATTAATATTTCATTCAGTTTTTTATTACAATTCTGATCAGTCTCTTCTATATACAACTTTCAAAGAATACTGAAGGAAAATGGCTAGACAATTAAATGTTCTTTTTATTAGTTGTAAAACATCCAAATTAAACGGGTTACTCAACGTATGTGCAAATAACACCTTTTTTCTGATCTCCACACTTAATAAGAAGAACATTACAGAAATAAACCTGTTGCTTATGTTTATAAATTTAGGCCTTTTCTATCATCAATAGTGCATACTGCAAGTCTGTGTATGTGTACCTATACATACATGTATAATAACAGCACAAGCATCAATGTTATAAAAATTCTTTAGACAATTCTTTTGCCACAGATGCTCAGAGCTTACTCCTGCTCTGCACTCAGGGATCACTCCTGGTAACATATGGAAGACTAGGGATGGAACCTGGGTCCGCTGTGCACAGAACAAGCACCCTACCCGCTGTCCTATCGCTCTGGCGACTAAAATTCTCCAGACAATATTATAAAATATTAGAACCTCTTCCCTAGAAATCGCTCAGCATACACTCTCCGTCTGTCTCTCTCTCTTACACACACACACACACAAGTAAACCACCACATTCTTAAAATCACGCACAGTGAAAATAAACAAATGAAAAGCAATGGGGGAAAGGCGGCAGGGCGGAGGGCGGGAGCGCGGGTCCCACTCGCCTGCACTGTTGGCAGCGCAGTTCCCGAGTGACTCGGAGATCTCCCACCGCGCGCCGCAGGTGCCCGCAACAGGCCGCAATGATGACATCAGCCTCCGCCTCGGCCACCGGCCGCCGCCGAGAGACAGGGTGAGCCCCGCCCCCCGCCCCCCGGGAGGAGCCGAGGAGGACGCCAAGAACACGGAGACAGACACAGACACACAGACACAGACACACACAGACACACACACACACACACACACACACACACAGAGGGTGCGCACCCCCCCACCCCCCGGGAGGAGCCGAGGAGGACGCCAAGAACACGGAGACGGAGACAGACACAGACACACAGACAGACAGACAGACACACACACACACACAGAGGGTGCGCCCCCCCCACCCCCCGGGAGGAGCCGGGGAGGACAGAAGAACACGGAGACGGGCTTTGGACGCCCGCTGCTCCCCGGCCTCCGGAGCCCAGGGCCGGGCGGCAGGCGGCCGCCCAGAGGCTCGTCGGCCGCGCCCCGCGGCACCTGCTGCAGACGGCGGGGAGGGGAGAGGAGAAACGCACTCACCCGGGTCGTTCCAGCCCGCGGCAGGGCCTGCCGCCAGCACCAACAGGAGGAGGCTGAGGACCGGGCCTCGCCAGGACGCCCCCGGACAGCCGGCCACGACCATGGCGCTCGTCAAGGGGACGCCCGGCGGCCGGAAGACGGCCTGCGGAAGCGCCGTTGCGCAGTCGCGCCCCAGCAACAGCGGACGAAGGTGCGGAAGGCCGGCAAACCGCTGCGGCGGGCGAGATATGGACGCCGGGCGCGCGCGTCGCGGAACGTGAGTGGGCACTGCGGGCCACGCCCCCTAGGGCTCAGCGAATGCGGGCGGAGCAGGGGCGGGGAGCTCCTGTGGGAGGCGGGGCCAAGGGCGGGAGCTAGAGGTGGGTGGGACCGAGAGAAGACGCGGCGTGAAGATGCGGCGGGCGGAGACAAAGAAACCATCCATGGAAACCATGCATGGAAACCATGGAAACCAGGGCGAAATCTAATAAATGCAGACAAGTTATGTATTTCCAAAATCTCACTAGCCTTCCGGGGAAGGTTACTGTCCCTTGTATTCATTCCATTTATGTCCTCAGCACGGCACATGATTTTATCTGCTAGGTACAGGGAAGATGTAAGCGACAGTAGCAAAGAAATATAGTCTCTGGCTTCAGAAGCTCAGAACCTTTATATATTTCCTTGTACTTGGTTGCCGTAAGAATTTTCCAAATGTTGGGCTGGAGTGATAGCACAGCAGGTAGGGTGTTTGCCTTACATGCGGCCGACCCGGGTTCGATTCCCAGCATCCCATATGGTCCCCCAAGCGCCGCCAGGAGTGATTACTGAGTGCAGAGCCAGGAGTCAACCCTGAGCATCGCTGGGTGTGACCTAAAAAGCCAAAAAAAAAAAAAAAAGAATTTTCCAAATGCCACGAGGAGAAACCACTGCCTAAATAAGCAGCTAGGGGAAACACTATTCTAATACTGAATGAAGGTAACAGGTAGTGATCAGTGCATTGAAGAAAATTTAAAAGAATGATAGAATAGAAACTGGGGGGTTGTTTCAGAAAGGACCTTGCAAAGGATGTGACTGTGACCTGGCTTCTTATCACCAAGAAGAAAAGAGAAAGAATGAAATAGCTATTAAAAGATAGCCTGGGTAACAGTGAATGTGCTTTGAAGAACAATCATTCATTAATTCAACCACAACTTGTATACTAAGCACTTACCTACCAGTACCTGACAGATCTTTTTTTTTTAAATTCCATCTTTTTTTTTTTAAATCTTTTTGGGTCACACCCAGTGATGCACAGGGGTCACTCCTGGCTCTGCACTCAGGAATTACCCCTGGCGGTGCTCAGGGGACCATATGGGACACTGGGAATCGAACCCGGGTCGGCCGCGTGCAAGGCAAACGCCCTACCCGCTGTGCCATTGCTCCAGCCCCCTGACAGATCTTTTTTTTTTTCTTTTTGGGTCACACCCAGCTATGCTCAGGGGTTACTCCTGGCTTTGCACTCAGGAATTACTCCTGGCGGTGCTTGGGGGACCATATGGGATGCCAGGGATTGAACCCAGGTCAGCCGCGTGCAAGTCGAACGACCTACCCGCTGTGCTATCGCTCCGGCCCCCACCCCCCCACACAGATCTTTTGAGCACATGTTCTAGGAACTAGGGAGATAACATTGGAAGGAAGTTGGGAACTGGCAAACGAAGCCAGTGTAAATGGATCAAAGAAATTCAGACAGGAATGAACAGACTTCGGTTTTCAATTTGTAGTTGCTGCCTTAGGGAGTAGAATCCTTCCTGCCAGAAGGCTGTGCATATGGTTGGGACCCATACTTGCTCCATGGGCCAGGATGACTGACATCTGGGAGTGCCTAGTGTGCCTGCCCTATTGGAGTAGTTCCTCTGAACTACTCCTCCAGGAGTAACCAGGGACCTAGAACAAAATACAAGCCAGACAGGCTGGGTGAAAGGAGCAGAAACAAGCCATAATGCCGTGTCAGTGGGAATATACCCTTGAAGCCAAGGTCAGGTTACTCTACTGTCTGCAGGGAAGGATCAAGAGGGCAGGCTGGGGTAACCTCAAATAAGAGACACCGAGGTGCCCCAATGTCTGGAGAAACCCTGACCCTATTAGGTGATAAATCCAAATGGAGATTGGATGTGGCTAATTTAAAACCGCTGTTTCAGACTGATATTTGGAGGATGACTTTGTCCTACCTGAAAGGCTATGGAGATAATTGGGGCAGAACTCCACAGGATTTGGGGATCACAAGCTATCCAAGGCCTACTGAAGTGATGCTATAGTGCATGCCTGATTACACAGTTTAAGGAAGCCAGAGGAGTGTAGATAGGGCATGGACCTGGAAAAGTCAGGCCATGCAATTGGAGCCTGGAGTAAAGAGGCATCTGCCTAATTGCAGGTCCTAGTCTGCACAAAAGTATATTCTTCCAGAGCTGGAGCAATAGCACAGCAGGTAGGGCGTTTGCCTTGCACGCGGCAGACCCAGGTTCCATTTCCAGCATCCCATATGGTCCCCCAAGCACCGCCAGGAGTAATTCTTGAGTGCATGAGCCAGGAGCAACCCCTGTGCATCACCGGGTGTGACCCAAAAAGAAAAAAAAAAGAGTATATTCCTCCTGAATTCAGGGCGGTGCAAAGGGTCAGGGACATCTTGAATTAGAAAGAACTTGGGAACTTGGTTGCAAGAAAATACAGGAACCCTGTAAGGCAATTCCCAACTGGGGACTGAATGGCAGCCAATTTTTAGCTGTCACTTAACAGGACTACTGTAGTGGGGCTGTGAGCTGAAAGGCCTGGAGGGGGGTACCTACCTATCAGAAACTATGCAGGTGGATGGCCAGTGAGCAAGATACCACTCCATAGAACTGGTCAGAAATATGGTGACTAAGCATTTAAGTGGTTCCAAGTTTGATCTCTGATATCCCATATAGCCCCCCTGAGCCCCATCAGGAGTGATCCCTGAGCACAGAACCAGGAGTAAGCCCTGAGCACCACAGGGAGTGGCCCAAAAACAAACCAAAAAATTAAGTTGATGTTCCATGTGATTCATTATACTATTCTGAATAACCTTTCATATATTTAAATATTTCCATAATAAAAGGTTAAAAAATAAAACTGAAGACATCTCTGAGATTTATTTGATCTATAAGAGAGTGCAAAAGTTTACAAAATTGAGAAGAGATAAAATGGGATAAATGTTTGAAGGATACAGATACACAGCAGCTGTTCAATAATAATAGCTCTTTTTCTGGCTCCCATAGCCATGCCACTGAACTCCACACCAGACTGTTTTCATTCAGGGTGCCCCAGAAGGGGGCCAATGAGAGCCCTCCCTGCCCCAAGGGACCCAGCTCCGGCAGCCAACGTCCATAACCCAACCACCCCCACGGTCCAGGCCACTTTCCACACACTCAGGCTGAGCTTCATATATGAGTGAAAGTATTTCTGGACACATCATAAGACACTCCCTACTCATTTTCGATAATTACTACACCATATTTTATGGGGTTCAGACAGTAGGCAACAAATCATAGGGGGAAATATATATATATGCATTATACATTATTTTCAGACATATATACCAAAGCTCACATCACTCAAACTTTAACAACATGTTAGTGATATCCTATAGAATATTTTAATGGCTCCTGCCAAAATAGAACAATCTTCACATTGTTTCCTATATGAACCCTTTCTTGTAAGCATGCTCAGCAGTTCTTCATAGCAGACAATACAAAATATATTCTTTCAGTTGTGTTTTGGGACAGGGCTTGGGGCTTGGGATGAAAACATCCCAACTTGGGTGGTGGGAAGGTATAATTGTGGTGAGATTGGTATTTGAATATTAAATGTAATCAAATATTGTGAACTAACATAAAATTTAAAATTTTAATTTTTTTCTTTTTGAGACATACCCAACAATGCCTAGGAGCTACTCTTGGCTCATGCACTCAAGAATTACTCCTGGCAGTGTTCAAGGGACCGTATGGGATGCTGGGAATCGAACCCAGGTCAGCCGCGTGGAAGGCAAACGCCCTACCCACTGTACTATCGCTCCAGCCCCCAAAATAAAAAAATTAATAATAATAATAATAACAAAATAGCTCTCTTTCTCTCACCCCATTGCTCTTTGTGAGTTAGCTTTAAGAGACAGGATTCACTTTAAGGGATATTTATTAGATAGGAAGCCATCTAATAAAGTTTTGAAATCAAGTTTCAAATTTTATAATACATATCATTTTTCAAGCTTTTGTTTGCATTTGAATAATTTAAAAAGAGAGTTAAATTTTTAGATTCCTGGGGACTGGAGCAATAGTACAGCAGGTAGGGCATTTGCTTTGCACGCAGCCGACCCTGGTTTAATCCCTAGCATCCCATATGGTCCCCCAAGCCAGGAGTAACCCCTGATCATCATTGGATGTGACCCCAAAAGCAAAAAAAAAATTTTTTTCAGTTTCTTAGCTTAGACCATGAAAGTTCTGGTTCAGAAGTGCTAAAAGAATTTAGATCCAAAGCAATTAGACAGCACACAGGGGTTGCACATGACTGACCAGGATTCAATCCCTGTATCCCATATGGGTCCCCTGAGCACTATCATGATTAATTCCTGATTGCAGAGCCAGAGAAGTCCTTGATCACTGCCAGATGTGGCCCAAAATCCAAGACAAAAAAGTGCTGACTAATTCATAGGAATTTACACTTTTTAGGAAACAGCTCAAATTCTACTATAAGTGATCTTGGAATACAGCACTTGGAAACACTTTTGGTTTGGTTTGGTTTTTTTTAGCTTACTTGGGAGTCACAATCAGCAGGGCTTTCTCCTGGCTCCATGCTCAGGAAACACTACTGGCAGTATTCTGGAGACTATATATTGTGCCAGAGATCAAATCCATGTCAACTGTGTATGAGACAAGCACCTTACTTGCAGTACTGTCTCCCCAGCCCAAACACTCTTTAGTTTTTAAAATTTTTTATTGAGGCTCTGTGATTTACAATACTGTCATCAGTGGTTTCTCGTGCACGTAATTCCAACACCGCACCCATCACCTTCAGCCAACCCCACAACTCTTTTTAAGGTCTGAAGTGATTCAACATCTGGAAACCAAAAATAGTCCTTATGGAGTAGAGAGTACTTCTTTCCTGAAAACACTGAATCTCAAGGAAAAGTAAAACAAGAGCAAACTCTTAGAATTTGGTGGGTACAAAAGCAAAAGAATAGAGGCATATAATCTGATGAACCATCCTAGTTGCCTATTAATTTCAAGTATCAACATCTGCAATCCTACTCTATTATTACTCAATAGGGGAAATTAGGCATACAGCACTTACTAGGTCACTGGGGCTTGTGGAAGCTACTAAAGACTTCCTAAAATGTGATCTTCCTCTAGAAGCCAAGCTATAACCCTGTCTGTGAGAAGTACAATCCTTCCCACACTACTGACCTACTAGCTCTACTGTGTTCCCTCAACCGTATCTGATTTCCAGGATGAAATACTTTTTTTTTTTTTTTTGGCTTTTTTGGTCACACCCAGCAATGCTCAGGAATTACTCCTGGCGGTGCTTGGGGGACCATATGGGATGCCGGGGATCGAACCCGGGTCAGCCAGTGCAAGGCAAACGCCCTACCCGCTGTGCTATCGCTCCGGCCCCCAATCCAGGATGAAATACTTTGGAAATGAGGTAGGAATTATAGCAATAGAAAATTACTGAATGGTAGATTACTGAGAATATTGAAACACTCAACATTCTTGCAATTCTTGTAGTTACCAGCTTTTTATGTGAGAACTCAAAAGAACTAGTTTTAACTGTTTGTGAATGTATGCACAACAGAGACCCCTGGCCCTAATTTCATCTTAGTCCTCCAGTAATGCCAAAATATACACTAACTCCCATGCAAACTGTGTAATGAAATTCTAATGATACATGTAACCTTAGAGCACCCTGTAATCCCTATATACCTGTGAGATTAGAATAACCCCTTTAAATATTTCATGCCTCATTTAAGTCACCCTATAAAATCCTCACCCCAAATCCAGCAGGCTCCACTCTGCCCTTCACCTATGCCTTCACTAAGTATTCACATTTATGAAGATGTATACTTTATAAATCTTCTAGCTATTTACAAACCTTTTTTGCTGCCTTTCTGTGTCTCACCCTTTGATTCTTTCTCCAACAAAGACAAAGAACCTGGCATCCAGATTAAGGCCACTCACTGCTCTCTCTGACCAGAAAGAGTGAAATCTTATCCTGTTTCAAGTTCCATGGTTCCCACAGCCCTGAACTCCAAAGTGGCGCAGATCAGCTCCCAGGCCGTGCTGATGAAGCAAACTTCTAGGCCCACTTGAACAGGCTGCCCTTTGCAGATTGGCAGGGCAGTTGCTTCCTTAGAGTCCTCTCTAAATGCTGAGGCTTCCCCAAACCAACCTTCTAACAGAACAAAAGGGGATCAGAGAGTCCTGTAGGTACAGTGCTTGCCTTGCAAGTGGCCCACCCAGGTTTGATCTCCAGCACCTCATATGGTCTCCTGAGCTGGCCAGGAGTGATCCCTGAGGACAGAGCCAGGACTAAGCACTGACACCACCAACTGGCCGTGCCAAAAAGGATAGGTGTCAGGGTGACTATTTGAGTTGGAATAACTTCTCCAGGAAGTATATCTTCTTCCAAGGTATCTGGGCAGAAGGATGCATACGCCTGTTCCAGTTTTCAGAGAAGAGAGTCGCTGGCTCACCGACTGTATCTAAATAATACACACTTGCACAGCAAATGTTCAAGGACACCTGGTTTTTTGCTACCAAGATCCTTAAGTGGAAATTATCTCCACTGCACAAGAAACCACAGAATAATATTTTGGTAGTAATTAGAATAGAAGGAAGCCTCCTCCAAGAAGACATTTATGCACTTACTGGGACATTAAATGTCAAGTGACCTATTTGAAATGTTCTAATTAGAAGCTGAAACTAGTGGAGGTAAGTAAGGATGGTACAGGGATAAAGGCATTTTCCTAAAACTAGGCTGACCCTAGTTCAAATCCCTGTCACTGCATGTCATCGCCCCTAAAGTAGTACTGCTAGGAGTAGGCTTGGAGGCCTCCATCAAGACTAGGGCCCACTGGCCCCCAATACTACTGTGTCCCACTTCCGCAGGCCTAGTATGACACTGCCAGGCAGAGTATAGCAAGATGGACTCCCACCACTGAGATAAAGAATAGTATCTGGCAGCACGGATTTACAGCAGATGGGATCGGCCTTGAGATCATGAGTAACAGCGGTAAATTGAAAACTGAAAACAACTGCCAAGACAATCGCCTAACAAGCAAAACACCCTGAAGCGAATGTAGCCCCATCCACGCCTAAGGAAAGAAAAATGAAACTGCTTCCCCACCTCATCAGAGGCAGAAAAGGAGGAGAGCAGTTGCCCCTTACTGGGAACCCCTGCCCACTACTTCAGTCCTGCTGGCTTGTTTCCAGAGAAATGCTGGACTGATCTCTCATCTGTGGCCCATGACAGGAACCTGCTGGGGTAAACGTCCCCCACCCTCAGACTTTCATGCTGAGAGGGGAAAACTCCATAGGGTTTACTGTAGAACCAGAGGATCCTGTCCCCACCCACAGCAATCCCAAGAACCTCCAATAGACCAAGCTCTGGGAGCTCCAAGTTTGCAGTACAGGCTCACCCTGGCCTCGCCCCGCGGGGCCTTTTCTCCATTTCTCCTTCCTTTGGAACCTCTCCCCAGACAGGTCTAAGCTTTCCTAGGCCCGCCCTCTCGTGTTCCCAGAAATTATCCATGTTGCAATTCCATACTTCCTCCGGTTGGTATCAAGTTTTTTTTTTTTCCTTTTTGGGTCACACCCGGCAATGCTTAGGGGTTCCTCCTAGCTCTGCACTCAGGATTACTCCTGGTGGTGCTCAGGGGACCATATGGGATGCTGGAATCGATTCCGGTCGGCCACGTGCAAGGCGAACGCCCTACCTGCTGTGCTATCGCTTCAGCCCCCTGGTATCAAGTTTTGATCGCAATAACCAGCACACAGAGCAAAGGTTCGATGCATCTGCAGAATGACTTAAAAAATCAGTGTGTTTGGGTTTTTCCCCAAGCCCCATTTTTTTTAGCCTTCTTATGATCTCCTGGGGGGGGGGGGAGAGGAAGATACACCAAAACAGTGAATGAGATTTGTAGTAAGCCCACCCTTGGCTGGCTGGCTGGGACAGCTGCTGTCTCCGAAAGTGAGCGCTAGCCAGCACCCCAGTTCTGCGAAGGGGAACAAGGAGGAGGAGCCAAGCCCAGAATACCCACAGCCGGCGGAGCCGAGAAACGCCAGCGCTTTCGGAAAGAAAAAAAAAAAACAACGATCCCGGCCCCCGCCGTCGCCCCGCGCTCGCGAGCCTCGGCGCAGCCGTGGGAGGCTGCGGGGCGCGCGCCGAGGTGGGGCGGACGGGCGGCGAGCGCGCGCGGAGAGGGTCGGCCCGCGCCCTGCAGCCCCGCGCGAGCGCGAACCGCGGGCGGAAGTGCTGCGTCGCGCACTTCCGGGTGTTGTCTGGCCGCCGCCGCGCGTCTCGGGGCTCCCGGCCGTCGCCGCCTCAGCCCTGGGAGCCAGGAGCGACGTCAGCGCCATGGCCGGCATCAAAGGTGGGCCCGGAGCCAGGGCTCCGGGAGGCTCGAGGGGGCCGCGGGAGCGCGTGGGGTGGGGGGCGTCCCACACGGCCCCTACACCGCCTCCCCGGCCTAGACGCGCGCCGCGGGGTCCGGGCGCTGGGAGGGGAGGTGGGCGCGGTGCCCTCGGGGAAGGGGCTTCCCCTCCCCCAGACCCACTTCCCTGCTCTGCTCGCCGGCCGCGTGCCCCCGCCCATCACCCCAGTACAAAGGATGGAGTGGCCGGGCGCGGGGTCGCAGGAGTTCCGCAGCGACTTGGGCCACCGGATACATTTTGGGGGGGTTGGATTTTTTTTTTTTTTGCAGGAGTTTGCATTCGGAAGCGAGGCCGGCGGAGTGGTGTAGGGGGTGTGGGGAGGAGACGTCGGGTCCGGCCTTTGGGAGCTGGCGAGTGCGGGGTCCGCGTGCCCAGCGAGCCGCGCATCCCTCGGGAACACCCCAGGCGTGTCATGGACGGTCCTGGGCGGTATCCCGGCTGGTCGCCGCCGCTCGCCGCACCGGGCATCTCCGGGGCCACCCCGCGAACCGCGCATGTGTCCTCCCCTCCCCGCCCTCGCGCGCTGAGCCTTTTTTCACCGGCGGTTCGTTTGTTATGTTTGGGGTGTGTGTGTGTGGGGGGGGGGGGTGGTTTCTTTCCCCGGGGAGAGAAACTGGAGCCCAAACTTCCCGGGAATGGAGAGGTTGGCGCTCCTGTTTGCTGTTCGGGTTGGGAATGGTTGCCTGGCGATTCCCGTTGGGTGCTTGGGAAGCGAACCCCGGTGCGCAACGAGCGTTTCCAATGTGCGTCCTAACCAACACTGATTTCTTGACCGGCCCCTCTGCAGAAGCGGCAGCCAAGCAGGAAGTGAAGTTTGATGGGAGTGTTTGGTGCTTATTTTTAATAGCTGGCAGTACTTCCTTTCCCATCCGATATACCGAAGCATCTGAGATACTTTCCAATCTTACCTAGAATCGGCCTTTTAAAAAGTTTAGATGAAGGACAGTTACGTTTTTTAGCATGTTGGGTAAAACCAGGGAAATCATTCGTCCTAAGCGACTGATGCTTAAATCTCAATCTCTTTGACCTCTTTGCTGGAGCTCGAACCCGGGCCACTTTAATAATGAACCATATCCCTTAGCCCCACGAATCTCTCTTTTAAGAAAATATCATGTAATTCCTCCTTGAAACCTAGGTCAGTGGTTATCAGTTGAAAGTGTATCACATGGAATTGTACTTTGAGCACTTTCGGTTTCAAGATGATTTTTCTGGTTGCCATGATTGTTAATTAGGATATTTCTTCTGTCAACTCTGCGTCTGGGGACAGTATTGATGTCACTGGAGTCCCTTTGCTTGAGTGCTTTACCTCTTATTGTATTTGGGGGTTTCCCGGGTTAGAGAATTGATCCTTCTACTCCATTTGATTTGTAATCGCACAACCAGCTCCTTGGCTGTAGAGGGTTGAGATAATTGGACTGGACTATCCTGGGAGTAGAAACCAGGCTCATCTATGTTGCATCACTCAATTACAGTATAAATTCTCGCCGTGTTGATGTGTCATCTAGAGCAACAGTTTATTCAGCACAAATGATGACGTTCGTATATAAATCAGCCTATGAACGCTCATTGCTGATTTCATAAGACTGGAGAAACTTAACAAGTTTTTTGTTGTTGTTGTTTTTAATAAGTGAGTCACCATGAGGGCACAGCTACAAATTTACCCATCTTCGTCCTTGTGTTTCCCTCATACAATGTTGGAAAACCCATCCCTCCACCAGTGTCCATTCTCCACCACTAATGAACCCAGTATCCCTCCCGCCCTCCACTCCCGTCCCCCACCTCCACCCCACCCTGCCTCTGTGGCAGGGCATTCCATTTTGTTCTCTCTCCTTTTGGGTGTTGTGGTTTGCGATAGGAGTATTGAACAGCCATCGGGTTCAGTGTCTAGTCTACTTTCAGTACGCTTCTCTCTTCTTGCGCGGGGTCCCCAACCACATTTTACTTGGTGTTCCCGACTCTATCCGGGGAAACTTAACAAGTTTTGAGAATATTTTTGAGCAATTTACTTAACCATGTTGGTTTTTGTTTTTGTATTTTTTTAATCTTATTCAGGATGACTGGAAGGTGAGATACAACCTACAGTTATTTGTAGGGGATCAAAGCAGATTCTAGGGTGGGCTGGGGTTGGGGGATCTGGTGAGTTGGGGGTGAGGAGGTGTTTGTTCTGTTGTTTTTTTCAAGTTAGCTTTCTTTTAAAGAGTATACTTAAATTTAGATTTCGGATTTTTTTTTTATTAAAGAAGGACACAAATACTTGTTCTCTGCCTGAGAACAGTTCCCCTTAGTGAAGATTCTAAGCCCCCTTCCCTGTTGGCAAAATTGCTACAAACTTGTGTGCTTTTGAGATTTAACAGTCTGATTAAAGTTGTTTTTTTCTTTTTTTTTTTTTTTTTTTTTTTTTGCTTTTTGGGTCACACCTGGCGATGCACAGGGGTTACTCCTGGCTCTGCACTCAGGAATTACTACTGGCGGTGCTCAGGGGAACCATATGGGATGCTGGGAATCGAACCCGGGTCGGCCGCGTGCAAGGCAAACGCCCTCCCCGCTGTGCTATAGCTCCAGCCCCATAAAGTTGTTTTTTCAAGACTGGAGGTAGCTCAACTGGTTGAGTGCATAGTTGGGATGCAGGAATCCCAAGTTCACAGAGCCTCCTGAGCACTTCAGGGTGTGGTCAATTAAGGCCCAAACCTTAATTGATTAAGCAAAATGATTTATTTTAGTCTTCTTGTCTGTAATTCTTGTATGCACTGCCCCCTATTTCTCATATGTTTTAAACAGAAAATTTAGTATCACAAGATACAGATAACAGTAATCACTTCTGAGAAATGCACTTAATTCTGTTGGGGGTACATGAGCTGCTTGTAAAAATAAAAATATATAAATGAGCATGAGTGATTGATTCCTTAATACCAAATTTTTTGTTCCTCTATAATTTACACACAATAACTGTGCTACCAGAAAAGAGAAAAAGAATTGATAACCTCTGAATAAGAGCATAAGAACTGTTTATAAATGTCAGTTGTAATGTGTGAATCTTCCAACATCTAATTTCTGTAGTGTGTTTTGTTTCCTCCAAGGCTCTTAAACTATATTCTAGTGACATGACTTTTAGATAAATTACTAGTGAACTTAGGTGTTTGGTAACTGCATTTAAAAAAAAATGAAGATAATTAGGGTTAGGTGAGGTATTGCAGGCATACTGTGTAAGTCATTTGCTTTGTAAGCAATCCTGGTTCATTCCCTGGAGCTGCATTGTCCATCAAGCACCAATGGATATGATGTAGCCCCTCTTCCACTCTCCAAAAAGTGGAGACATTTTACGATAATTATCTTTAATGTTCCAGGAATTACTTCCATTTTAGATGTAGGACAGTCCATTTTATAAAGAAGAGAGAACTAATGCTTCGCTCACTTAGCTAATTAGTGGCTAAGAGAGGATAGAGCCCAGTGCCTCCTGACTGGGTTATATGCTGCTTCAGCTCTGGTCACTCGCCTTTTCCCTCTTCCTCCTGCCTCTTTTCCCCCCTTGGTTTCCTTTTCTTCATCCTATAGATCATTGTTTCTGAGTGCTAGAGTTGTAACATGAGCATCAACAACAGAAAATCTTTCTTTTGGTGGTATAGGGACCACACTCAGTGACCCTTGGGGGCTGCTCTTGGCTAGGTGCTTCAGGGTCACTCCCAGCAGTGCTCTGTGGATGATCCAACCCAGGGCTGTGTCTGTAAAATATCCCTCCAGCTTTGAGCGTCCCTGAAGCCCCTCTTGTTATTGTGGAGTGAGCAATTTAGAAGGGAAGAGAAGTCGGCATAAAGTGATCACTGAGAAGTTTGTATTATGCACAGGGGTTGCATACCATACAAAGGGCCTTGGCCTGGAGTGCTCACTCCCGTGGCTGCTTGATACGAAACCTCATTTCCTGTCGTAATCTGCTCAGCTGCCACCTCATCCGGCATGCCTTCTGGGCCCACTGTGTCTAGAGGAGCACTCCCATTCCCTGCTTCTACCTGATTTTTTTTATAACTGGACATTTCCCAGCATCCCATATGGTCCCCTGAGGTTTGCAGAGGATGATAAGTGGATATTAGATTAATGGGAAGCAAACATGCTAGTGGGGGTGTGTTTGAGTGTTTTATATATGAAAGCATGCCAACAGAAGCTTTGTATATCATTGTTTGCAAATTAATAAATAAGCAAATATTTTTAAATATTTAAATATATTAAAAAATTTATTACATGGCTCTGGGGGCAGTTTGTGGGTGTGACTGCCAAGCTACTGGAAAACTAGGGAGCAATGCAGAATCTCGCACGGCAGAGCCTCTCAAGCTACCTGTGGCATATTCGATATTCCCAAAACAGTAACAATAGTGGGCTTCATTCCCTGACCCTGAACGTGACAGGGACAAATGGAGATGTTACTGGTGCCCGCTTGAGTAAATTGATGAGTACAAGACAAAAGCCCTACCCGCTGTGCTATCGCTCCAGCCCCCTTTATTTGCTTTCTTACATTTTTAATTCTTCTACAATGATTCCTTCTTCCTATGGAATGTAAACCTCATGAGAGCAAGAAATTTGGTATTTATTTATTGCTCTATCATTGTATGACACACAGTAGGTACTCAATAGATTAGAACAAATGTACAAATGAATGAGTCTTATAATTATAGTCAGAGGTTTGGAAAAGTTTCACTGAGGAAGAGATGACTGAGCTGATGTGAAGGAAAAATAGGTAACCTGGAGGAAAAAGGAGGGAATCAAGAATGCAGGTCCATGGGTGGGAAAGGGCTTTCTCTCTTCTGTCCTTATATTTCAGCATTGTTGTCTATTGTGTATTTGGCCGTCAATAAATATAAATATTTTTTATTGAATCACCCTGAGATACAGTTACAAAGCTTTCATGATTTACAGTTGTAAAATGATTGAACTCCATCCCTCCACCAGTGCACATTTTCTACCACCAATATCCCTAGTATCCCTCCCAACACCCCCACGCAATCCCACCCCCCGCCTCTATGGCAGACAGTTTCCTTCTTAACTCTCTCTACTTCGGGACATTATGGTTTGGAATAAAGAAATATTTATTGAACAAAGTATATAAATAAAATAATGCCTGAGGGAAAGAGGACATAAAGCAAAAAACCTGGAAATGAGAAAGCTTGCTGATTTCAGAAAAGAGCAGAGGGCCTGTGTGTTATGGCATGTGGAGAGCCGGCCAGGTGTGATCTTTGTCAGAGTGGGCAGATCAGAGTGTGAAGAACTGTTTAACTGAACACAGTAAATGGTTGAACTCTGTTATTCTCCTAGGCTACTTTGTATCTCTCATAAATATTAAGTTCCTCATTTGCTCTAAAATAAACGTGCCAGTTTTTTTTTTTCTATTACCAGAACTATGGTAGTAAGGATTAAATCAATGGATTCAGGGTTGGCATGACCCATCTCAGTGATTGAACCTAACACAAAATCTGCCAGGCTACCCTAGCAGTGAGTGTCCTTGCTTATCAAGACCATTTTAATTCAGAGCAGCATTGTGTATCTGTCATACTTGGCAACATTTAACCTTTTTTTTCCTTTCTTTTTGGGTCACACCTGGCGATGCACAGGGGTTACTTCTGGCTCATGCACTCAGGAATTACACCTGGTGGTGGTGCTCGGGGGACCATATGGGATGCTGGGAATCAAATCCGGGTCGGCCATGTGCAAAACAAATGCCCTTCCTGCTGTGCTATTACTCCAGCCCCAACATTTAACCGTTTTTTTCTGGTTATTTTGTTTCTGTGTGTGTGTGTGTGTGTGTGTGTGTGTAGGCTTACACACACACACACATATATATAGGCCTACACACACACACACACACACACACACACATATATATATATACACATATCTATGTATATGTAAGCTTTTATATATAAGCTTTCCTCTTGGTAACTTTGAG